>NC_054061.1:11995130-12298654 GCF_017639655.2 Falco naumanni
CAGTGCCTAAATCTAACCAGAGCACAGGACAGTTTAATATTTTTTATAAAATTAAGTTTTATTTATCTACCTTCACCAAATTTTAGAGCCCAGCTATATTCTCAATGGGTACCAGAGGCAGTAAGAAGGAGAATGTCACCTTCATAGAAACTCTTACGGTGCCTTAAACATACATCCAAGAGAGAGCGAGAGAGACAGATCAAAGTGGCACACCTCCTTAGCCCTTCATATGCCTCTGAACACAACCTGCCCTGCAGAAAGTGGGAGCAGAAGACTGTTGGCAACTGCCAAAGTACCGAATAAATGATCCCAAGAGCCCAATATTTGGTTTTCACTTGGTGCAGAGGTTGGGTCCTGTGAAAATGAGAGACCTCTCACCCCCAACACCAAGTGAATTAGCAAGTTGGCTCCTTATCCTTCCACTCATTTTTTAAGGAAGTGTGATGGCATGTTGGGGGAACATGGAAGCTGTATGGCATCCTCAGTCCTCGGTGACCCACAGACAGGGCGGTTTACAAATGTGAGAAGAAATAAAAGGAAAACAGTGCAGCCATGCTAATAAATGAACATCCTGTCCTGCACACACTTCCTTGGGGACATGGGAAGGAGGAGGACTGCAAATTGACCAGCTGTTTCTCACCATATATTACTTGCAGTTGCAGGATTGCTCATTTAAAGCCACTGTGCATGCAGATGGTTTGGGCTTGAGTTTGGCTAAGGAGACCCTACATTACCAAGACCTGCCTCTTTTAAAGCATTTGTAACAAAAACAGATTGGAAGGGCTGCTCCTACCCAGTTAAGTCTCCAAGTCCCTTTGAGACTCCATAGGACACATTCCTCTGCTCTGGAGGCTATATAGACTGTGTAAGATGAATTCCTGTGATTTGAAAAAGGATCATTAAGCTCCTATCATTACAGCTCACTAGGAGGGGAGGAGGGTGACGGTATAAATTAACACTGCAGGATCTTTTGTTCATTCTCTAAGCAATACCAGATAATCTTTTTCTCCAACTACAAATTAAAAGCTGATTTTCCAATCTACTCTTACCCCAGACTCAGCCTTGGGATGTGGAACCTTATAGATCATTCCTGCCTCTTAACGACCCCCTCAATGAAAGGTGTCCCAGAGTCTGGGTTTGGCAGGTGGTGTCACGGGGATGCCTGGTCCTGCTTGCTCTCCTGGGGCTTTGCTGGCTGTGCAGCATTAGGCAGATGGAGGAGCCAGGGCACAAACCTGCATTTGAGGAACCACTGCATTAGTGCTGCAGACACAGCTGCCTCCCGCTGCTCACTGCAACCTACCCACCGTGGCTGAGCGTGCAGCACAGGGACAGAGGATTTGCCGGGACCTGAGATACTCAGTTTCATAACCCAACACCTTTTGGTGGCTTTGGGTGGGATGATGGGCTTGGAGCTGGGAGAGGCCCTGGCAAGGGTTCTGTTCAGCAGAGCATGTGACATGGGTGGAAACCTCCAGTGGTGCTGCAGGGGAGGCAGCCTCAGGCTGCTGTGTCTGAAACACCCATCAGAGCTGATGCCCCTGGTCCAAACATCCTTCAGCATTGCCCTGCAACCCACCCCCCCTGCACCCAGCGCCCCTTTTTCAGCCAGGTTCTGCCAAATCTGTTCAGTCCGTTGGAGGAGGCAGCAGGAGGGTGGCTTGAGGGATGTCAATAGGGGGAACAAAATCACCATTTTTTCAGCTTTCGTCCCTGAGTCACTTCCCAGTTGCAGTCTGTGCTGCTAGGGAGGCCAGAGCAGCAGGCAGGCAGTAATAGTGAAAACCCACGGTGTGCAGGCAGACACAGGTGAGCAGGATTTACCATCAGAGTTTTCCCTTTCTTCCTCTACACCAAACAGGACAGCTTTATCATTTTTTAAATGCTCTTCTAGCAAGCTGGGCCACTGGGATATGCTGGGTGGCTCTTTAGCAGGCTCAGGGACTGGGAGGTGTCTGCTTCAGGCCCCAGCCTGGGTCATGGTACCTTGTTCTGCCCCGAGGTACTGCCTGGGAGAAAGCTGGAGGTTGGACAGCAGCCGCACCACGGCAGGTTGGAGTCCCTCCAGGTCCTGCCTGGCCATGCTCCCCTTCCAGTATAGCAGCTGGGACACCATCCAGTATTTACTAGTATAACTAGATAATAGATCTGACATCAAAGTTTGTTAATTTAGAAGCAGCAGTGCAGGCTCTGGGTTGAACTGAGCGTTTTGTCTCTTCAATCTTCTTTGAAGCATATATTGTGTCATACTTTTCATATCCTAAGATGTGCTCTTCAGCACAGCATATAGGGAACAGACTTTTGCTTTACCTACCAGCACCCTTCTGCCAGGGAACAAAGGGCTGGTGATCGCACTTCAGCAAAGCAGTCTGTGAATGGGAAAATAGCTTCTTCAGAGGGGAAAGGGGAAACCAGCTTTTTCCCTTCAGAAGAGAAGGTACGACCCTAGGCGAGGGAGGTAGGGTGTAGCGCCACTCCAAGCCTGAGTGTGCAGCTGTGATAAACACAAACACTGACTAAAAAAGGCCAAACAATCTTCCACAAGTTTTGGTACAGATAAAAATATGTATCCTTTTGCTCAGTCTGTTCTACAGGGGATCACTCCCAATCGTTTGACCAAGCCGTTTATCACGGACCCCACAAGACTCTGCTTGCCCTGTAATGATGCTCTCCAGCTAGCCCTCCTGCTGCTGCATGCCCCCATGTCAGGCATCTCAGGGAGCTCTATAACAATAATCTAAGTGTGGTGGAAAATAAAAATCCCTCTTTTCCCTCTGTGTGCTTGAGAATATAGTGCCAGCAGCTCTTCATAAATTTTCTTCATTTTTCTAGCTCATTAAATTAAATGTTTCACTGCCTTCAGGGAAGTGTATGCCCCAGGCAGGTAACATGATGGGGCAGGATCAATTAGCAGGGATGTAGCAAGGCTTTCCTCATGCTGCCCCCATCTATATGTAAACCAGCCCTGGAATTAGTATCCTATTTCCAAGTATCCTTTATCACCCCACGCCACTTTGCCCAAAGCTGTTGTACCCAAGGGACTGCAGCATTCAGCAGCGGAAAAATATGAAGCTTGTGTTTGGTGAGACACTAAGCAGGCAGGCAGCTTCAAAGCAGAAAAGGCAAAGGCAGCAACCCAGCCTGCCACCAAGCTATCTGCGCTGATGTGCCATGCCTGCACGTGGATGGATTCCTCTGTGCCAGGGCTGGAGTTATGTCCAGCCACATGCCAGCTGCAAGAGCCAAGATACAGGCAGGGCTGAAGTGTTTTAAGAGCTGTGCAATCAACTACTGTATTCTCCTGCCTTTCTGACACTGACAGCAGTGAGCAGAAGTATCAAAATAAATGCAGATCAAAAGCTAGGAAAGCCTGATTTCTTGGTGCAAATCTGATAGGCAAGTATGGACCCTTGGGAAGTTGTTCATTGCCTTCTTTTCTTGTCCATTAGCTCCATCAACAGTAACAGAGAAATGTTTGTGAAGTGCTTTCAACACAAGTATCTCTGGGGTAAATGAATCTTGCTAAGGAAATGCTGCTGAGGTAGCTGCCCTCATCAGGTGCTGCAGAGTGGAAAGGCAGCGTGGCAGAGTTGGAACAGACACTTTCCTATCAGAAAATATAGAAGATGGTAGTCTGTAATTCAGTGGGAGACAACACAGAATGTGAAGGGTGGTGCAATACCTAATTGTCTGCCATATCCTTGCTTTTTGGTGACCACATGGTGTTCTTGGATTGGACAAGAAGCCAAGAGCATCACAGGTACAGGAGTTTGGAAAACTGGTGTTGGGGCCTACCACATTAACCAAGCACTGGGCATGAGACGGACAGACCCTGACTGTAGTTGTATTTTATCTTTCAGAGTTTCGAGCTCAGACCCTGACTGTGGTTGTATTTTACCTTTCAGGGTTTTGAGCTGTGTGCCAGATGCTGCAGTCAATGTAAGCAGCAGGGTGAGGGTAAGCCGGGCTGGACCCACACGAAACAGCACGGTATTTTACGTACTGCTGTTATTAATTCTCTACATCACCTGACTGTGAAATGAGAGAGCGACTGAACTTGAAAGCAAGCCGGAACGGATCCCTGGGTTTAAGCAAGTGCCTTTCATTAGGAGAGGTTAGTCCAGCTGCTATCTTGGTGATGGATGCAGGGGCAGAGCCTCTTGTGCCGCAGTGATTATCCAACTAGCACAACAAATCCTGCCTCCTGTGGGACCAGGTCTTGCCAGGCAGCGGGCAGGCAGGATTTCTCACTCTCGTACCCCAAATACCCCTGCCGAGCAGTATCCTGCTTGACTGTGTGGCTATTCATTCTCCTGCGTTCCACATCGGGCATTAAACAAACCACCCAGTGTACCAGGACTGGACATTTGCCACCAGGACTGGGGACTGGAAAGCTCTTTCGTTCCTGCTTTTCCATCCATCGCAGGAAGGACTCCTTGTTTCATTGCCAGAATTAGTGCTGGCACCTGTCCTGCTTTGGTCTGAATGCCCTGCTCTGAGACCGATTCACTCCTTTCCGGGAAGGACACACGTGGAGATAGTCAGACTTCTATTTTATGGCCAAGAGGAGAGAGTATATGGCCAGTTACATCTCACCGATCAGGCCAGTGTCTGGAAAGGCCTGGCATCACCCTTCTGGGTACTCAGGAGAGGTTCAGGACCCAGCTCTGAGGGGCCAGAGTGACACTCAGCATGGCCTTGGGCTATTCCTCATTGTCAGCTGAATGTAGCTGTAATAAATATAATACAGTAATTTCAGACTGGGGGATAAACAACACAGAAAAGGCTTTTTTCTCTGGTGTTTTCATGGAACAAGGCTTACATGTTTTTTCACTGTCTCTCTTCACCCCCCTACTAACTTTGAACTTGGTTAAATTCCACCAAACTTAACAGAGGGACACAGGTGCCAAAGAGAACAAAATTCCTAAAAATATTTTGAAAAAATGTGTCTGAGCAGCAGAAAGCAAACCTATCAACATCCTCTCTAAGGAAGAGGTTGCAGCATCAGCACAACCTTCCTGAGGTCTTGGAGGACTGGCATGGACATGAGATGTAGGAAAGCCTCCAGCAATGGAGTTGTTGGTAGGAGCTTGTGTCTTATTAGACATCAGTGATTTCAGTCCTCCAGCAAGGCTGGTCTCCCGGACATGTTCCATGGTGCCCCATGCTGGGAGACTCAGCCCCGATGACACAAACGCAGGACAAGCCGAGGTGCTTCTGGCTTTCTGCACCTTGGGCTTTGCTGACAGCCCCTTTCACTGCCTGCCCTTCAGGCCGACAGCAGTCCTACTCCAGGAGACCCCTTTAACCAACTCCATCATGCTTGTTCATCCCTCCACTTATCAGAGCCATCTGTCTTCCTGCATGCTGGAGGCTTTCTTGGAGGCAACTGCCTGTGTGCACACCTCGGGGAGTGGGACACGTGGGGCACTTAGCTTATTAAGGCAGCGAGTCCCCTGCAACCTCTGGTGGCCCTCAGCAGATTAACGTGCCAGCTTAATGGCAGTAAAACTCCATTAGTCATCAGCACCTTGACACGTCTATCCCCGGGTTGAAAATGCTTCACTCCAAGTAGGTGAATAAGGACAAAATGTTGTCAAGAAGATGCAAAGCTACAAACAGGCAGGTTGAGAATGCTGCAAAGCTCTGGAAACCTTCTAAAGTGACTGGGGACCTGGGAGAGCATGGGTCATTTTGGTCAAGATTTACCCAAGTTTGGCTTGGAGAAAACATGACCAGGGGATGTTCCAGTTCAGGCTTAGAGTCTGGGATACACCATACACCCAATTTTGTGGTCCAGCTCTGGCTGAGAGTTTCCAGAGCTCCAGAAATCAAGCTGTAGACTAAAATTTTAAGCAAAAGACTTTTACAGAACAGATGTACTGAGACACATTTTGGACCTTGAGAACACCTTAAGGTGTCTGTTAGAATGCAGGCTTTGTAACTCGCTGCCCATCACAGTGCAGGTTCCCCTCCCTGAATCCATCAAACAGATGGATATTAGCAAGTAAAACTAAAAGGTCTGATCCTTAGTTCGTTGCACAAAGTGAACTGCTTGGGGAAACCTATCGGTTCAGAGCCGTATTTATTCTGCGAACAAGCTGCCTTGAGCAGTCTCTGGAACCCAGAAAGAAGTGTGCACAAGGTCTGTCCGCCCGTGCTGCACACAGAGGGCAGTGTAAGAGAGGCTGAACAGACAGAGCTGACATGCTTCAGAAGCAAACAAGCCATCCCAGAAAGGTCTGGGTTTACATGGCCAGTGATGCCCAATGTACTGAAACTTATTTCCCCTGCTGTCTGCCAACAGCGCAGCTGACTTTCTAACTCAGTTCCTCCCTTGCAGTGTTGTTAGATCTCATGGATGCATTTTACATTGCTTAGCCTCAGCTCTGCAGCGCTACAGACCTACAATGCCTTTTCATTGCCTTTAAACCAGAATGATAACAGTAACAGTCCCTGTATTTCTTTGTGCCTCCAGTAATCAATAGATACGTTTTTATCTGTGGCACCCAGGAGATGTGTGGGCAGGTCCTACGTTCTGGTTAGAACTGATGGAGTTTTAAAGATCTTTCTCTACATTGGTGTTGAAGCTGTCTGGCTTTCAGGGCAACACTGCTGCTCGTTTTCACACACCAAAACCACTGGCATTGCCTGCCTGTCCTAAGGCAATCAAATATCTGTACTTTGGCATCCAGACTCAGCAGTTACACGCCAGGCTCCCACGTCTCTGCATAGACCTTATTTATTACTGCACCCAGAGATTCTGGAAACCTTAGCCAAGATCACTGCTTCTTTTTTAAGAGGTTTCATGTTCCAAGTGAAACACTTTGTGTTATATAGGCCATTTAGAATTACGTGGCATTTCCAAATCAAGGAGGGGTGAAAAATCACTGGATCATATTTCTTGCCTTTTTTTCTCTGTCTTAGACCAGGTGTCCTCTGTCCCATCTTGCTGACCCAGCCAGCTTGGCTTGCTGTGCCCATAAAGCCAGGCGGTAAACAGACATATACTGACAAGACAGAGCTTTTGCTGGCTCAGCATGTGTGGTATGGACAACATCTGCTGCCATTCAGGGGCTCTTCTTGTGCTGTTATGAGGGAGGGTCTGCATTACAATCTTGCTCAAGTGCAGACCCTGCATGTCTCTGGCTCCTGGTCACCCCCTCCACAAGTTGCAGGAGGCTAAAAATACAACCTGGTTCATAGATGCTATTTTGGGGGCTCTGTTTTTCCCTGCTTTAGCTCCCCAAGCATGTGCTGCTATTTTTTCCAGTAATGATCAGCATTACCCTACACATTTCTCTTTAGTATATATAATTTTAGACTCGATTATGCAATTATTACCACTCTAAATCAATTGTTATGTGAATTGGTTTTCTGAATTAAAAACAATAACAAATTTGGCTTCATTTATAGCACTGCTAAGTGATTAGCCCCAGGATTAGAGTAGGTTTCTCCAGGGACTGTATGTTTCCTAACACACATCTCTCCTAGCAATGTGTTTCAGCTCTGTGTTCCAAGCAGAAAATCACCAAACTCTGCCAGCTTTCATACTCTCATACAAGGTGGAGAAATATTTATAGGAAAGGAGGACAAGACCGTTTATAACTGTAGGCACAATTACAACATTATTACCAATCTGGGTGGTTTGAAAACAGATCACCAGAAGCAAAGTAACTTCATTGTCTTAGTAAGCTGTGATCTTGTAAAAGTTACCATGGGATAAGTTTGTTCTATCTGAGAAAATGAAAGTATCAGAGATGCTCTGGAAGCACTAAAATGTTCAGTATTACTAAAGGAAATGTTACAAGCTATTAATCTTTTTGTCCCAGGGCTGGCAGGTCCCAAATGCAAACATTTGCCACTTTAATGAGGCAGTGAAGTCCATCAGAAGCTTCAGGTGAGGCCCTTTGGCATCCTCATGCCTTTATCCCCCCCATACCTTCCCCCCTGAGGAGCAATCCTGGGCCAGCCTTGTATTAAGCATTTAAAATTGTGCTTCTGTGTTCACAAGGGGTGGCTTAATTTGGATGCTGGTGCTCTGGGGGAAGGCTGTGAAGAGTTGGGAGGGGTGGCTGGGGAGCCTGGGCTGCAAGCATCCTTTGGGACTGTTTCAGGAAAAGCTGAACCTGCTTTGGAGCAGGGGAAAAACCTAGCTGGCCTCTTGCAGTCTCTTCCAGCTCTGTTTTTTGTGATGTTATTTATTTCTGGCAGATCTATTTTTGTCCCCTGCCTCTGATTCCGGTCGTAATCTGCGATTTGCTGCTATTAGTGTGAAAACGATTCTCATCTTCACCCCATGCTTGTGCAATCCACCCACCTTTAGCAAAGGCATAAATTGAAAACAGTGCAAGTAACAATATGTGGCATCCTACACTGTTCAGGGAGCAAACCTTCCATCCGGGTTAACCTCTTCCTCTCCTGGCTGGTGTCAGGCAATACACTTGAGTAAGTCTTTTTTACTAGCAAAGCTGCTATTTTCTGCAGATCCTCTAAGCCACAGATAGTCTGGATCTGGAGAGCTCACAACACATGTTTCTTCAATAGATAAAACTCTGTGGGGCCTTTTTTGGTGCTATTTCTCTTGCTGCAGTTTTTATCATTCAGCCTTTTTCCATGTGGCACAGGCTCCCCTTCTGCCTCTGCTCCCATCAGCTCTGCAGTGACAGCTCTGCAGTGAGCCCATCCAGGCAGAAGAGGACTTTCTGAGTTACTTCTGTCCCTTAACTATCGCATGAGGTGTCTGTCACCTGTGGGGTGTGAGGCTGCAACCTTGTTTTTCAACAGAGAAGCACCTATTTCTTTGAGTTCAGGGTAGAAGGTATGCAAGACCATGCAAGTGCTGCCATGAGCTGTGATGCTTTGATTTGTGCCAAGCTGGAGTCTGCTGCATTAGGATTGTGGGGGTACAAGCATGTGGGGGTTATTTGGCTTTACAGTCAACTGGAGGTGTGACACAAGGTAAAAGCAAACACCTCCTGGGAACTCCGGTGCCTTGGGGATGCTGGGGACCCAGAGACAGGAGCAAGCTTTGGGTATAAAGTCCAGGAGCCATATGCAGAACAATACAGCCGATTTCTGTGCATGGTCAGTGTTTTCCCCAGTGCTGGAACCCAGATTAGTAGCTGTCCTCCTAAAAAATGGAGTAAAACATGACCGGGGGTGTGTGTGGACCTGTCTACCAGCTGCCGGCTCCGCTGCTTCATTTCACTTTAGATGCCTGCTCAGCAGCATGGGCTCCGTGGCCTGGATGGGCTATGTGCTGGAGCTGGCTGCCCACAGGGCTGCCCAGAGGCACCCTGATGCCCTGTGGGAAGCAGAGCCATCACAGCACACTTCCCACATGCTGCTTCAGCTCCAGCCCTTCTCCCAAATCAGACTTTTAACCACTTTCCCCACTCAGCTGCAGAGAATGATGGAAAATAAAAATCTCCTACTGCAAGTCCTATAAAGTGAGAGCTGGCCAGAGGAAAACAATTTGTGGGTTTTGAAGATGCCTGAAAGAAAAAATGAGAAAGCTCCCAGGGTTATCTTAATTTCAGCTGATGCTTTTGGGATGCTTTCTGGGATTCTGTGCCTCGTGCTCTGCAGGACTAGAGCTCCTTGCATCTGGCTGTAGAACTAGTGCCTCTGTGGGCCAGGGGTTCAGCAGCTCACTAAGTGCGTGTCCAGCCTGAGACACTACAGCCTCCTGTGGTCCAGCAGCTTGTCAGTTTGGCTTCTCCACTTTCCTCCAGCTGACAAGGTTTCCAAGCACTTCCCAAGTGTCCTTCCAACTCCAAATATCAGTATCAACAGCCGCTCTCTCATCCTGGCCTCCAGGAGGAGTGAGCTTTGCAGGCCCCAGGGGATGGCGTCATGTTTGCTGGTGTGAGTGGTGCCTGTGCTGAGCCTGCATACACACGCATGCACATGTTTATGTAAGGAACAAGCCAAACAAAGGCTGACGTGATGCAGGTGGGCCTTGCAGTCCCTTACGGGGACAGGGGATGCAGCTGCACCCCAGCTGTGCTGACTGATGCACATCCCATTTTGATTTGGATCAACAGCTTTGTGGTTCCAGTGCTGTGGTTGCTGCCATGCATTGTGAGGTGGACCCAGAGGGACAGAGTCTGCTTGGGCTTTTGGTGGGGGAGGAAGCGTCTCCAAGCCCTGTGTGGGTTTGATCAGAGTGGCAGAAGCTGAACCACTTGGGATTCTTTTGTTAGTACCTACAGCCCCTTGGAGACAGGCCCAGGGGAGCTGCTGGTATCGGTACAGAGCAGGGAGGGATGTGAACTTGGGCATAGTCACCAGCTGGTGGACTGGATGTCTCTGAGGAGACTGAGCATGATCCAGGGTAGTGGCAGCTGGCGTATGGTCCTGAACGGAGGTCTCTCCTCCTTCCTGGGTATCAGAGGATGAGGGGGAAAGTGAGGGCAGGAGAGTGCTTGTGCATTGATATCACCCAGGATAAAAGCCAATGTGTGTCATTGACGTCAAATCTGACCCCCGTCAAAGCTGAGTGTCCTGTTACAGTCAAGTAGCATTTGGCTTCAGGAAAATGCCTCCGTGCTGAAGCTGTTACTAATGCGATAAATGCCGGAGCTCCTGGGAGACTGAATAATTACAAAACCCTCAAAGAAAAACAGCACAGACCTCCTTTAAAGTAAAGACAAGATAAAACTTTGAAGCTGAGAGAAGTGAACTGGCTCTCAATGCATTGTAAACTCCAAATTAAATCTGCCTTCCCACCCTCCCTGGTCTCACATAACCACTGTGTTAAGAGGCTCAGAAATTGGTGCTGAGAAATCCAGAGGGCTATTTATCCAAACCTGGAAACGATGATACTAGCCCATGAAAGACGTGTTTGTGCTTGGACGGCTGTGGAACAAAGCCAGCAGCCACAGCCCCAGTGTATCTGCCGCAGCACAGTGTGTTGCTTCTTGGACATGAGCAATTTGCTCTGATACCTGGATGGAGCTGAGCCAACACGACAGGAGATGGTGCTCAAAGCCTGACTAACCAACCAGGCCTTTATATCCATATGTGTGGCTGCCTATACATCTTAAAGCTTGATGTCAGACCAGGGGGAAATGAAGGAGTTCTCGTGTAGGGCGAGGATTGGGCTGTGATGCTCAGGAGCAGGAATGCTCGTGCAGGGATGGTTGCTAGACAAACCAGTCCTCTTCCAGCCAGAACTGGAGGTGAGCAGACAGGGTTGTGCTCTGTCTGGACATGCCTGATGCTGGGGAAGGGCTTTAAGGCAAAAGAAAAGAAAATACATTTCAGACTGTCCAAGCGATAGCATGAGGATGTCTGGGAGAGCTGCTTGAAGGTACCTCTAGCTCCCATGTACTTTCTTGGTGCCAATGGGTGTGACATCCACTGTAAGAAGGAAAGCATGTTTGACCTGAATCGAACTGCGCCTTCCTTCCTTTTTTCTTACTGTCTCTTGCCTTTGCACCAGAATGCACTTTCAGCCCTTTAAGGAGTCTTTTCTGGGAGAGGGTTGGTGTGCCAGGGAGGTGCTGGGTACTGCCCACCCCCCACTGGCTGGCAGCAAATTCAGCATGGTTATATATAGGTTCTGAGCTGAGGCCTCCAAAGCAGCACTTGGACCCGAGTTCCTCAAATATGGCTGGAAAAATTCCACTTGGCATCAGGCAATTCACCATATGCTGCTGTTCCCTTCTGGTTTTATCCACACAGTACCTCCAAGCTCTGCGCTGTGGAATAGCTGCTATTCTGGGGGAAGCATTTGATATCTTTCCATTCCCTAACCATTCCTGAAGGGGCTGTCTCCTCTCCAGGCTGGGACACAAACAAAACTTCCCAACTTGCTGCACCAACCACTGTCACTGGGCTGCGGTGGTGTGTGACCAGTGGCTGGACTGGGGGGGGGTCTGAGAGGGGTGAAGGTCTTTCTCTGTCATGTACCTACATGTTGTGAGGCTGAGGCTGGCAGGTACCAGAATATTCGCCACCTGCATTGGGTATTCTCAGATACAGCCTGTAGGGCCAGTAACTTTCATGCACAACTTCCACATTTGAAGAGCAAGATTCTGCATTTCTGTTTTGAACTGCTGGTTTTCTGTGAAGTTGTCTAGGAAGGAATTTGTGCACCTTCTATTTCCACCCAATGTCCATGGCTTTTTAAAAAAATTCTTGGGTCTCAGGAGAAAGAGCTTTGAACGTCTCTTCTATTCACACACCAAATCACACATAAAGTCAACATACACCTAAGCGTCACCAAAGCATGTTCGTACCACCCAGTGAGTTTGGTCTGGGAAACATGAACATGGGTTTCATAGTAGGGCTGATGCAAAGGTGGTGTAGGTAATCCTGGGGGGACCCTTTAGTTGGGTCTTTGCTATAAACCTTTCCTTGCCCATCACTGCCAGGCAGCTGCAAGGCAGGGTGAGATCTGCTCAATGCAGGCACACAGTGCAAAAGCCCTTAGTTTAGAAACAGTAGGACAACTTTGCTTGGCAAGTCTGGAATAAACCTCTCCAGACAAAAAGAGCTTTCTTGAACAAGAGGAGAAAGGTGTCTCCCTGCAGAAGTGTGGGAGGTGCCCAAATGTTTCTTTTGGCGACCTGCACACTGCTCTGATCCTCAGACTGATAACACTTGCAGAGATCCTGATGTCTGAGCTGGCTCCCATCATTGACTTGATCCTTGTTGCTATCCACATTCCCACAATCAAAAGTAAGGAGATGGAGATGACTTAGCAAACACCAGCTAACTTTTTTTAGATTTATGTGAGTGTGTGTGTGTTGTAAAGCTGTCAGCAGAGAGAAACCTGCAGATCTGAGGAGCTAGGCATTGTTCCACCATACTAGCCAAGCTCCTGTGCCATACTAGTGTCACTGGCAGTTTTGGAGGCAGGGCTTGGCTGGGGTCTCCCATGCTCATCCATTTCTTTGCCTGGACACCTGACACTTCTCCAGCTGACCATGCAGAAAAGGTCTGTCTGTTCCTCAAAGAGCTTTCTGAACTCATCATTGCAAGGGCTGGGAAGAAAGTCACTTTATCCAGGCTTTCCACCCCTCCCCCCCCAAATGAGGACAAGCTAGAACACCTCTCATTCAGGCCTGCATAGCATCCCTTTCCTCTTGCTTACATGGAAAACAGTGTTAGGAGAGCATTTGTGTATTTTTAGCTACTTTTAATTGAAGTATCAGCTGGAAATGAGGAGGTGAGCCAGCACCACGTTGCCAGCCATCTCTTCACAGGCATCCAGCAGCTGCCACGCAGCCCTGTGCCCACAGGCACCTGGTGATTCAGGACAGGTCCATGTGTACCTGGGGACATGTTTGGGGCAGCTCTGAGAAAAGACACAGAAGCCAGGAGCTGTCAATACTGCGTGTCCTCCCATACACAAACCTGAGCTACAAGTAGTTCAGGTTATCGCCCCTGCACTCATCAGCCTCAGCAGCAGCACAGCCAGCGCTTTTCTCCCATGCTGCTGGAGGCTTGACAAGTTTACAGCAATGAGAGTCAATATTTATCACCTCTTGTGACTGTTAAGTGTTAAGAAAGCATCTCACCCAGAGATGCTTCCTTGACTAATCCATGCAAATGTTTCTCTCTTAATGACGGAGAATGAGAAATAGGTGGCAGGGAGAAGGTGACAAAATAGTCACGAGTGTCACCCATGACAAGAAACAAGAAGAGAAACTGCACAATGCTGTCAAGACATCAGGAAATATGATAGGTTTGGAGAAGCAAAAGAGGAAAAGGCAGTGAGACATCCAAATGACTCTCAGACCCTGGGAGAAGTTCAGCTGCTGAATTCTTAATGGACAACATGTCCCTCTCCTTCACTGGTGGTTTCAGCAATACAGTACGTAATTCCTTGTGGATAAAATGCTGCCTAATGTACATGCATTTGTGTGCACAGTATATGGACTGGAAACCAGACAGGGCATCTCTCCCTGTTTGCAGCCCAGCTGAGGAGGTTTACCAGGGTGGGATGTAGAGTGCAGGGTCCAGGGTGCTGGCAGGTGCACTGTGCAGGGTTCTGCTGGCTGCCTGGAGAGCTCACAGCCTTCCCAGGATGAGACAGGATGAGAAATCAGGTCTGTGGGGACAGATTTCTGCTGCAGCCTGCTTCACTGATCTTTTGCATTTCTGAAAGCAAGACATGCTTCTGTTCACATGCAAAGACATGGACTCCACGGTGTCTTCTTTGGCCTGATGTCAGGAATTTAGTCCGGAATGCAAATTTTGAACATCTGATTTTTATGCAGAAAGGCAGCTAGGTTAAAGGAAAAGGCATGTCCACGCCCCAAGTCACAAGAAGTCTCCTACTACAACACAAATTGCACAACTTTCATTAAAAACATTAAAATCTACAACCTCTCTAAATAACAAACCAGGCTGATTTCTTTGGAAGTCCTCCCTTTGGTTGAACTGCTTCCCCACACAGCTCTGCCTCCAGAATAAGTAGGGCTGAAGCTGCAGCAGCAAGCCCATACCCCTTCCCTGAGTGCTGCCAGGCTCTTGGGCTCTCTCCATCACAGCCCCTCAGCCCAGGGCGAGTACCAGCCGAGGCTATGATATCTGCACTTGACACTGTGCTAAATTCATGGTTAACAGCCACTGCACAGAAAACAGAAGCTCAATTAACTTTCAGTACACCGATTAGAGGGCTGGCTCTCATCCCAACCCTCTTCATCTTCCCCTGTTTCAGTCCGAAAGGTCCATGAGAGAAACTTTTGCCACTGGGGATATGTTAGCCTGCCATTTTCATTCCCATGTAAACACCTCCTACAACCATTGGATTTAGAGGCTGGCAGGAATAAGTAATTTCTGGAAGGCAGGAACACAGAGCAGGCTGGTAATTAGGAAAATCCAACTCCAGCCATGGAAACACGCTCTGCAGGCAAAACATTTGGCAGCACAGGAGGGGCTGCACATCTGGCAATGGCAGGCAGCTGACTGGCAGCATACAGCTTCAGGAAACATCTGGGCAAGTGCAGCCTGCAGATGGGATTGGACCTGTATCTTCGAGTAAAGCAGATCCTAGTTAACCTGCACTCCTTAGCCTATGAGCACTGGAAAATCCACAAGGAAATTTGTATACATTCATGGGGCCTTTTTTCCCCCTTTGCAGCGGCTTTTATCTGCGTTGCTCCTGCGATTTTCTGCACTGCTGTTGACTGTTTGGGGACAACCACAGAAGATGCAATGAGAGGACAGCTGACACTTTGCAATCCTTTCTTGCTGTTAAAAGGATACCAGGTTTGTTTTCTCCTTGCTCTGCCCAAGTCAGTCTTGAGTGTGTCCTAGAGAATGTTCTGCAAGTGCAGCAGCTCAGCGTCACCCCATTAAGCCACGAGCGGGCAGGGCAGAGAGGAGACCTGGTAGGAGGAGGTGGGATGTTTAGTTGTCCTTGGAAGTGGGGTGGCCCTTGAATGGCACTAGTGCAGCTCTGATGTCCCTCTAAAACCCCAACCATGTGAGTCCGCTGTGTGCCCGGTGGAGGAAGATCATTGCTGCAGAGCTGCTGTCCCCCGCAGTGGGAGGTGCCAGCAATGGCTCCCTTTCACCCTTCACACCTGCAGGGCTGGCAGCAGCTCTGCTTCTTGACTGCGTCACCCATCTGAAAAGGGTCTGGCAAATTTTCAAGGATTTGGTACATGTCCTCAAACATGTTCTTGGGACTGGGTACCCACTCCATCACGAAAGTCCTGGTGAGAAAAAGTGTAATTATTCCTGATTGCTCTCTGTGCAACCAACTATTTCTTTGCTGGGCTCAATGCCATTCTCTGCTGTGACATTAAAGGTAGCAGAGCTTTTATTGCTGTTAGGGATGTGATGAGCATGAAGCATCCAGCTGGACTCCTTATGTTTGCAAAATGAGTAGGCTCAACCTGGAAACAGTTTGGAAGAAAACAAATGGGAATCATCACAATGGCTTGTATTTGATTTTACCTTGAAGGGGAAAATGCCCTTTCCCAGTTTTGCACGGTACAAAGGAAGTATTCACACCTCTGAAATAGGGTGCTAAACATGCTTAATGTAAGGACTAACAGGCACAATTAATTCTCTTTGCAATTTCTAGTAGTTGGAGAGACTGTCATCTAGCAGGATATATCCATTCGGAGGCAATTTCCTTTATTATTCAAGCTTGCAAATTGCCTGTTCCTATTGGTCTCCAATGCAAGTCTTTCAAAGTTTAACACATCTGCAGTTTTATAAAGTCATTAGTTTTAATTAATAGATAAAGCTCCTCCATTATTCTCAGAATTAACTCCAACTGAGAAGAAGACAGAGAGCCAATGCATGGTTGTATGTATTCACTAGGAAATTCTTTTGAAATGCTGTGATTAAAGGTAGAGGAAGGGATTTAGGCTTTATCTGGCAGATAAATGCAGTGCAGGAAGGTCGGGGCGGACCTAGAAGAGTAGCTGTGGATTGAGAGAACCATCTCTACTCCTGTACTGGTACAAGGTCCCGCGTGACATCCACATTCAGGAAACAGGCTGACCTTGCCACACTAGTGTATGAATTAATGGGCAAAGAATATTTGAGGAAAAAAAAAATGCCATGAGGCTTAAGTGGGAATTAATTCTGCAGAGCAAAAGGCAACATGGTGATGACAACTCATCTGACAGGGCTGAACTGTGAGTGGCAGCGTCGTATCACTTTGGGCTGAATGAGACAGTTCCAGTTCGAAGCAGAAGTCAGTGGAGCTGTCAGTGGCTTTGGTGGGATAACAAATGGTGCTCTGCAATTTTTATGCTCCATTAAATGAATACAAAGAAGCACCTGGGTTATGGTAAATTAAGGTAAAAGCAGCGTAAGAAACAAGCCTCTGTGACACAGCAGGGAGAGGATGCAGGGAGATAGTTTGCAGATGTCTGAATTTCCACTGAACTGAAGCCAATGTCAGCTCCTCAGGTCCATCCCATTTCTATGGTGGCAAAATTCAAGGGCAATTGAAAGGGACTGAATTGGTCAGAAGTGACGGGCTCAAAAAGAAACTGCCTCTGTTCAGCAGCTTGCAGGGTCCATGGCATTACTGAAAAGCCACAGAACCACAGGTCTGCCCCACCGAGTAAGGTGCAATGTGCTCGAGCCGTGATCCCGGCAGACAGCACAGGGTAGTGCTGTGTGGGGCTCATGTCACAGCGCTGGGGGCAGCTTTTGGAAGCAAACCAGACCTGCTGGTTGGGACACGCTCTTTGCTGCCTCTCCAGGGATGAAAAAGGGCAGTGGAAGGTTCCCAGGGGTTGAATTTCTTCACTTCAGTGCTTCATCTGGCAAGTTACTGCCACCCTTCAACTTCCACTGCCTTTAGTGACTGTGACAAAAAGCCACTTAGATGGGCATGGGGGTAATGAAGGGCAGAAGCATTTTGCAGGCTCAGCAGATCCCAAAACATGGTTATCAGTGGGATGGCATTGCCCAGAGATCACCAATAGTCATGCAGAGGGCTGGGGTGCAGACCCTGGCACCTGTGAGCCTGGGAGCTTGTGCAAGTGTGACACCCTCTGCTCTTGTAAAGAAGAGGAAAGGTGGTTTCTGGGAAGGGTGGGCCACTAGCTTTGTGGGGGTTTCAGGACTTAACAAGCACCTGCAATTATATATAAAAAAATTAGAGCTGCTTTGTGTGCTCCCCAGGTTAGCAGGAGGTGTGGGGGAAGCTAGACTTGGCACAGGGGAGTTCTGTCTCATCTGACACAGAGGCAGGACATCTCTGTGTAGCAACTGCACGTCCCGATGTAACAAGGAATGAGGCAGGTAAAGGCTTTCCACAGGTCAGCCTGTCAGCACTCAAAGAGGGTTTTGCCATGCTTGTGTTGGACAAAGACAAGATGCAATGCTTCACCACTGTTGCTGCGCTGTCCCATTGCTCTCCAGATACCAGCCAGAGGTGTCTGGGACATGGCAGAGGTCTGGGACATATGGGAAATAGTATGTGGTCCAGGGTCTTCTGCAGAACTATAGGACCTTATGTATAAGCTCAGGAAAATGTAGTCTGACCTCTTAGGAGACAGGGGAACCCCTGTTCTGGCTCTTAGGAGGCTATGAGTACCTTCCATTGCTGGTCTGAGCTGTATGAGCTCATGGAAGGTGTTCTGCCCGGTGCTGAATACTATTAACCCGGGCTGTTTCCTTGCTGTGCCCTCGTTCCAGAACATCAAAAGCTCAGTCAAGTCCTGCAGTGTGGGTTCCATTCACTGGCTATTTCAGATGAGTTTGCCAGAGCTTCGCAGCTCCCTGTGTCACCCCGAGTGATGAATGCCAAGAGGAGGGCTAGTCATGCAGAACAGACAGGGAAGATGTGCAATCTGCAAGGACCCAGGGTGCCCATGGAGCTTTGCGGCTCCAAAAGCACATATAAGAAAAATGAAGGAATACTTGATCACAGCTCCAGAAGGTGCTGCCAGCCATCAGGGAACAGAAGCGGCTGTAATAACAGTGTCACCCATCCGAGATGAGAAAGCTGGAAATGGGTTTTAGTCTGTGACCGCCAGACCCCATGCATGAGCTTGGAGGGGCCAAAACAGAGATATCAAAGCCCTGTGGTCCCACAAGCAGCTTCCACTTGGCAAGCTCCCAGCTGAGGCTGGTTTCAGCCAAACCCCTACAGCAGTGGGGATGCACCGTGCTGCTCCTTCTGCCCCCAGACTCAGGGTTCAAAGCAACTCTTAGTCTGTATTATGCAGAGGATGTAGATGACCGAGGCATCTGGCACTGAGAAAATTAGGACCAAAATTTCCAGCTATAAATAATAAGTGTGAACATTTTAAAATATAACCTGTCTGCAGCAGGTGTAAAGCGGCATCAGCGAAGCTGAGGCAGCAGCACTGTAAAGCTTTACACCACTGAGGATCTGGCCCCAGGGGGGTTGCGCTCTGAATTTGCAGTGCTGGGTTGGTTTACGCGTGGCTGGTAACACCAACAGGAAGGAAATGTGGTTAATATTTGAGTTCTCAGAACTCAAAAAATAGTGCTTTGGTTTTTAACATTCTTGATAAAAAATGGTTCACGGTAATTTCCTCTGCTGACATTCAGTCTCTGCTACCATGTTACCCCTCCTGCCCCTCTGCTGAAAACTTATGAGCCCAAAGTCTGTTGTGGAGTGAGCTCCTGCACTGCATGGACAAAACCGGGATGCTCAGAGGACTTGGTTCTAGTTAGGGGGAACCAGGCTGGGGAAAGGAGGCCAAGATACACAAGTGTGGGGAACGAAAGGACAAGAACTGGATAAATAAAGGATGAGGATGAGGATGTAGAGGCCCTCAGACAAGTGTGGGATGGGGCAAGAGACACCTCTCCTTGGACTGCTTTTGTGTATCAGTAGTCCCAAATATCCAGACTTACAGGTCTGTTTCTGTTCTATGCTACCTTCCTTCTTTCTTGCAAGAAAGGATTTTTTCAGACGCATTGGTGCCTCCCTTCATGCATGATTTTTAACATTTGCATGCTTTGGATTTATAAGCTTTGCAAATGCCTAGAACTTTATTTTACCCCACGAATGATGAGGTCCTGACGCAACCTTCCTGTTGCTGTAACTAAGACCACAATCAGGCTGAAACACCAAGGAACTCACAGGCAGGTAAAACAGTGCCTTTAAATGTCTCCAGTGCCTCTCAAAACGCTCCGATTATTCCTGCTACCTTTTTAGCTAGAAAGCTTTTCTCAACACTTGGCATACACCTCAGCTAGGAACTGTGGCTGGGCATGGCTGTGCCTCTACAGTTGCAGTAGTTCAATGACAGCTCTCGCTTGCGTGTTGTCACTGGCCCTGCTGGTGGCTCACACTCTCCCCAGGCCCTCAAAAGGGGCAGATAAGCACCTCATCCACTCTGGAAAGCTGAACCAGCCTCCTCCCAGTCTGGTTTACAGCAGCACCTAAGCAGCACCTTGACAGCCCATTCTGCAGGCTCTGTGGGAGCGAACATGCATGGCAGCCAGCCGCTGCTGCCAGCAGTGGCACTTCAAGAGGATGAAGCGCTGGCAAAGGCAACCTGAGTTTAAGCCTAAATCCAGTTCCTTTGGCTGCCTTGCAGGTCTACTCCTCCACTCAAATGTGAGGGGCTACATCACAGACAAGGGACTAACTGAAGCAACCTCAACTGTTAGCCAGTATCAGCTGTAGCTCTTGCCGATTAATCACCCTGATAACTATCATTCATGCAGATTTGGCTGCACTTTGGACTTTCTGTATTATTATTGCCGCAAAACTCTTTTCACCAGCATTTCTTATTATAAGTCTGGTCCTATATATTCCCGCTATCAAACTCCAATTTTATGTCACTGATACAATTGCAGCAGTTAGCTAGCTACATGAGCGGCCAGTGAGCTTGCTGGGGACCTTGTAAGCACTGTCCAAGCAGAACAGCAAGGACTTGCGAAGTACTGGGAACCTTTGCAGGGCTGATCGCCAGATGAACTGGTCTCTCCAGCACGCTGGCTGATCCTGTGACTGGCCCATCAGCCTATTTCCCCCTGTGCAGCCAGCGCTAGGGCCCCAGGGGTAATGGC
This sequence comes from Falco naumanni, assembly GCF_017639655.2. Taxonomy (NCBI): domain Eukaryota; kingdom Metazoa; phylum Chordata; class Aves; order Falconiformes; family Falconidae; genus Falco; species Falco naumanni. Next base: position 12,015,615 of record NC_054061.1, read on the forward strand.
AGAGGAGGGCAGTGTGGTAGCTACAGCGTTATAAAGCAGAGGCATGCCTTGAACCCCAGGTGGCTGCAGGCCCCCCGGGTGGTGCGCTGTGTGTGAGGGAGGTCGGTGAGACACCCATTGTTCAGAGGATTTCAGAGGGTCTGTGAACAGATGAGTTGCAGAAATATGTTTTTGTTTTTTTTAAGCTGACCCTTTCTAAGACCTCTGCTTTTTCTGAAGCTCTTCCTCGTTGTTTTGATCCTCAAATACTTGGATTTTGCTCGGGCTATCCCCATTGTACAGGTCTCCAGGTGTGCAGGCCTCCCAGCATTTTGGCATTACAAATGCTTTTAAGGAGAGTAGCTTGGAAATGTGATACCCACCATCGGGCTCTTTATTCCTTGAGGATTCTGGAAGACTCTCCTGACAGTCTGAAGACTCTTGTGATTACAGATCCCTTTCACCTGACAGATTTGCTGTCAGTGATAGAAAGAAGATCAAATTTGGGGCAAAGAGATCTATACAATTGTATTTCTAATCAGTGAGAAGCTGAAGGGTAATAGAGTCCTGGCATATTCACCTTAAAGCACCCTGGCAAATACATTATTAATATTTCATCACAATTTCTGAATCTTCCTGTGCCCTGCATTTGTTTCATGGGTTGTTCTCTTCCTTGTATCCAGCCCCTAATGTTGCATGACCAAAGACTTCTCTTGTACCTCAAAACTCGCCTTCACTTTCCCTGTTGGTAAAGCAGGAGAACTTGCTGTGAACCTGGGAAGAGCAGACTGTAGCCTGGCATTTTGGGAAGCCCTTGGGACTCTGTTGCTCACACGTACTGGAGCAGCTACAGCTTCCCTTGTGGACCGGAGCCAGCTCTGCATGCACATTCCTCACACACATGCAGCATTTTTGTTCTTCACCCAGCACTTTGTGACCAAGGTTATTTTTCTAAGTAATAGCAAGTGGTTTTCTTCACTTTTCTCAGCCACAGAGGCAGTGAGGAAAGTAAGGAAGCATTCTGTCATGAGGAAGACCTCTTCCTAGGAAACCTAGCAGTAGGCTGAGCCCTGCACACTGCTCTTGCAGCACTTCTGCATTGACCTGAGGCTGAGGCACAATGTGACACACATGCAGCCTAGTTATGGCAGCCTGGGGAAACCTCCATCCCGAAGTCCCTGTGTTCCATCTAGGACATGGAACATCTCTCTCCAGGGAACCGATTAAACTAAATTGAGTCCTTACAGATGCTGTGGCATAGGCACGTACTTACTGGAGACAGCCCTTGGCAAAGACTGGCCTGTGCTGCAGTTCGGATTTGCTCTCCCACTGTTGGGGCTCGCTCATGCTTGCCAAGCTGCAGCTAGGACTGTGGATCAAAGCTGAGCTCCCTTGAGAGACACATATCAGAGCCTCTTTTACAAGTATCTCTGGAGACCCTATCATCTCACATAGCTTGTCCCTGCTACCTAGCAGGCCTGGTGGAAAAGAAGGTGGTTAAAGTCATTTTGACACAAGCAAGGCAAAAATACCATGCCAGAGCATTTTCCTTCAGCTACTTGAGACTATGGGCTGCTAGGAAACTGCAGACCTTGGGCTAAGCTTGCAGGCTGTTTGTGCCCCTTGAATGGCTTCGGTCATAAAGAAATAGCTAAATCCCAGTCTGAGACCCAGCTGGATGTTGTCCTTTGTGTGTGAAAGGCATTAGCAGGACTGGTCTAAACAGCAGAATGTACCCAGGGTCACTCAATCAAGAGGGGAAAACAAGGGTAAATAAGAAAAAGGTTACTATGTGAGGAGGGCTCCAGGAATAGGAAACGTGAGCCTTCCCACCCATGCAGCAGCATGCCGTGAGGCTCTGCCCCTTGGAGGGAGGCAAACCGCCTGATACAGCTGTGCAGCAAAACCCTTTCTCAGCGTAAATGTAAACTCATTCTCACCTTTCCTTAATAACTGGAAGGTTTCTGGGTCTCTAGTGTCTTACTGGCTCCAGACAATGAGAAATGATTGTGCTGTTTGATATAGCTGAGCTGCTCATAGCAGCACATGATGAAATTCAGCAACTTTATGGAAAGAGTTGCTCTCCAGGAGTAATCCTGTGTCCTGGCTTCAAAAGGAGGGATGTCAAATTTGAAGGGGTAGGGGGCGAAGCACCCAAACGTCCAAGTGGAGGACAGGGTGTTGGCAGGCACTGTAGCACCTTGTAACATTCAGTCTCATGGGGAAATGGGAGGCAAGAGGGAAAAAAACAAATAAAAAAAAACAGTAAAAAGCTGGCAAGGTTTAAGAATGTATTAAAGTCAATTAAGTATCACTAAAACCATGAAAATTCAGCCAAAGCACAGCCAGCTCTAAGGAAATCACACTGGCAACTCAAAAACAAGACAAAAATAAGATTGTTTATTTGGCACCAATATGCACTTTTCAGAATATTCTTTTCAAGTCTCTAAAATTGAGGTGACCAAAGAAAGAAGTGCTATTAGGAGTTCATGTCTTGGTTCAGCAAAGCACTCCAGGCAATGTGGGAGCTCCCATGGACAGGGCAGGCTGGAGCAGAGAGTATTTCCCTAGACATTTGTGGAGTGTATTGGTTCACAGTTTGACAGATTTTACTGCCAGAAGAAACCATGAGTATAATTTGGTTTTCACTGTAAGGCATGAAGCTTCACATGACACTTCCAGCTTTGTTCCCTTACGCTCTGGTTACACGGCAGAGGAAGTCTTCAGGCTGAGGTCTGCAGATAACTGGAGCCCACAAAAGGTTACCAAGGAAGGCAGCTTCCACACATTCTTCACAGCAAGCCATGTATGTGAAATCGATAAAAAAAGTTGCTATCTTCAGTGGCAAATTTTTAGCTGTCCATAAAAGAAAGCAGTCAAGAAGCACTTGGAAAGATATCAAAGGCCAAAAGTGGATAGTTTTCTTTGTAGCTATAAAGGGTGAAGTAGTTGAGCCACAGACAAGAAAAGACTGTCACTGAACTATCTCAGAAGACCTCATGGTGGCAAAGCACCCCCTTTGGCCCTAGGAGGTGCCTGAGATGAAACTGAGAATTAGACCTATGCTTGCTTTTTGTTTTTATGGAGCACTGAATAACCCCCAAATTGACATGGCATGAGACGGAAAAACAAGTGTGGTTTCTATAAAGAAAATTCATGCTCCGAGAAATCCTTTGGATTTCAAAAATTAATTTAAATTAGTCAGGCCAGGATAGATACTGATAAATTTCTAAAGGGTGTCAGACACTCAGATGAATAAGCAGCACGATGTCATATCATATGCCAAATGCTAGGTCACATTGGAAGGAATGGATTGAACACCTCGTACAGTTAGAGCATTGCTGAACTTGAAATTAATGGTACCCATAAAGGGAAAGGATCTGGGCATATGCACACAGCTAAATAAAGAGCAAAGTTCCCTGTGCAGCTCTCGTCTGAAGAGTAAACAAAATGTTAGCGTGCCTAAAGCTTGGGGGTAGGAAATACTGTGCTGCTACTGTATAACCTGATGGAGCTCTGACCTCTCTAACCCTGCTTTGCTCTGATTACCCTGTCCCAGAAAGACACATGCTGGGAAGAAACACAACATCTGAGAATGCTCAGAGGCTGAACAAACCTCTTTGCAAAAGCTGAGAAGATTGGGACTGTTTGTCAGGCCCCTGAATGTACTAATAGGCCTTGGGTTTAGGAAAATGAGGAGCTAAGAAGGAATACAATGGAGAGATACAGGGAAACAAGCTAATCTATCTTTTTTATAAATACAAGGCAAGAGAGGAATCAACAGAATGAAAGGGCAGTGCATTTTAAATTGATACTAAGCTTTTTATGAGAGTCACAGTTAATCTGTGGAACTCACTGTTGCAAGGTGTCATAGGGCCCAAGAAGGATGAAAAATTACCTCTCTTCGAAACTTTCATACTATAATAAAATATTGATGGCATTGCTTGGGGAATATTTTACAAATGTCCTAATTTTGACAAGCATGTGATGATATTGAAAGTACTGAAGCTCTCATCTCAAACATGCGATGGCATTTGTGTATTTCAAGCCATGGATACACAAGACTTGGAGCACAGATCAGAAAGGAATGCACCGTTTGCATCTCTTGTCACCTGAGACATTTTTGCCATGTACCTACAAGGAGCTCTGCTAGCCAGCCTCCCTCTGGTTAGCATTAACTAGACCTTTGCTGTTTGCCAAACAATTTATCTTCCTGGTTATCTTCCTAGGCCTAGAAGTTAGAGACACACCAGGAAATTGCCCGCTCTTGTACCAGGAGCTCCCCACCAGCATGAACTGAAAGGCCAACTATCGATCAGCCATTCATGCGCTATCTGTTATGACATCCTTCTGCAAAGAGAGCAGTAAAAGTAGCAACTGTTTATACATTTGAAATCTGCTACTGTCTAAAACATCTAAATGCAGCCTTGCAATTGCATATCTCCACTTTGTCTGTTTTCTCTATAAACATACCATGCCTAAAGCCCCCTCAAACTGGAAACTTTTGTGAACAGGTTCCAGCCTGACCAAGATCTTTATGCAATGTGTCCATGGATGAGTGCAGAGGCAGCCTAAGAGCAGAAAATTGTTTAAGGTATGGGACAAAGCCAGCTCTGTGACTGTAAAGAGCTTGTTGTGAACATGCTACAGGCATGAAGACTGAGAAGAGATTTATGTGACGTATGGATCTGGTGTTCAAGGGAGCTGTTGCATTAGCATCCTTGGCTCTCTGTGGGATGTACCTGTATTACAGAGACATTTCCTGGGTTTGGAGCAATTCTTCAGGTGTCTGTGGGGGAAATTCAAGGAAAAGATGGTAAATGGAGTCAGCCCTGGAGAAGAACAAAATGGTTGTGAAAGCTTGGAGAGAGGAAGGGGATTGCTGAAGTGTTGGAGTTAATTCACAGCATGCTGCTCAGATTCATGTCATCTGCCCTCCTCCAGATGTTTGTCTATAAAAGGTTCATTCAGGCTTCATTTCCTAGCTGAAAGGGTTGATAGCAACAATCTTTATCCTCTGGATGGCTACTATTCTGATGAGCAAAATAGACAAGGACTGCCAGAGAAGAGCTTGTTCTGTGTGCTATATTTGTAGCTGTGAGAACACAAAAAGATATGCCTTTGGAATATAATTGCCTGATTTCTCAGATGTCCTTCTGGATCCTGGCCTGGCAGCTAATTTTCCTATCTCCTGTACTAATCTCCAGATTCTTCCAGTTGAGTACCCTGAGTTTTTGAACACAGGCACTGACACTACAAGTTCTTGCTGTTCTGAAGAAACTTATGCTGAGAGTATTACTAATCATAGAATGTATTAACCTACAAACACGGGAAGGGTCAGAGGAGGCGGAATGGATTATTATACCTGGTGCAGACGCTGAGTGATCTGGGAAGCCTGGACTGAGCTCACCTCTCTTTGAAGTGGTGATAGGGCTTTCTTTGAGGCATCATAGAGACAAAGCTCTTGCAAGTGTACAGTAGAAATCCTGCGCACAGCATATGCCAGCGGATCTGTGGCCTGAGCAGCACGGATGAGAGCTACCCATGGAACACTGTCCTGTTTCCAGCCACCACTTTTTAGGGGGAGATGGACACATAGCCCTGTTTAGAAAAGAACAAGAGTCACCACATTTGAGCCCCAGCACATGATGGGTATGCTGTCTCTCCTACCCTGTGGTATTGTAATTGCCCAACAGCCAGCCCAGACCTTGTTTCCCCATCAGGCAACCAGCACCCACAGATCTGGGCAATCCTCAAAGCAGTTCCTCCCTTCCATCAACTTTGTTGTTAAATGTCCCAAAGCCCTAGACCAGCAGCTCAAGGGACATCTTCTGAGTTTATTTTTTTGCTTGCCCCAGCAGCATACAAGGCTTTCTGCCCTCTTTCTTTCCCGTCTCATTGTGAGAAAAACAACATCCAAAAGGAACCGAACAAATCAAGCTGATGACCCAGATGGGAACAGAGCGGCATGCTGGGGCTCTGCACACAAATTGCTGAGGCAGCATTTTCCTCAGCCCAGAGCACTGAAGAGGGGCCAGAGTAAATGAAACCTGCAGGCTGAAAAATGATGCTGAGATGACTAGTTAGCTGTCTGCATTACATGGTGCTGGGTAACAGGGGGTGATCACACACTGGGCAGGTGGTGAGGTAACCTCTCCCTCCTGCAAACGGATTAGATGTCTGCTCCTGGTCCAGTGTTTTTCCACTTTGTGTGTACCCAGCTCCCAGCTGTAAGCATGAGGGAGTGGACAGTTGCTGCTGGCCCCAGCCAGAGGTGAGCAGGCAGGAACAGCCAGGGAACCTCTGTCCATGGGGAAGAGTTCAGGGCACTGAGCTTGGACCACTGTGTTCACTCTCACTCTGCAGTTCCCAGCTAGGAGAGCAGCCAGGAAGAACTTGTTCTCCTGGGATGAGTCAGGAATGAAGATACAGGGGAGGGAGGTGCAGTGATGACAGAAGACAAGACATTAAATACTGGCAGCCTGCAGGAATGGGCCAGAAAACCCAGCAATGCAGAAGCCTGCAGAAGGAAAGCATCTGGAGGAAAGGGGCCCCAAGGTGGACAACTCAGGAAGATCTCTGGAGGAGTGTTGCCTGGATTGCATCCCTCCTTCTGCACAGAGTGAGTTCATGTGTACCCATCACCAGGGGATGGTCCACGAGCAAGTACCAGAAGATGGGACTCCTGGATGTACAGCCACACTGGAAATTTACTGTATCATCATGCTGGAGATGTGCTCTAGACTGGTCATACTGGGGATGTGCACCATGAATCCTGTTGAGACTGCCACCAAATGTCACTCCTGCCCAGTCCCTGTGGAATACATAGCCTTGGGGCTGTGTAGGGTCCAAGTCATGAGGCAGTGAAAGACATGGTGGCAAAAGCACAGGTGTGTTTCTCCTAACTGTGCCTAACTGACACATTCAACCCAGGAGTGGGGCTGTGTCAGCAGTCTCCATGGCTCTTCACTCTGCTGTAGAGTTTAACTTAGGTTATGAGATGCTTCACCAGCCTGAGATGCCTTTCAGACCTTCAGAACTGAAGAAGCGTTCAAGGTTCTGAACCTCCCGTGAGTCACTGGGTCCCAGAGCATTGCCAGGGCTCGCTTGGTGGAAGCTGGCCTTCAAAGGTTCGAGGCTTAAGCCCTGGTGGCTCAGACTCACCATGCCACTCCATACAGGATGAAAACAGAAATTAACAATAAGATGTCAGCAGAGGAAGAAAGAGGAAAACGTTTCCAGTGAATATACATGGAAAATAGGGCAAAGTGAAAAGCAGATCCAAAGAAAATCTGAAAAATGCAGCAGGGAGAGCGAGTTCCCATGAAAACTGTTTTGTATACAGGGCAAACTGCAGGCAGAACACATTTGTTCCACATAATATAGGCTTTCCTCTAGCTAGCAAAACAATTGGAAACCAAATACTGACTCACTCTTGGAAAAATAAAATCCACAAAACTTTCATCTAGAGGAGCAGAAGGTTTCAGAGCTTTGGTGAGATCTGCAGATGTCAGAAAAATATCTCGTAGGGGTTTAGGTAACGCTTGTCCCAGCGTGGCCAGGTCCAGTCCTGGCAGGAGTGGGAACCGGGCTCAGGAAGGAGAAGGAGCGGAGGGTTTGCAAGAAACCGGGCAGTCAAAGTGAGAGCGCAGCAGCCGGAGGAAGGCGGTGTGCCTCTCCCCTCTAGGGCTCACGGTGACTTCACTAAAGGAGCCTTGCTGGGCCAAGCCTTGGTGTTGAGCCGCCTGTCCCTGAGGCTCAGCCTCACAAAAGTTTTGGAACAGCAGCTGCCGAAAGAGAGGTGGATATGCGCTCCTTGGGGACGTGCTCAAAGAGGAGATGTCATTCTGTGACTTCCCAGTATCTTTAGCTCAGCAAACAGGACAGCGAGGAGATCTCAAGCTTTGCTGCACCGCTGTCAGAAACCTGCACCGCTTTGCTTTGCCTGAGTTGCAGGATGGTGCCGGGCTGCTGACAGCCATATCCTGCAGGTGCATCTAAAAGGGTGCTCTGAAAGCAAAGAGGGGCCTGAGACATGATAGACCGAGGGGCACATTGGCAGTGAGGACACAAATGCAGGTGATGCAGAAATAAATAACCTCAGCCAAGTTTCAGCAGTGATGAAGGGGAAAATGTGTTTTGGAAGAGCAAGATGAGTTTTATTCAACACACCATCCTTGCTGGGAGCACCAGGATGAGGAGCAGTAGAAATTCCTTGTGTTTGATCCCAACATAATGAGATCTCTCAAACCCTGGGGATGTGTTGCCAGTATTTTCGGGGTCACAAGTGCCCCCATTTGTGGGTGACAGCTGCTCTTGCTGGCCAGCAGAGAGTGGCTGGAGGAAGCTATTAATTTGTTTTTCTATTGAAGTTTAAAAAAAAAATGTTTTCTTCCAACCATTACCAAGGAAGGAGCCAACAGTACAAGGCAAATAAACAGTCATTAATGTGCCTCAGAGATATGTTTATGCTTCGTTCCTGAAAAATACAGCTCGTTGCTAGTGCAAACACTCTGGGCTAGAACTGGGGCAAGGGTGAGAGCTGGGGAAAATAGCCCAAATGGAGCTTGGAGGGTCCCTCTCACTGCCTGCCCGTGCAAGGGGACAGCCACTGCGGGCAAGCATGAAGTCACATCCAGCCAGGGAGAGGTATCATGCAAGAGGGTGATGGTCAGGTGCAGGGTCACACTTCTGCTTTCCCTTTGGTTTGATAGTGGGGCTTAACATGGGGCTTGCACACATCCCCAGCATCCCTTGCCAGAGAGCAGAGCCCTTATGAGTTTGCCCTGAATAGCCATCCTCATAAGGGAGGAATGTGTCCAAGCTTGGAGGGGCCTAAAACGTTTTGCCAACATTTTATCTCACTTCCCAGTCCCACTCAGAGCCTGGAGACCTCTGGCCTCTGTCACAGCAGCAGAGAGCTCGCCCTGCAGGCAGGACACATGCAGTCCCAGCTTGGGGATCTGAGAGCCGTGTGAAATGGCAAAGCCACCCCCTAGCATGTCACTCCCCATCTCCCCAAATAGTGAATGCAACAGGGAGAGGCAGTGAGTGCTGAACCTAGGCTGGGCTGAGGGGCAGGGACGAAGGGAGCATGGCCAGGACCACATACATGACCTGAGCAGGGAGGTTTCTGGGTTGAGTCCTGTTTGCAATGAAACGCTCTGCTCTGCCCACCCTTACTCCGTGTGCTGGGACCCAGTCAGACAATATTTATCCCCTTGAAGATTAAGTGATAAATAGTGACACCTGTAGCTCTGGTCTATGTAACCTGAGTCGTATAAAACCCACCTGAAAAAGCTGGGCTGAGATTCCTTCCCGGGCTTTGTTTGTTTGCAGCTTTTGCCTGGTTCTAGTGCCTGCCCAGAGCACGGGCAGGTGTTGGGCATCTGTGTGCAGGCTTGGGGGGGGCTCTCCTGGCTGGCTTCGAGTTTCTCTTTCAAGGCCTGGGTGCAGACTATACTTGAAGAAGATTGTTTGGCTGAACTGTGAATCAGTCACTACACTAGACCATTTCTGAGCCATACCATTCCCAATGACTGTTTCTACGCCCCAAGGGGAGTTCAGAGAGAGATTTGGAAAGGACAGTGCTGGTTCATTTTGGAAGAGCTGTGGTGGTTTGTCAGAGAGGCAGAAGTCATGGTCCTAACCAGCAGCGTTCATCAAACAGCTTTGCATTTCTAATAAGAGACACCGGGCCCCAACCTACCTGAATTCCTCCTAGGTCAAATATGTTCTTCCCTGAAACTGTAATGCCTCTTCCTTGGACACAAAACCTGCCACTTCCTGACCTAAACCCACAGAGCACTCTTCCTGTACCCAGTTCCTTCTCACTTATGAAATTGTGTTTTAGTGATGAGTAAAGTAATCCCTGCTCATAGATTATGTTTATAACATGCTTTTGGATCTTACGGGGTGAAAAATACTGAAACCATGTCAGTAATTTTCCCATCAGTTCAGCAGAGTAAGTTCAGTCCCTTTTCGGAAACTCTTCTCCATAATTAGGAATGTGTCACAGCAACTGTTTATCTTAATCAGCCAGTCTAGAACTGTGAACACTGTGAATGCGACAAGCTCCCCCACAGACAGGCTGAGCTTTTCTGAGATCCCTGATGAGGTTTAGCAGCGAGCAGAAGACCAAAGGAGCGTTGCATAGCACAGCAACTGAGTCTTCAGCTCACCTTCTGTTTGTGGAAGAAGGCAAAGGCAGATGAAACTGCTCTGATACCCCTGGCCTTGCAAGGATGGTGCTTTGCCAGTCCCAAGAGTAGAAGTCCTGCTAGGCAGTAGGGCTCCTTCTCCCTGATAAGCAGCCAAACTCAAGAACTTTGTTGCCAAAGCTGACATGTTCATTTAGGTCAGGCATTCAGGAAAGCAACTGAGAACAAAGTAAAAATAATGTGCTACATAAATGTATCCTCCAGCACAGGCCCAAGGTGCAAGTGGGTTCAACAAGGACATAGAGAAAATCATGAAGAAGCTCAATTACTGGTTATTGGACATGAAGCTTCAAAGTTCACTTCCTTCAGCTCAGGAAAGCCCTGGACTGCTGGTTGCCAAAGGCTGGACGGGATATTAGGGGAATGGCCCATGTCTTGTATGACCAGTTTCTTACTCTCTTTCCCTCTTTCTGCGTGCTGGCTGTTAGAGACACAAGCAGATGTGCAGCACACCTTTAAAGGGCTGGTCTCGGGCCGTTAAACATTCAGTGAGTGAAGGACATAGTATGGCTGAGGCCCAAAATAGGCTCCTGTCCTGGAACTTGCACAAGCAAGAACTGTCCCCACGGCGGCTGCAATTGTGCTCTTGGTGGAGGAGTGGGTATTTGGGGCCATTTCCACTGGTTGTTGCAGTGAAGTTTTCAGAGAGGAGCTGGTTCTCTTGCACATGGGGACAGAGGTGCAGTGAACCCAAGCCTTGATGGCCTGGGGGTGTCCCACAGCCATGCCCACTGCTGTCCAAACATCCAGGTATTGTCCCATCTCTGTCCCCCCTGCTGATTATGTAGAAACAGGACAGCCACACAGAATAAGGGCGAAGATGCAGGTAGCACAGTAGATCTGTAGTAGTTGATAAAACATAAAGGAAATGCATCAGGGTAGCAAGGGAACCACTAGAGGCCACGGTTACTGTTTGAGTGTCATTTTAGTGGGGGAGTGTGCCACATTTGTTTGTGTTCCCTGTAACTGCAATTTTGGTTTTGGGGAGCTTTCATCAAAGCAATTAGGGGCCAAGAGGTGCACCACCTCGGAGTCTTCAACCCTTCCTTCTCCCTGCAGAGCACAACTCACCCTCACGGATACCACTGAGTTGTGACAGGAGGTGGCTGAAGAAAGACAGAAAGACCCCAAGCAGATGGGATTGTGCTCGCCTTTTTCATTTTTTTCCGGGCATTACAAATGGCTCCTGGAAGCAAAGGGTAGGAAAACAAGCCCGCAGAGTACAAACACAAAAAGCAAATATGGGGTTGGTTTCTGGCGGTGGGAGACTGGTGCTGCCGATGGCTGAGTCATTGCCCTCGCCGGCGAGGGACACATGGTGGGACGGGTGGAGGTGGGGAGGTGGCAGATGGCCACTCTAGACCATCTGGCAAATGGCCTGGCAGGGAAGGTGAGACCTTTCCAATTCAAGTTTGTGTGAAAAGCTTCTGGCTCTCAGGACATATCTCAGGGAATGGCATGACCATGGCCACCTCAGGGACCCAGCAGTGCTTGTGTTGTGCCAGGCACCAAGCCCAGTGCCTCCATGAGCTAGTCATGTGCTACAACACCCCATTGGCTCCTATTTAAAGCCGTCCTGTGCCTCTAGACCAACTCCATGCTCCAGGATTACTCTTTGGAGAACCATTCCAAGGAGCAATGCCACCTCAGGGATGCATGAGTCCTTGCTTGGCGGATGCAGATGTATTCAGACATAGTTGTGGCCCTTTTATTTTATTGCTATTTGTCAGACCGGGAAAACCACCTCATTAAATCCAGCCCTGCTTTGACAAAGCATTGGCAGGAAGACTGCAGAGATCAGCTTTGTCCCTCGGACAACTTAATCTGTCTTCGGGCTGTAGCTGTTATGGAATAATAAAGCTCCTCTGCTTGGATGTGCTCTACAAAAGGTCACATCCTTTCCCAACACCCTCTACAGTAGCCCTGGGCTGTTGTGGGAGGGGAAGGGAGTTCCTCTCCCCACTAAGAGATGTGCTTCCAGTCCCCTGCTCCCATTTCAGCATGTTCCCCCTGCCCTGCCCTGCAAGCTTTCAGGCTGATACAGTTTTGGCCTGGCTCCACTGCTGGATGAGTGTCAGCCCAATCTGAACACCCACAGTGTCACTGAGGCTGGACGGGTTTTGCTGGCCATTTTTCTTGTGTCCCTCAGGTCTTGCTTCTGCCTGTCGTGTGAATCCGTGCAGTCTCTAGAAGATGCTGCTGTGAGGGCTGGGGAACGGTGCCGCTGTGGGCATAGCAGAGCCTGTAATGGACAGCAACATCTGAGGTGTGGAAGGGGCACTGCTGTTCTGCGTTCGCTCACGTGGCTGCCTTGCGGTGTGTATGAGCTTTGGTAAAACGGGTCATAAACTGGTATTCGCTCCTGCACATAATGTTGATGAAAGAAAAGAAAACAAGGCATGAACTTGCTGAAGTTTGCTGTGGAAAACATCACCCTTTCATTCTCCAAACTGAAAGCTGATTATCAAAATGGTTTTTTTCCCCAGTCTTCCTGTAAATATTTCCAATACATAAAAATGCACCTTTCCCTTTGGAAAACTGACAACGTTTATTTCAGCCAAATACCTACGTTTTCAGCAGAGAATATTTCAGCAAGTGTGTACAGTTTTCATTGTACATAATTTCATGCACTTTTTGAATTAGTTTCCATTGTGATAGCCAATTGCTGATCTGATAAAAAGCGGACTCCAAAGAAACTAAAAGCTATGGTACGATTGTTGCGATGAAGCTGCTGCTGCTGTGACCCAGACCCACTTGCTTTTCCTGTCTTTTCAGTAAGCAACTTCTAAGAGCTGGGCTAACTTTCACTTGCTCTTCATATGGCCTTGATTTGTTTCTCAGCTCTGCAGCACATTTATCCCCTTTGCAATGATACTACTTCTGCTTTGATCTGCCTTTGCAAAGCTTAATTGCCCAAAGAATAATTAATTTGAGCATCTCTGCCTACTGCGTAACAGAAAGCCTCGTAAGGCCAGCCTGAGCTCTGGCACTGGGTTTCACTACAGTCCCATCCCTACACTGCATCTGACTGCAGTGGCATTGCAGTTCAGGGTTCCTGGCACTGGTCACTTCTTCCCAAAGGAGACCTTTTTCTCCTTGCTGTTAAGGCAGGAATGTCTGCAGAACTGAAGCTCCAGAAAGACTTTATGTGACACTTTCACATGCTAGTGGTCAATACTGAGTTTGAGACGGAGAAAGAGAAAGACCCTTTTCTGACCCTGTTTCTGAGAAATGCATCCCTGGACCACCTTGAGGTGGATCACCCTTGCTGGTGAGGTCCTTTCTGTGTAAGGTACCAAAAAACTGTGTGTCAGCCTGTGGGACAGTTAGGAAGGGACTGTTTGCTGGTCACAGCCTTTGTGGTGATTTGCGTTTAGTCCTACAGTGCATGATGGAGCAGGTGAATTTTTTTAAGGATGAGGCAACAGACCTGCATCAGGATCCTCCCACAGCTCTGTGCCAGGGAAGTATTTTGTTTGCCATTTGACTTATTTAATCCTTTCCTTTCTTTAACTTTGTCAGGGCTCAGAGAGAGATCTGGAAGCTGTTCTGGGCTCCTCCTGACGTGCGGCACTACATAGACATTAATTACTGCGGACGGCGGTGCTGGGAGCTTCACCTATATGATATAAAAACACTGCTTGTTGGCAGCATGGCTGGCTGAGGGTAAAGCCTGCATGCGTAAACAGTAACCCCAGTAACAAGAAGTCCATGTAGCTGCAACCTGGCCAACCTAGTGGGAAAAAGGCTGACAGACTAGCTTGAGGGCCTGACAGCCTTGGGCCACAGTGAGCAAACTCTGAAGCTGCTGATCAGATGGGCATGGCTGCAGGAATTAGGACCAAGGGTTTTGAAGCAAAGCTGTGGAAGGGAATGCTTAAAAAACACTGCTGAATGTTCAGCTTGCTTGGCTCTGACCGCAGATGTCATACATGCCTCATATATGTGTCCCATACCTCTCCTGATCTAACTGTTCCAGGCCACAAGACATTACCTGCCTCTCAAGGCGTTTGCTACATACCCAAAGCTGCCTGGCCCATCTGAGCGTTCAGACCCATGTGCTGTGTTGTGCGGTGACTTCATGGTGGGACAAGGTGCCGTTGAGGACTAAGCTGTCCCGTGTCACCTCAGAGCCTCTTGGTTTCTGGAACATCAGGGTTGGCTTGAAAGGGACATTGGACACAGCTTCTATGTAGTCACATCTTAGGTCACAAGGGTGGATGTGTTTAATCTCCATGGAGGAGGTGGTCAGATAAGGCTTTTTCTTCAGTGTATTGCATAGCAATTTTTATTTGAGAACCCTTAAATTCTACACCATATTCAAGACACTTGTTCCCAAGGAGCTACTGTGTCAGCCAGAAATGAAGGCTGTAGAAAGGCAATCACCATTTTTCAGCTTTGAAATACTGTCCCCAGCTTTGATTGATTTCTGATAATATCTGTGACTTAGGAACTCTGGGTGCCTTCCTTCCAGAAAAATAGTTAGGGAGGTTGCTGTAAAAGCATGAAGATTTGGGGGACATTGGATATGAGAGAAATGAGGACATCAGAGGTTCTTTCTTCAGCCTGAGTGAAGAACATGAGCTGGCTAACAAAGATACTTCTAGAGAACTGCATCATCTATTTTACAAGGTTTCTTGGAGGGTTGTGGATAACTGGCTAGCTGAAAAGGGTCACATAGACATAGTCCAGCTGGCTGGACAAAAATGCACATCGCTCTCAGCTTATCTGAAGTAAAGCAAAAATATAACAGGAAGATTGCAGTGGGAAAAGAATGTTGCAGGTGGGAACAGATAACTACAGAAGAGAAACTAGGGGCGGGCTTGGTATTTAGGCAACTAACCAATAATGAGCTTAACTTTTGTAATATGTATGAGCTAATTATAACAAGGCATAAAAGGTGACTGTAAGGGACAATAAATGAAGTCTGCTGATCACTCATATTGAGTGACTGTGTCTTCCCTCTGTCACAACGAGGGTGGTAGGTGGTCGGGCACTTCTGCTTTAAAACATGATTTTGTTGTGAAGAGCCCTGCCTTTTCTCTGCAATGTTGGTATTTCCATGAACATTTAATATTTAATGTGAGCTAGAAGAAGTAGCAACGTACAGTCAGCTTGTGATTTCATCCACAGGAAATGGGATTATATTAGAAAATACATGTAACACATGTTACTTCTTATTAATTATGCAGTACCTAATAAATTGCTAGATACAGACTGAGCTCAATTGTTTCATTTTTCCTGTGCACAGCAGAGTGGAACTAAGTTCTGCCAGATTTGGGTTTCTTACGTTTTAATTCCTCTGGGGGGAGCATGTGAACATTTCTGATCAGAAACTCAGAAGCAGAGTGAGAAATAACCCTCCACGCTTATCACTGACTCCTGGACCCTGATCAAAGGATATTCGCTGTGGCATAAAGTTCCATAATGCCTGACTTAGAAAGAAACTCGTTTCCTGCCATGAGTTCTTCCATGCCTTGTTCTTGGATGCACTCTTTATTCTTGGATCTCTGTGTCTTTTTGTCAAGGGCTTCCTCCTCTGTCCAGATTTATCCTTTACTCCAGGGTAGTGCTGCAAAGGAGACTTAACTGTGAAACTGGGTATTTGTCCTCAGTGGATTACAGATTTTGGGAAAAAAAGTAGTTCATGGGAGAAAGAAATTTACACATTTTGGGTCAAGTTTTGTGAAAAATCCCCCCCTCCAAGATTTCCCTTCCCTCACAGGTGCCCAAGTTTTTCATTTTGACATTTTGAAAGAAGCCTTTCAGCCTGATCTTTGAGAATCACCTCTTTTTTTCTTTGAAACATGACCCATTTTTTGAGAAAAAAGAGTGAAAAAGAGGAATCAGTGCTCCCCAAACAAAATAAGTCTCTTGTTTTGGGTCTAGTCCATCTTCTTTGTCATTGTTTTGCAAAACAACTGGGGGGGGGGGGGGGGGGGGGAGGGAATGCAGATCTGCTTGGGCTAAGCTTATTTATTTTTCCCTGAATTCTTTGTTCACCAACCAAACTGAAAAATCAGCTATTCCTACAGCTGTATTTGCAAATGAGCTGGAAAAGCTTCTTATTCAAACAGTAAGACTGTAAGAAATATCCAAGGGATCTCAGGAGGAATAGCACCAAGGGAACAGCATTTTGTTTAGAAACATTTCTGTTGTTCTTCAGTGTAAAATTCTACCTTTTGCAAAAAAGAAACATAATGCCCATGATTTAGAAATGGCAAAGACTGTTTTTTTAAGAAGCAGGCTTGAGCAGGGCGATATAAACCATCCAATGCACCAAAGATGGTTCCTGTGGTCCTGGTAATACCGTCATGCTCACGGGTGCAAAAGAAGTAATGGCCTGTGCAGGGAGGGCAGAAGAGAGGGACCTGGGGTTTGCTCGGGCTGATCAAGACGCAGCCTGAGCAACTGAGGGACTCCACAACAGGGCTTTGGCTCTGTTTTTCCAGAGTTATTTTTACTCCTAATGAACCCTTGGTCCTGGTGGAAATGAGCTCAGTAGTACAATGCTTCCTGTGGTTACCTGCCAAGCCAGAGGCGGCCATCCCATCCCACCCAGCCCTGCTCACCCCAGGGTGCTGCAGGACCCTGCCTAGGGATGGCAGCCACCACAGGACCCACCACACTTCCCTGCTGGTGCCTGTGACAGAGTGTGCCCGCGGGCCGGGCAGGGGGGCGTGCTGCAGATGGAAGGCAGGCGGGGGGGACAGCCTCCCCCTGTGTGGCTCAGAGGACCAGTGCCAGAAGGCAGGCTCCGCACCACAGCCCAGCGCGGCGGCTGCTGCCCCATCTCCTGAGCCCAGCCAGTGTCCGGCTCCAGGACAGCACTGCGTATCTCTTCCTGTACTGCCTGTACTGCCCAGGGCTCCACCAGCCTCCCCAAAAATGCAGTAAGCATGACTGTGCATCCTCCCAGAGGACGTTCACACTCCCAAACCATTTCCCAAGGGAGCACTTTTTCCTAAGTCACTGAGTGGATTTAAGAGCAATTCCACAGAAAGCTTGGAATAACTGAGTCTTTTCCACTGTTGTTTGGACTCAGCAGTGACTTCAACTGTTGGGACATTGAACTCATGGGAGGTTTCAGTTATTTGCAACTGATGATGTATCAGAGGGCCTTGATGAATGGAGACGGCTTAGCATACCATGCCCTGCCTTCCCTGTGGACAGCTGGTAGGTAGATATTGCAAGTGGATGTGTTACCGGCAAAGGACCAGCAAAGGCGGAGAACAGGTCCCTCTCACCTATGTGGTGTCCTCCTCCTCCTCCCCACCAGCTCACAGTTTCAGCTCCCACCCTTGGGAACATGCCCAGTAGGTCTCTCCAAGGACAAGATGAATGCAGTGTCTTATCACTGGCCTGAGGATTTCTGCTTATTTTTGTCTAGGGATGGGAAAATGAAAAGGGAACAGTTCATTATCTTAATCTTTCCCAATGAACCTGTAAAGTGCTGGGTGTGGGAGGGCAGAGGAATCAGGTCAATGTTTTTTGGGCCACAGTGAAACTCCTTTCTAATTCCCCAGGTCCCAGGAACATTGCAGCCTCTATCCTGGAGCACCATTTCCAGCAGGGACAGCATAAACAAGTCAGCCTTAATCTCATTAGCTCAGTGATGCTCTATTAGCCTGAATCAGACTGACATCTTTTTGATGTCTGTCCAAGATGGATTGTATCTCTCTCTTGTTGGAAAGGCCATCAAGAAATCTATTTCTGGGCTGTAAATAGAAAAAAAAATCCTTGATGAACTGTTTTACTGGCAAACCAGCAGCCAGCATGAGGGAAGCAGCTGAGAAAGCACAATGATCAGAGTTCAAACTTCCTGCAAACTGAGGCTGACTTTTGGGAGGACAACCCCCCTGCATTCCTCAGTGAGGAAATCCCATTACCTCTGCCAGACTTCCAGTCCTGGGTGAGCCTGGTGTTATGGGCTGGGAATGGCTGAGCGACCTGACTGCTGTGACTTCTGTTTTGTGTCTGCCCACGGATGGCTTTCTTGCCAGCCACCTTGGAGCAGAAGAGGATGCAAGGCAAGGACAATGGAGCAGAAAAGTCAAGAGAGGAGGGGAGCCATGGAATTAAGGCAAGGCAGGAAGAGACTGCATGCAGGGTATCATTACTGGCTTTACAGGATTTGGCTACTGGTCCATCCCAACCATTATCCTCATTATCCTGTCCTTGGCCAGATGCATTGTTGGAAACGTTGGTAGGGATGGCACGCCAAAGTAGGAGTGTCTTCACCCCCAATTGCTGCATGCCCTGATGAATGCAGCTTCATGCGTGTGTATAGTTCCTTAGAAGAATGAAGGAGGTAGTGCCATTGGCATGTCCTGCATGGTGGAAAACTTTCGAGGCATCTCCTTCCTTCTTCTCTCCCAGTACAATCCCAGATGCGTCTAAGCCAGGAGGCTTAGCTCACAAAAACGCACATGGCAGAATGGTCCAACAAATGCCTTTTTTCTCCAAAGAAAGAATCCAAGAAGGATGGAGGAAGAAATTAATGTGTCTTAATATAGTAAAGACAGGCCTATTGTTTTTGTAATGGGTGTCTCTGTGGTAAAGAAGCTGATGTTCACAGGAGTCCATGCCTTCAGCCTGAGACATCCCTGATGATAGGTAGCAGCTTTCCTCTTTCTTCTGCCAAAAAGAGTTGAATAAAAGACCTGCATTATTCCAGGGTGTGGTGGGTGGCACCACGCATGATATCACCACCTCAGCAGTGCCAGCACCTTGGTCTCATGGCATAGCCCAGTGTCTTTCCAGGTGTGGCATCAGGAGATGCTATCTCCCCCGCCTTGCTGTGTCCTGTCTGAACATCGCCAACATGACACCAACTCTCAGCCAGACCTTAGTTATTATGGGGAGAGGAGCTAGTCTTGGCTTTAGCTCTGCATTTCAAACTGATGTTGGCAGTGCCGTTGTGTAAGTCTTTTTTATTTTTTTAAAGACAGTCATTTGATACAGTTATTTTAACCAATCTTTTCACTGTTACATTTGCTGTCCCCACAAAGTTGAGCCAAAAAGGGAGATGGACCAGAAAGCAGAGTGAACCTGCCCAATCTCACTGTTCACATCACAGTACTAAAAGTAAGCAGAGGAAACACGGGAAGGTCAATTCAATTTTCGGAAGTCTTTCCATGTCATGAGCATTGCTATTAGTGGACACTGATACAGGAAATACGGGGTTTTTTTCAATAATCAGGATTTCTATCTTGAACATCTCCCATTATAGTTCATTTTACTTCACCAATGCAAGATGCTCATCCTTTGGCTGAGAAAGCCCCTTTGTAAGAGCAACTCAATTCCCGTGGGGTTACATTTGGCTCCCCAGCCCTGAACATGGATGTTGAGGCTGCGTGGAGGGTTGGATCTGCTCAGATTCCTGGGTCCGTGTTTCCACCCAGGAGAGTTCAGGGCTATAGGTGAGGAAAGGAGCTTTATAGGAAGCAAAAAATAGGTAGAGCAATCCAGGCTGTATTCTTGCACATCTGGTGGGTGGCAGTTGGTAGAAACTCCAGATGCCATAAACCAGCTCCATTTCCCAGGATTTAGCCAGATGTGGCAATTACTATATATGTGTAAGAAGAGCAAAGCCCAGCCTGTAGCAGACCTGGTAGATTGCACACAGACCAGTGTCCTGAGCTCGCTCCGTAGCCAGGAGCTATTGCCTTTCTGAGCACCTCAGTTTTCCCATCTGAAAAAAAAGGATGATGAAACTCATCTCCTTTGTAAAATGAGTTGAGGTTTACCGGTGAGAAATGCTGGGTGGGACCCCTCTGCACTTCTGCGGAAAGCTGCAATGCTTGTGTGAGGTGCAAACTTTGAGGCAAGTGCTGCTAGATTCAGCTCTGACTGTCTCTCCCCTAGCTGCAGGGAAGATACGAGGCAGCTGCCTTAAATTAGAACTTAATGGGATTATTTTAGTACATAAAAATGAGCTGGTCCCAAGGAGCCAAGATTTCTCCTGGGCAAGCACTGAAAAGGTTGAATGCCTTTCTTGCATCCTGCTGCAGCCTGGGAAAAGGCAGCGTGAAAGAGGCAGAGGCCACTTCTCTCTTACACTGCCTGATATCTAGAGTAGGTGAGGGACTTGTCCTCGGTTTTACCCCAGAGCTGGTGGGTAGGGTGTAATCTGGCTCTGTTTTCAAGGGGAATAAATTTCCAGGAATTCTAGGCTTTAGGGCAAGGTTAGAATTGTCTTGTTTTTCTGTAGACTAGTATCTCTGAGCGTCCTCAAAAAGTTTCAACGGTTTTAATGCTGCCTGCGGGCCTCTGTTTCAGAGCTGTGCCTCTAGTTGTAATTAACTCAGACGGTGAGGTGGTTAATGACAACACATCACTGCCTCAGAGCCTGGAGAGCAGTTGGCTGTCCACAGGGGAAAAAGGGAGATGCTGGCACAGACTGTCCCACAGTACCAGGTCCCTTTGCTATCAATTGTCAGCTTTACCGGGGCACTGATTTGCCATAAATTTAAGAGCTTGCTGGGCTCTGGAGTGGGAAAAGCTCCCTGGCACCAGGCAAGCTTTATCCCTCAAGTGTGAAATTACTGCATGGGGGAAACGAAGAAAGAACATTAATTCATGCAATAGCTTTGCTGTGGAAAGATAATTCATGTTTCCCCTATGCAAAATGCTCCAGGCATACTAATGGCCCTCAAGCGTAGGTACTGCTGTTAGATTTATGTTTTGTTATTGGAATGGAAACTATGGACTGAACTTACCCTGGACACGAGCCATTGGCCAGCAATGAGACTATGAGGAAAAGGAAGTTGTCCCCGTTATTTCAAGAAAAACATTCTGAATCTGACATTTCTCACATTTTAGTAAAAATTTAAAAATTTCTAACAGGTGAGGATATTGACTGGCATAGCAGGTATCTCTCAAGTACTTTTGTCTGGGCAGAAAAGGAAAAATAAGCTGGTGCCAAGGCATCTTTTTTTGTTTTACTTTTCTTTCATTGCATTAAGTATGGACTAAATAGGGAGCTAGTTCTTCCTCTACTCCCACTATTCTGTCTCCTCAAATACCAGGAAAGTGAAAAATGCCACCACATTAAGAGTTCTTTCCATCAGTCAACAAACAATCACAATCAAAGCAGGAACAGAGGTGTCAGCAAAGTAGCAGCACTTCCCTGAAGGCACAAAAGTCTCAGTCCTCTTTGGGGCTTTTAGGAAAATCAGAGAAAAGCCAGCTCACCACCTTATCTGGTCTGTAATGCTGAGCGATGTTTGAATTATAAGGAATTAATGCAATAAATTGTTCTTTTGCACAAAATAATTAGCAATAATTACCTGAATTCTATTTTGGTGCCCTCCCTGCTCTGGGTTGCTTAGAAAGGTGCAGTAACTCAGGTTTAAGGGACTTCTGGAGGTTGTCTTGTCCAACCCCACACTCAAGACAAAAAAACCTGAATGTCTTTTACTACCCAGGTCCCTGCAAGGCAAGTCAATGGTTACAGTTTGATTTGGAATGATTTGAGTGAAAATGCCTTCAGTGAGAGAAGGATTGCTTCTCTTTATAGTTGCAGTTCTTCCTTGTCTCCTCTGCCCACGAAGCTGGTTGAGCCTGTGCTGGCCCAGCCAGACCAATCCAGGCATGAAGGTCCGAGGAAGAGGCAGAAAGTTCTGCCTTTGCTGTCATAGCCCCGTGGCAGGAGGTAGCCAAATAGGACACGGTGAAGATCCAGCTCCCGCGAGAAGCGGGTGTTTTCTGGTTCAAAGATTATTAGGGTTTTCCCTAGAGATCTCTTAGCTGTTCAGCAGCTCTGCTCACCTCACCAGAACAGGTAGCCCTGTGTTGCCAGGCCGAGCTGAGCAGGGACCAGTACATCCCAAAACTACTGTCCACTCTGGTAATCCAGGTCTTTAGCATATAAAGTGCAGATCAGGTTTCAGTCTCAAACAGGAGCAAAACATCTCACCTTGGGTTCCTGCAGCCAACAGCCTATGCAAATAATAATTTATTGCCTGATAAAGGAATAAATGCTCGATTTCTTGCTTGGTTAATGATGCTTTTCACTGAAAAGTGACTAATCACAGTAATTGATATTCAGGTCAGATTGGACTCACATTCCTGTGTACAGCAGCAGACATCTGTCTCCTACTCCTGCTGCTGTGATTTGGTATCCCTTTGTGCTCATCGTAGTAAGGGAGATCATTCTGCATTTCCAGTCCCCTCCAGAGGTGCATAAGGTTTTGCCAAGAAAATGCCCTTTTGCTAGCCATCTCTCAGCAAACTGGCTGACCTGAGACATTTAGCACCACGCTGGAGAGTTGCTAATAACTTCTGCACATGCAGTTATTGGCACACAGAAGCAAAGCTGGACTGCTGATCCAGTGTGGGAAGTGAATGGTAGTAGTGTAGGTACAACAACTCCTGTACACCTGTGCATGAAAACATTTATCATCCAGAGGCCAGGACCAATCTGAACTGTTAAACATCTGTAATGTCCACTAATCTCTTTTCTGCTGGCAAGAGAAGTTTTATGAGCTTACCATCTACTAACCAGAGGCGATAGGAGTCTTATGAATAAAATAATGGAATACTGATACGGGAATTTTCTATGCTATAAAAAATTAGAGAGTACCCTTAAGTGGAATGTCTGGAAAGTTTCTAACAATCTAAAGTTTCAACTCAGCAGGGAATAGAGCAGGGAACCTTTTGGGCACTGTGTAAAAAGGATCTGGACTTCACTCAGCATCAGCTTACACTGAAGTTTAACTTGAAGTCCTGGAGCTGTGACAGGGAATCGTATAAAATCAATTCATTACTTTTTTAAAGAAAAAGAATGCTTACGGGTTCATATTACACTGGAGACATACATATTTGTCCTAATAGCTATTAGATGTTTAAGATAAACTCAAAATTTGGAAGGAATAATTTTTCAAAGCAAACTCAATACTAGCAGGTCTGATAGAAAGACAAACTTCAGGAACTTGAAAAATGGTCAAGTAACATTGTTAAATCGGCAGATAGTGACATTTTGATGCAAACAGTGGGCGGAATGAATACCTGTATGTATGGTCCAAGTTACTGAAAGTCTTAGGTTACCCATGAATTGTTTGGTATTTTATATATAGCACATGGTAGTAAAAAAGAAAAAAAAATCAACATCTGCCAGTAGAGCCCACACAATTGTAGCTGGAGATAGCCCAGGTATTTTCCAGTGTATATATAAAAAGCACCTGGATGGTAATGGTCAGCAAATATTGCCTTACTGAAGGCAACTGTTGTCAGCATTAACAAAAGTAGATGGAATAATGAAACATTTATGCTGACATTATCAGATATAAAAAATGTGGCCTCCATTTGACTACCCCTTAAATTCGTATTATTCTCTTAGTGAGTGTAATTCACCGCTGCCTTACTGCACTGTTATATTATAGTACATGTTACTGGCATAAGATGCTTTTTTAGTGTCACCATGTTACTATTATATTTAATTATATTATATTTTAAAAAATAGATTAAAAAAAGCCAAAACATCTTCTTCCACTGTAAATATTTCCAAGTCATAAAGTCTCAAGAAACTCACCATAAATATATGACATGAAAAAGGCCTAATTACTGGTCCATCTGAACTGAGACCCAAAACCCTACGTACATGAGAGGATAAGCCTCTTCCCTAAACAATTCATAAAAACGTTGCAGTTATGTACACTGTGGCTGGAGGGGAAAGGAAACTGGGAATAAATTCTGGTTTTCTCAACTATTTTATTCAACTAATCTTTCTCCCATGGTAGTATTCTCAGAGGTGGTTGCTTTGAGCTGCGTGAAATATGCCAAAATGCCATGGTTTCTCCCTTTAGACACCATGGGAATTTGGTTCCTGTTGACAAGTTGCAAGTCATTAGCATAGACAGTCCGCCTAGGAAACAAAAACATCCTGGCCCCAGATAATTGTTCTGTAAGTTCTTGGCATTCTGAGGAATGAAAAAAAAAAAAAGAAAAAGAAGAAAAAAAAAGAAAAAAGTGCCATCAAAATAATTTGGCTTCTAATTTGCTTTATCAGAAGCAGCAGCATGTAGTTAGTACCCTAGGACAAAGTGTCCTACTTTGGAGAGGAGAGGACACTCCTGGTCCTGGTCCAGCACAAGCTCCAGAGCAGCAGAACGGGTCAGTTTGGCTTAGGACGAACAGCACATCCTGCCTGTAAAGGTGCTGGTTATTTGTCCATAACCAATGCCAAGGCTCAGGGAACTGATTGCTAAAGCCAACAACCAAGCTGAGGAACACTCACAGAAATGCATCTTCTCAGCCTCAGGTATTTGTAAGGCCAAAAAAAGCAGGTGCTTTTGTTATGGCTTTTGGGCAATGGGAACTGCTGGTCCTTTAGGGTGTTTTTTGCTCCACAGACAAGGCTGGGTGCTCACAGTTACCCCACCGGCCTCATAAACCATGATGCTGACAACATGATGAGGCTGGAATGTTAATGTTGGCTTTTATATCAAGTAACCAGTCTCCAGGCAGAAATACTGTTTTCTACAGTTCAGAAACACTCAGCAGTTAAGAGAGAGAAGGAAAATTAAAAATAGGAACTTCCAGATCATGGATAGCTAAAAGAAATGAACCACCTTCGCAGTTTTGCTGATGGCAATCTCCAAGTCATCCTTAACCGAGATACTGCTGTGGTAGGAGCTCTGCTGGCAGCAGGCTCGCCTTTATAGCGGAGGTACCTAGACCCTTCCATCACCTCAATGCCAACTTTGGAAAATTGAGCTATACAGTCCATAAAAAAACCCAAAAGCAACAAGGGGAAAAAAAAGCCTAAAACCTTGACAAGATGCTGTCTGTACAACTGCCCAGCCTGGCTGGGGCTTGCAGTGCTCCTGCCTGTGTCTCAGCCCAGCCTGCCTTCTGCAAACCCAGCAGGTCTGGCTGCTTTCCTTGGATCCTGCCTCGCACCAGATCCCCAAGCTGCCTCTGAACCACGGCAGAAATCAGTGCCTCTTTGCAGGGGCTGTACCTAAGCATTTATTAGAGCTTCAAGGTCCCTGTCGGAAGTACACCATGAAGAGGGAAGAAGCATTTCACTGTGTGCTGCTGCAAGGATCTGCTCTGAGTCATTTCCAGGGACGAGCTGCAGGGCTAGCTGGCCAGCAGCAGCCAGTCCCTTGGGAAGCAGCTTGCTGCTGAGCCCCCGTAACGGCACAGCACTGAGCCCACCACCATGGCATGTGCTGCTTTTACATCAGGAGCTTCAAATCCCAACTTGGCTCTCCTTTTCTGGAGCTTTGTTGCCCAGGCTCAGTAAGCCATGCTGCAGGGTAAAATAAATGCAATCAATAAACAGCTTTTTGAGGTTAATTTAATGCCTCACCATCACTTCAGTTATGAATCTATTCAGGGTGGAGGTTTATTGCTGTGTATACCACAGACCGATAAAGATTGTCACTGAATTAATTCACAACTAGTGTGTTGTTAGGCTTGATGCCAAATGCTCAGTGTTATCAGTGTGAATAAATACTCCAGAGTAATTTCTCGGTGAGCCTATCTTAAATGGACTTTTAAAGCAAAACCTTTCGAAATAAACTATTTTGAAAGTAAAAAGAACAAACGCCACCATGTTCAGGGTGGCAGAACTTCTTGCATGATATGATATGTATCTGAAATGTTTGTTATAGGGCTCAGGGTGTCCATTACCCAGTAATATTGTCCAGTTTCTCTAGATTGTGGCAGTTTCTCCCCAGCCCCATCAACTACATCCTCTTAAGAAGGTGCATGCAGGGAGCATGCTTCCTTCCCCATTTTTGAGCAGTGACCTTTGAGGACATTTCTGTCTTCCCACTTTCTGTGTTGTACTTTTTCAGCAGAGCATTAAGACTTCTCTTGCACTTTCAGTTCCTAACCATGAGCAGTGAAATTGCTTTCCCTCACGGCTGACTGTTCTGAAGAAGTAGACAGTTAAAAGAGACACTAAAGCTATAAGGGCTGGTGATGAGAATACAGTTCAAAAGAAGACAGAAATATTTGGGCATTGGCCAGAATAATTTTATGTTTGTGCAAATGACAGAAAGTTTCCATCGTCTGTTGAAAACGGTGCTAAAAATAATTTTCCCCAGAGTGTTGCATATCCAGAGACCTGAGCGGATGATATGGATGCTGGCAGTTTGGAGGCCTTCACCTGTGAGAGGAAGGGAAAGAGATTACAAAATAAGGAAAGTCCAAGACCTTTTCAGTACTTCAGTGTTGTCAGCTGGGTGATATTTAAGACATATTTAATCTGAGAACAGGCAAGACAAACATGTCTTTTCCCTGTATTGCATCTCACAGTGTTAGGGCTGTATTCGTGCTGTCCAGGTCTTCACCATAAGGCTCCATATGGCATAGTCCTGCACTGGAGAGGAAGAAACTTCTAACCTTCCTATAGTATGGGTTATGTACAAGTTTATCTAACCCCTTTCCTTCCAGGAAGAGTCACTCGCTGGCACTCCAGGGAGGTACTCCAGGAGGCTGCAGTGAGGCTGGAAGCAAACTTCCATGAGATATATAGCACAGGAGCATTTTGTAGACTTGGCAGTACCTCCAGCTTCTGTTTTATCTAGAGGCTCTTTCATTTAAGGTGCTGGAGCACCAGGGAGTGGGTGCTATTGTAGTGCCTGCCTGGATGCAACAGGAGATTCTCGATGAGCACCTGTAGGCTCGCAGAGCAGCCATTCCTTCAAGGCGCAGGGGTGCTGCTGGGTTAAGGTGCTGGGAGAGAGAAGTGTGTCCCTGGGCTAATGATTTTTTTGCAGCAGTACTTCACAAACAGTCTTACAAGTCAGCCCATGATTTATTAAGGGAAGGGAACTTGGCCTGCTTGCCTCTTTGGGCCCAGTCCCACTGTGGAACTGGCTTCTATATCTTAAACAAACCAGTTAAAGAAAAGCAGCATGTCTTGTCTTTGTGCTGGAAGACATCCCAGTGCTCTGTTTGCCTTACTTTGGAAACTCTGGCTGAAAAGGAATTTGTGAAGGGGTGCAGCAAAAAAAAAAGTGGTTTGGAGCAGGATGGATCCAGCTGACACCTCCATCTGCCCGGTGGGTCAGGCCATGCTGACATGGGCCACTCCAGTCCAGGCCACCACCTCCTGCTTCAGGGTGAGCACTTGTGCACAGGGCGAGAGCAGTGCCCAGAGTGCCCTGATCCCACACAGGACATTAAGGGATGGTGGAAGCCGGCAGAGACAGACGAGATGTGGGATATGTTATTTAAACCCTGGCACTGGCAGGAGAGAGCAACTTACATTTGACCGGTAGTGTTGTGCTGGTGATCTCAGCATTTGGAGAGGGCAAGTGTCTATCTACCTACTTAACTTTTAGAGGACAGATTTATTTGTACAACCATATACTTGGTAGATTTGGGCCCCTGAGGGAAAACTAAAGGCTGCTTTGTAAGGTACCACCTTGGAAACAGCCAGTAGGCAGTGGAACAGGAATGAGGCTAAGAGATTTCAGACTTGTTTCCTCCAACCTTTCCTTTGGAAAGGTAGTGTTATCCTTTAAAAAAAAAAAAAAAAAACCACCCTCCCCATTTGGTACCATTGTTAGTTTGGAGTCAAGAGGGTAAGTTCCCTTCCGTGTGCTGAGCAGGGCTGGAAGGGGTACTACAGACTGATTGCTGAGGATGGCATAACATGATTTTTGGGACAGCAAGAAGTGATTTGCTGTGGCTTGGGCCAGTAATGTGGCACCTCAGTTGTGCCAATAATCTATCAAATAGGATCACTTCCCACCCTGAGCACAGCAGCAGGCTCACACACTAGCATGAGAGATGGCAGCATGAGTTCAAGTGGATCAGTATGTTTGCAATCCTATTAAGCCATAAAACATATTCACCGTCCTTTATGGAGCTGGAAAGGGCAGCATTCAAGTTCAATTGGCTTTTCTCACCTCTCTCAGTAGGAATGCCAGGACAGCACAGTGGTATCACCAGCTCCATCTCCCATTCCTGCCTAAGGGCAGCCAGCATAGGCAAAACCAGAACAGCAACAAGCTTGTGTCATTTATAAATCAACATTTGCCCTGGCTTTCTGCTGGATCCATTCTCTCGCTGTTTCTTCTGTATCTCAAGAAGACTTTGTGCTCCATAAACTGTTTGAATTGAATGTGGTTGCTGAACAAGGGGATGGGGCTGAAGCCTGGCAGATCGAGTGGCTCCGTCAGCCCTGCCTGCCTCTTTCCTGCACTGGATTAACCCAAACTCTTGCACCTCCTGGGGCAGTTGTGCTTGCTGTCACCTCTAGAGGAGACAGGACTCCAGTAACGATTCCAGAGGCTCCCTCATCTAGCTATAGGGCTTTAAAAGCAATGGGTAATTAATTTCTCATCACGGCTTCCCACCTTTCTTAATTTTTCCAGCTCCTCCCGCTTCTCTGAAGTACTCTTTAAAAAGCAGCAAACATCGTGCCAGAGAATCCAGTTCCTAAGTTGGGGCAATTTGCTTCCAGTCGGTTGTTCGTACACTTCTTGACCACCTTCTGGCAAACACTCTCCTCCAGTAAAGGTTAGCGGCTGCAGGAGCAATGGCTAATTTGAAGACCTGAAAAGTTCCTTACATCCTTCAGCCATCAGAATACACACACCAGATGCTTGCACAAGCAGGCTTAATGCTCAGCAGGGATGAGAAAATGGAGGGAAAAGGTAAATAATGAAAGATATAATTTGAAATACAGATATCTAAAGCTGGCTGTTTGAATAACCGTGGAGCTCGGAGAGAAATGGTTTGTGGCTGGGGCCGGGGGGGGGATCAGAATGAGGAAGAGCTATGAGCCAGGAAAAGATGAAGTCTTTGGAGGGAAAAGCGTTTCGGAAATTTTTTTCTCTCTGTATAGACTGAGTGTTGGTAAATGTCACCCGGCTGCTGCGTGGAGGGGAAGCATGAACTGCCCTTCTGAAGCAGCCCTGCTTGGAGCAAGCTGGGCTTATCATCTGTACAATGAGGATGGAGGTGATAAACTGAAAGTGGTAAGTGCATTTCTTACATTGTAAATCAGTGGTGTTATGCTTTGCTGGTTTACAAAATCTGGAGGGAACAGAGAGAAAGAAGGGCAAAGCACGAGGAAAGAGGGAGCAGGTAATGGAATGGATGGTCCTCTATACATTAACATCTGGGGGGACCATCCCCAAGCAATAGTGTCATAGGTGCTTCAGAGAGGGCTGTGAGAAACCTGGGTCTGGGTTCATCTCGCTCTCCTTCCACCAGGATTCCCATTGCGGCCGGTGAGCTGCTTACTCAGCGTTTAAAAGAGAGGCTGAAGTTGTGATATGACCATGGTCTACCATCAACTGCAAGAGAAAAACTGCACAGCAGCAAGGACTGCTCAATTCAGTAGAAAAAGACATAACAAAGTACTGCAGGCATTCCTAAGGTAACTAAAGCAAGTAAAATGTAAAACTGAGCAAACAGCCCTGTGCTGCAGGCCCTTCCCTGTGCATACCCTGCTGATAAGTGTCAGCAGGCAGTCACCAGTGTAGTCTCAACAGGAGTTTCTCGCCAAGACTATCTTTCTTCTTCATGCAGAAAATTGTATTTACAAAAGAACATCCATAGTCCACGACTGCCACTAAGGGTGGGGAGGCTGTGAAGCATCCACACCTTGTTCCTCCTGCTGCCTCCTGAAATGACATTGGAAACCCTCACATGTTCTTATCTGCCACATCAGTGAGGAGCAGCACTAGCCAGAGAACTTCCATTGCATGTTTCGGTCAGCAATAGAGTACTATACACCTGAATGCTGGATATCTGTGACTGGTGGAGTATGATGGAGTCACTGGTTAAGCCTTTAATTATGGCTGTTTTGGGGGACCACCTTAATACTCCACAGTAACTTGCAATAAGCCTCAGTTGCATCCTGTGGGTGCGTTACCCTATTTGTTACTGACACCAGGGTTCCCTTACTGTCTTAAGGGTTTGCTAAGGGCACTTTTACCTGTTTGCAGAGGCATCCACAAACAAAAGGTGGCAAGTTGGCTTAACCGCTTCTGCCAAGAGAGGACACCTCATGGAGAGTTGCAAGGTTGGTTGCGAGCCCTGCCCACATCTCCTGGCGTGGCACAGAAGGCGGCTCTCACCGCTGCAGAAGGCACTGCTGCAACTACGCCGTAGTGCTGACGGAGCAGTGGCTGGGTTCCAGCAAGCCAGGCTTTCTCCCCATCCTTTTGTTCCGATTCCCAGGCGTGTGGCAATGAGGCTGTCCCCAGGAGAAACAGGGTGTAAATCACTAATTAATGCCTCCCGCCTGCATGCAATTCAAGTCCATTTGTGCTTGACGGAGATATGCAGCACAGGCTCCCCGGAGAGATATTCTATAATCTGCTACTAATCACTGAGGCTTCAAAACCATTTAAAAGGATGTGCCTGTGACTTGTCCCATGCAAACATCAATTATATTCTCTCTGATGCTATGGCCTGAAAGGCTGCGGCACAGAAGGAGGCTTATGAACATTAGTCCCTCAGCCCTGACATCCAGCTTGTTTTATTGTAAGTGGTGATGTTATTTAAGGTATTCCCTGCTGTTTGGAGGATGGTTGAGGGAATTTCTTGAGAAGACGTTAAGACACTATGGCACAGTAAAAGACAGAAAGCATTACACTTTTCCAGGGCATCATGTAAACAAGTGCAGCAGTTTGTAGTAGTAAGTCAAGGTTTAATGCTGCACACACACTGTTGTTACGTGTGCTAAAAGATTCAGGAGATCCTGGCCAGAAATGGGACCCAGTGTCTTAAGCCTCAGTCAGATATAGAGGAGGTGACACTAAAGAACTTGCCTAAGGATTTTTTAAGCCAACAACCTGATGCCCAAATAAACCCAACCCCATGCCCCCACCCCCTGGCCAATTCTTGGATGTTTGAGCAGTCTTTAGGCATTTTAAAATGCTTTAGCTCATATAAAATGTTTACTATAAACACTTTTTGAAATTGAGGCAGCCAGCAAATCTAATACACTTCTGGCTCTCACTCAACTTGGTGAGACATTCACATGGCTAGAAACATGTCCCAGCAAGTGTAATCTGGGACATTGGAGGAAATCAGATTTTTAATTACTCTTGGCATTTCAGTGCTGCTGGTTGCCAGTGGCCAGCCTGCTGGAAAATTACATCACCAGTGTTCATATTAGGATGCCAGTCTGTAAAACCAGTTTGCCAGCCTGTTTTCCTGTCACTGGGAGGAGTTTTCTATCTGTATATTTATCTATCTTTTGAACTTTGGAACTTGAGATTTATGGACACCATTAATCTTCTTACAAAAAATAAATAGGCTCTAATTTTATGCCTGCAATCAACTACGGGCATAAATTTTCCCCAGCAGCATTTAGCTGTAGCATTAGCTTGTACAACTAACTTTCCATACATCCAGTATTTTCCCTAGTAATTGGGAATTAGGTTTTCTTTGTCAACAGCGTTATTATGAAGGCAGCAGCCTGACTGATTTCTTTAATTAGTTGGTGTCATGATTTAGCCCCAGCCAGCAACTAAGCCCCACGCAGCCACTCACTCACTCCCTCCTGCTGGGATGGGGGAGAGAATTGGAAGGGTAAAAGTAAGAAAAGTTGTGGGTTGAGATAAAGACAGTTTAACAGGTAAAGCAAAAGCCGCATGCACAAGCAAAGGAAAGCAAGGAATGCATTTATCGCTTCCCATGGGAGGCAGGTGTTCAGCCATCCCCAGGAAAGCAGGATCCTCCACACTTAACAGCTGCTTGGGAGGGCATATGCCATCACTCCAAACATCCCCCCCAGCCCTTCTTCTTCCCCAGCTCTTTATTGCCGAGCATGACTCCATGTGGTGTGGAATAGCCCTTTGGTCAGTTGGGGTCAGCTGTCGCAGCTGTGTCCCCTCGCAACTTCTTGTGCCCCCCCAGCCTCCTCGCTGGTGGGGTGGTGGGAAGCAAAGCCCTTGGCTCTGGGTAAGTGCTGCTCAGCAGTAACTAAAACATCCCTGAATTATCAAGGCTGTTTTCAGCACCAATCCACTCTATCCCAGCCAAAACCAGCACAGATGGCAATCATGCAACGTTAGATTTTAAAATGCACAAATATCCAAGATTTGAGGATTCATTTTGAGACAGGGGCACCTTTGTGTATCTCAAATGTGGAAGTTTCTTTTGCTCAGAGGTGAACTGCTACACAGCACAACAAGAAAAACTTTCCCTTTTCAAGGGGAACATCCAGTCTGGACCTGCAGAGAGTGCTGGAAGGGACCTGAGAAGGGCTGTGCAGCTCTCCCCTATCTCCTGGCCAGCACACCTCACTTCTGTTGACCCGCGTTGCAGAGACTTGCCAGGGCTGGGCAGCACAGACATGGGCTAGAAAGCCTGAACATAGGCATGAATATCTCAAGCCAGGGCTAACAGTCCCTCTGTTTCATGAGAACCAAAGCAAATATTTTTAAAGTTACTTATTCTTCCCAAGAAAGCAATTGCCAGCCAAAAAATAGATTTAAAAACTATTTCTATTGCCAATATAAAATGCTCTGTTTGTGTAGATATTGTGATGACACCTTAATAGCCTGTTGCTTATCTCTGTGATCTACGGGACTCAGTACACTCTGCTCTTCACATCACTGGCAATTTAGGGGAATCAGTCCTTAATCGCCTCTATAAATGAGGTTTTTTTCCTTATGAGTTGCATAATTTTGGATGTGATCCTCTAAGGGGTAGACATGGCTCTTTGGACTCAGCCTGAAATCCTTCAGGAGCTCTTGGAGTCCATCACTGCTTAAAGTTTCTCTGCCAGCTGTTCCTTGTACAGGTTTGCTTTTCCTTTAGAATCATAGAATCAACTACATTGGAAAAGACCTCTGAGATCTTGGAAAAGACCTCAACCAAGGACTGCCAAGCCCACCACTAAACCATGTCCCTGTGCACCACATCTGCATGTCTTGTAAATGCCTCTAGGGATGGTGGTTCCACCACCTCCCTGGGCAGCCTGTTCCAATGCTTGACCACCCTTTCAGTGAAGAAATTTTCCTTAATATCAATCTGAACCTCCCCTGGTGCAATGTGAGGCCGTTTCCTCTTGTCCTATTGCTTGATACTTGGGAGAAGAGGCTGACACTCAGCTCCACAACCTCCTTTCAGTAGAGAGCGATAAGGTCCCCCCTGAGCCTCCTTTTCTCCAGGCTAAACAACCCCAGTTCCCTCAGCTGCCCCTCCTAAGACCTGTGCCCCAGCCCCTCCCCCAGCCCCGTGCCCGTCTCTGGACACTAAGGATTCAGTATTGAGAGACAGAGAAAACAGCGTGTGTTCCTCTAACAGGGCAATGCCTGAAAATGCACTGTGCGCTGGGCGGGCAAACCGCAGAGGCACCTCGGCTCAACATCAGTGTTGTCTGGGAGCATTTGCAGGTCTGGCTAGAGGCACAGGAGAAGAGGCAGAGACTTGTTCAGCGGCTTTCTAGGAGAAGAAAAGAGCTTTGGCTGCTGCTCTACCTACAGCAAGGCCCTGGAAAGCCAAACGGGCTGCTGCTGCTCCCAACAGCGACATGGGGATACGTGCACATAGCACAGTAACCCTTCTTTCCAGCAACAGCTATTTCTTCTCTCTCCCATCCCAGGGATGGCAGTGGGAGCAGCCAGCCCACCTCCTCCGAATCTCTGCCCAGCTCTGTTCTTTCCCTTTCTCCCTTTTCTTGGGAAGGAACGGTCCAATCCTGACCAGCCCTCAACCCATTATCCTTGGGCAGCTAGTATCCAGTTCTGCCGATGCAGCAGAGAAGCTGTAAGCTTGGCTCTTGCAGTATGTGTATGTGGGAGGGTGTCTTGGTGTCGAAACTATTTCTATTCCTTCATCAGTATTCAATTTATTTATAAAAGAAATAAAAAGTCCTGTGAGCCACAATGTATTGTTTAATCAGCAGAGAGCTAGTTAACAAATGAAAATGTGTGGCTGAGCCAGTTGCAAAATTCTTGGAAATAATGCAGGGATTGCATTGGAAGGAAAATACCCCAGGGCAGAGCTTCCCAGAGGGGGAATTCTGGTTCTGCTCAGTCCTCTTTGAATAAATGAGGAC
Organism: Falco naumanni; assembly: GCF_017639655.2. Taxonomy (NCBI): domain Eukaryota; kingdom Metazoa; phylum Chordata; class Aves; order Falconiformes; family Falconidae; genus Falco; species Falco naumanni. The sequence goes on from NC_054061.1 coordinate 12,049,806, forward strand.
TATCTGGATGGGTACCTTCAAAGAATAGCCAGAAAGGAGCTATAAATAAAGGTATCGAGCTACATTTCACATTGGAAGCTGGTTTCACTTGGAAGCATTTTAAATGATAAGCTGCACTGCAATGAACCTCAGAGATAAAGGCTGTGTGTGTGTGTGTGTGTGCGTGCGTGTGTGTGTGTGAGGCTCTTGCTGTTAGAGAATAACTTACACTTACTCCAGCTCGTTACATCACCAACACTTAATGCTTTCATCTTTTAGCTCTGTTTATAGTCCATGACAACAAAACCCAGAAGGATTCTGAGGCATGTTTTCAAGCACAAGTGCTGGAGGGAAGAAGTCCAGCCCCAGACCTCCAGTGCATCTGTAGGCAGCTGCCCTCCAGCTGAGGCTCCCCTTGTATATGAAGATTCTCCCTGCAAGCAGAGCTTCTGCACCACTGGGCCCATGCTTGGGAGGTTGGTTGGCTTCAAGTAGTCCTGGAGGCAGCCCAGGGACGAGCATGGAGAACCTTTTGCTGACATTGAAGGCCACCCTTACCAAGTAGTCCAAGCACTAGTGCTAGTATCAGTCGAGTCAGCTGGTGTTTGGGACCTCTGGAAATTGAGGAAGCTGTTCCCAAACTGACTTTTGTGCTTGTTCATCATCATCCCTTTCACATGCTTTATCCTAGTGATTGCTGAGAGCTGCAGCCTGTGAAAAGAACAGAGTAAGTGTCCCAAGACCCAGACAGAAGTGGCTGCCTGGTCCCTTCCCTCCAGCCAGCTCAAAAGCCTTGAGCAGCTGATGTTCAGAAAGATAGCAGGAGATAAAGCTAAGGCCATGCTGTTCTAGCTGATAACCAGCACGGCCAGGAGCCAAGCCAACGTGACAGGTCCTGGAGCCCGTGCCCTGGCAGGAGGGCGCAGCTGCCTGCGGGATGCCGGGTGCTGACACTGTAACAGCAGGTTGTGTGTTGAGCCAGCAGGTGTGAATGGTTTGTGGGGTACTGGTGGGCTGCGTCCATACCCCCGCCTTTCACCATGGGGCAGGAGGGGAGAGTATGACATGATGTGTGGTGTCAGCCCAAGCCCTTGCATCAGCCCAAGTCCTCTCTGTGGTCTGAAGTCACTGGGCAACTTGGCAGAGTGCTGGGTTGAGGAGGTCCATGAGGACTGTAGTATCAGTGTGGATCTGAAAAGCATGGGCAGAGATGAGAGTCTGGGGGCAGAAGGGCAGGGCTGGGATGGTTTGGCAGAGCTCTGCAGGAAGGTTTTGCACAGGGAGTGCATATTCTCCACTGTAGCCAGAGTTAGGCTTGTTCAGCCCTCTCCAACATCTGGTGTTTTGCAAGAGTGAAGAACTAGATGGCAAGCTCATGGTGGCTCCTGTGGTTGCTCGGAGAGCGCCAAGGGAAAGCAACCACTCACAACGTTTCTTCATGAGGATCTTTTTTCTAGACTCAGAGTGGAAAGTGGGAGCTGTTTTGCCGGGTGTATTGTCCAATGGAGCTGCCAGAATAGGCTACATCACCATCTCCATTTTCCCAGCTCTGTTGCTGGCAGAAGGGGCAGCTGCTAATTTGTGTCTGCACTATGAATAGGATCAGGGGAAGAGCCTGAAAACAGTGATACAAACTGACCCTGTACTTAGTGATATACGTAGAGACGGACAATTTATGTCTGAAGCAGTGGAGCAGTTCCAAACACTTTTTTCGTATTCTGTATCCTGCCTTTCATGTCTTCAGCAGTAGGAAAACTGTTTTCTTTACATTTCTGCCTGGAAAAACAATTATGAATGTTAATTGCCTTGACCAGGAGGTGGAACAGGAGTTGGCCAGGAAGGGCTTTTCTTTGCTCGTAAACAGGAAGACTCAACCTTTCCCGCCATTCTCCATGTTTTGGAGATGAAGGTGTTGTGAGGATTTCAAAAAGCTGGAAAATGGGATTTCAGTGGGAAAAACATCATAATGAAGAAATGAAACGAGAACAACAGAGCAAAGGCCCCATCATTGTCACTCTCCAGGAGCAAACTGTGCTCGCATCCTGCTGGGGGAGGAAGCCATGTAAAGGGTCCAGGCACCTCATCTGCTTTTTGGAAGTTCTCCAGGATTTTCCCGTAATCTAATAACCTCTGTTGAGAGGTGTGGAAAGACCCAACAGCCTCTCCCTTCCCTAAATTGCAGAGATCTCATAGGCAGAAGTCTGAGCTATACACAAAGCTCTGCTCCTTGTGCAGCTCCACAGTTACAGGCTGATGGGGATCCCATGGAAAGGGATATCCTTCTTCATTGCTCAGGTACATCAGATTACCACTCTGAAGACCATGTTTCTTCTCAGATCTTGGCAGGTGTGTAGGTTCTGGCTTGTTAAATGCTGAGCACTTTTTTTAGAAACATGGCTTTTACGGTAATAGAAGTGGCTAAGGTGTTCCTGATTGCAAGTCTTGACCTTCGTCCCTCTGCGAGTGCACCATCAGGCAAGACTCTTTGAGAATATGAACTCTGCCACTGCACTCTCTGAAAGTACCAGAGTTGTGTCTATTGAATAATTTTCGCCTTTTTTTGTGCTGCAAAATACTATTCATTTGTGTAACCTGCCACACAATTTTCCCTGACAACAATTTCAAGTCAATTTTGCCTAAAACCACTGAGCACCTTAAATGTCCCCTCAAAACTAGTTTAATGAAAAGATCTTTTTTTTTTCTTTTTTTAATCTTTTTTGCTATGACAGCTAGCTTCATTCCAGTCTAGGGGCTATTTTGTCTTTCTGTTTTTCTCAGCACAAAATCACTGCCAGACCTGCTGTCTGTTCAGGGAGCAGAGGGACAGGGCCACCTCACTGCTCTGAGTGGGGCAGATGGCTCTATCCACTGGGCACATGGCAGTCATCAGTCAAAGATATCCTCGTGGTATCATCAGGATACAAGAACGTGGTGCAGGCTAGACCTTCAACCACTTCAGATGCCTGTGCGAATGGGTGGAAATACGCATATCACATACGAGGTCTGGTTACCTGTGTGCAAAAAAGAAAGCAAAGGTGCAGATGTGAGTCTCCTTTTATCTTGCATTTCAGGGCACTTAGACTTGGCTGTTCCCAGGACCCAGGGAGATAGGACAGGGCTCTTTAACACCAAACAAGTCATTTCCCCTCACTTTGCTTCACTATTCTCATCTGGAAAAGGCAAAACAGTAATATTAGCTTCTCCTTGAGGGTATCATGAGGATGAGCTGGCTGCTGGCTGCAGAAAGCTGCAGGATCCTGAGCTGGCAGTGGCTAGATAGACCATGTGTTATTATTTTATATTGGATAAACAAAGTAATTTCCCAAGGGTCTTTAAGATAGCATTGCCTTTTAGTGAGTGTTAATTGACTTTTCTATGAGGCACCCAATTTGTTGCTGTGTCCCTTAATTAAAACCATGGCTGTATGGCCCAAATGTTCTTGGGACAAGGCAAATAGTTTACAAATCAAGTTTCCATTACGTTCTTTTTGCATTGTGTCCTTTGTGCAGTGCTTCACCGTGTCCATTCCCCTTCCACAGCCAAGTGACAGTGCCAGCCAGAGGCAGAGCGGCCCTGCTGATCTCCGGGATGTTCTTAGAAACAGCCTCCAGCCTCTCCAAAACAGGAATTGCTGTCAAGGCGTCCCAGGTGGGACATGCCAGGGACCTGCATCTCATCTGGTGACTAGGCATTTCAGCAGGGGAGGGGATACTGTACCGTAACAGAAGTTTAAAAAGGAAATCTAGAGGCAGTGGGAGCCTGAAGAGACAGACGGTGCTGCAGAGCCCAAGGGAACAGGGTGCCACCTGCCTCCACTAGTTTCTAGAGCCCACAGCCACCACTTTGAGTTGTGGCCAGGTTATGATAGAAACAGATTTCCAACAGCTGAGGATATTTGGCCATTTCTATGCTCCACCTCCCTTCTTGTAGTAGCCCCAAGCTTTTGGAGGATGTTCTGGAGCACACAACAGAGAGCATCCAACCGCAGGACAAGTCCCATGGCAAAGGGCTGATTATGCAGTCAGTAGCTAAGGACATGTCCTCATTTATAACTTTTGAGCAAGTGCAGATGGCTCCAAGTGCTGGGACTCCAACCAGCACTTTTTGAATAGGGAACAGAAGTGTCCTGGCACTGAAGAGAGCTGCCCAGCATCAACTGGCAAGGAAGATCATTACTGAGCAACTGAGACTCATTGTGTGCTTCTTGGGAGCCCCTGTCAGAAACCCTTTTCATTTTGTGGGGCTTTTTCTTCCCTTCCTGACATTCTGTATTTTCTTTGCTCAGGAAGGTCTGTGAAGAGCCTGCTGCCAGCAATGTCTTCTGCCAGCTTTAAATAGGCTTGGTTGCTCCCCAGGATTGCTGCAGGAAAAAAATGCAAAATCCCTGCCTGCAGGGTGGGTTCTCCTTGGCGCAGGCTGTACCCGGTGCTGAGACCATCTCCTGACCTAGAGTTCAGCACTGTCACAGCACTCTCCAAACTAGCTGGCTGCAACAAGGTCTTTTACCATCTCATGCCAACATACTCTTCATGCCAGTCCCTCTGCTGCCTTCTCCTAACCTCTCCTCATCCAGGGCCTGCCCTCTCTCTCCCTCTCTCTCTCTCTCTCTGATAATGATAATTATCTCTCTCAATGATAATTAATCGAGCTTCATCTCTCTACAATTCCCCACCCCCCTTTTTTTTTTAACATTTCATACCCCACCCCCCCTTTTTTTTTTTAACATTTCATACCTTATGTTTTTAACAATCATTACAACCTTTTTACAAATAAACCTTTCATACAGTCCTCTATAATTCCTCTACACAGCACCAGTGATGACTTGTGCTCACCCAAAATCTTTACTCTTGTTTTATCTTCCTTTTTATTGAGACACAGCCAATCAGTCAGCCTTTTACTTTACCCCTTCATCTTCAAAAATTTCCTGTTGATTCCAGTGTGTGAGCAGCCTGAGGAATACCCTGGAGAGCACAAAACATGCTCTGTAAGACAACGCGGGCAGCCCCGGGGCCGTACAGCGCTCTATCAATAGAAGTCTCCTTTGACTCAGGTATTCCCTGTTAATTAAATATTGTGCATTTCTGGAGCAACAGATATAATGAATATGTGAGTTTTGTAAGGTTGGTAAATAGTTGGACCCACTACACTCATTTTCATCCCAAGGCCAAGGCAGGAATTGGCCTCAGGACAATTTTCTTCGGACACGGGACTATTCCTCACAGCCAAAAATTTGCTCCATGCATGTCTTGGCAAGGTTGCTTTGCCATATGGTTATTGCTACAACTTTCCTCAGCTTTCCTAATATAGCTAGTCTTTGATGGAACACTCCCCAAATGTGATAAAAATAGCAAAATGTGAAAGAGTTTTAAGGTTGCTTGGGGTCCATTTTATTCACCTCCCTTGTCCATGGGTAACAGCAGAACATCCTCCTCTCCCAAACCTCCATCCCTGGGAATGCTGATCCTTTCTTTCAGATCTCTCAGATTTTCTCCCATTGTTTGTTTTCTCAGCTATTTAGATTGCAAAATCTTTGGACAAGGTTGCCTCTTGTGATGTGTAACACCCAGCACAGGCAAGATCCTAATCCTGTCTGGGGCCCTTGGGCATTATTGTAGTGCAAATAGAAAATAATAACAATAGCTGTCATCTGAGACATCTGAGGAGGAGAAGTCGCATGAGTCACCCTAGAGCTAAGAGCTGCACAGGGGTGCTGGGGGTACCAGCCACAATCCTGTGTCTAGCAGGCACCTGCAGTGAGTCCTGTGAAGAGAAGAATAAAATCATGTTACTGCTTGTGGAAGAGCGTGTGAAAACACTCGGCAATGTTTTGTGTGCTGTGCTTGCTTTTGTTTTCCCACCATCCTCTATGCAGCCTGGCTCCTGGAGATGGTGGTGGCCCTTTGACTTGGGACTTTTTCTTCTGAAGGGTAGAGCGCTTCAGGAGATGTGGGTGTGTGGAGGATATGTTATTTTGAGAAGACAAATGCAAAGCAGCCAAAGGTGCACAGAGAGGCAGCCGCCCTGGGACACTAGCATGGAGCACACTCTGTCCCAAACACACTGGGTCATCTGGGGCTAAGTCCTCAACTGGGATGTGATGCAAAGTGACATAGTTTGAGATGCAAATAGTGTAGAAGCTCAGGCCATGGGATGCAAAAACCTTTCCACCCGGCTTAGGTTCTAACTCAATAAAAGAAAACCTTTTGATTTTAAAGTTGTCATTTTCTGGATTGTGTAACAGTAGGTGTGTGCTTCAACTGTTTGTGGTTAAAATACAGTGTTGATAAAAATACCCTTTTGTTGATAAAAAAAGCTGCCATCCTTGAGGCTGTGTTTCTTTGTCACCCAACAAGTCCAGCGTAAGCTCAGCCCTGTCTATCTGGAGGAACAACATCCAAAGTTTATTCTTCCAAGTCCTCTTTTCGAAATGTGGTTTCTTTCAGCCCCTGGGCCCGTGGCACGGATGGATTTGTGAGCTGACGTTGCCATCTGGGGCTTGGCCCAAGCCCCTGTGTGCCATCACGTAGCCAACAGAAAGTCCATCAGACACGGATGATTTCTGACTGCTGGTTCCCCCACCGCAGCCAAACTGTGCATGGCTCAGGCTTTCCCGAAGAGCTCTCCGAACCGTTGGAGCCTGCCAGATCATTAGTGAAACCAGCCAGGAATCGGTTCACAGCCCCAGCTGCTGCCCAGCAAACCTCTCAATTGCAGAAAATTCCACAAGAGCAGCAGGCTAGTCGGCGACTGCCATCCACTTAGTGTTTATCTGGGTTCAAGTTATTCATGTCAGTTGAACAGCCCACTCAGATCCAGGTGGTTGTTCATGGACTATTCAGGGAATAAATGCATTTACACCAAATCCACCTGGCCAAGCTCAGAAGTCAAATAAATCAGCCTTGGGTGATTAGAAATGAGATTATGATCTGAATGCATTTCTGTGACATCCATGATGGATGTATACAAGTCAACAAGGGCTTGGCTCTTCAGGAAGTTTCTGGAACTATCAGTCCACTTCCAAGGCTTTTGCTCAATTCTTGACAGCTTCGAAGGAAGTTAATTCATTGTTGCAGCTAAAATTTTTGAGAGGGGCTCATGAGGCCACGAAGTGCATGACTGAGTAATTTAACTGGAGCTTCTGGCTAATGCATGCTTCATCAGAAGCTGGTGGAAGAACAAGTGAAGTATTTCAGATTGGAAGTACTGTGCAGGTATTTGAAGGCCGTGTTGAAGCTATTTCAGCAGGCGAATTCACTTACAGCTCCTTCCTGGTTTTGTTTTTAGACACATGGGCTTGTATTATAGTCTAATCCTCAGCCTTCCATTTTTATCCTCTCCCAGAAATACAAAGGTATATGATTTAAGAGTGTGAGACAATGTACTTAAAAGGACTTGAGGTTTCCTGGACAGTCGGGTACATAAGCAAAACTAAGGATTCACTATGAAATCCCTTCTAATGAAATCCCTCCTAATAAGGCCTCCTACTGAGTCTATTAAAACCAGCAGGAGCTTTTCCATTGACTCTAATGGGCTTTGGAAAATGCCCTGTAACATAGCAGGCAGCCCTTATCTACCAAAATATGCTCTCCTAAAGGAAACACCATGCTATTCCTTGGAGACTGGATATGTGAGCAATCTCGGTGGCCCTTAATTCATGGTGCTCACTGTTTCCCTGCTCCACTGGGAAAGCAGACAGGTTCTGCTGGGAAAGGGCTGCTGGAGGAACCAGGTTAGAGTTGCTTAGATAACGGGCTGATGCCACATAGGAAGAAAGATGCTTGCTGGAAAACTACCAGGGGAAGGAAGCTGCCTGATGTCTTCCTACATATCACTGCCACTTCATTTTGATGAAATCCATTAGCTATGCAAGGAGAAAGTCAAGGCATTTTATGCCAGGCTGATGTGAATTTGGGAAATGATGAGAGCTGGTGACTCCCCATGTAGGGCTGCAGGTCCAGTGCCAGGGCTATGTGGAATAGCAACAGGCTGATATCGGGGCTGGGGCCACTGACAAAGGGTGGGGAAGCCTGTGCGTGCCCTGGACTGGGTTGGTTTGTGTTGTTGTAGCTGTTGTTCAGTCGTCCGCCACTTGCTAATGTCAAAGCAACATTTCCACCAGCATTAAAGAACATGCACAGCTTATGAAACACCCCTCCTTCCTATTTCCCCAGGAATAAACATCAACAGTCACATAACTTCTTTTGTACCTTCTTGCGGCTGAGCTAATTCAAGAGGTCAAGTTGAACACAGTAACTGTATACACCTTCCCTGAGATATGGACATTGCTCTAGGAGCCAGACATTCAAGGCTATTTATAGACCCTGCTCAGGGAGAGAAGAGGGCAAGAGGCTTGTTTTAACGGAAAACAGGCAGGGGCAATCAGAAGTATTTGGGAGAACTTCGCTGCCTGCAAATTCCAAGCAACACCAGCTTGATTTTTTTCACCTGAGCACCAAGAAAGGGGTTATCAAAGAGGAGGGCTTCTTTTTAAGGCCTCTATCACACATACATCCCAAAACTGCAGGGAGGTGAAGCAAGGGAAAATATATCTTGATAATTTGTTTTCAAAGTACCTTAGATGGACATAAACTTCTCCCTGGAGTCTAATGTTCCCAGGGCTTGAACAGCTGCCTGGCTATAAAATAATAGGGAGATGCAAAGAGGAGCGTTTTCACTTCTGGCATGAGAACAGACGGCACTGTTTAGCATCCCACTTCATGTGAGAATGAAAGCCCCGGTCTATATGAACAGGGAGAAAGCGAGGCTCTCAGAAACCCTCCTAATAAGGTAGAGGAATTCCCACTTTAGGAGACTTCCCTTGCTGCCAGGCAGACGTGAAATGCTTCTATAGGCTGTGCTCCGTCATGCTGCTGGGACTTTCAAGCCTCATAAGCAGCACTGTGAATGCACATAGTGCTTTTCCAGCCGGTACAGCACCCCAGCACCATGGCTGCATCCTGAGGAGCCCAGGCTGATGTGAACCCAGGGGGTGACAGTAGGAGCCTGCAAATTGCTAGCAGAGGTAGCGAGGGATCGGAAGACAGTCCATGTAGGAAGCTGCACAGGAAGGATTTGAAAGGGCAGAAGGGAGATGCTTGGCATTGGCTAGTTACAAGTGGAGGGAGAGGGCTTGAGAGGGAACACGGTGGTGAGCAGGAGAGAGGAGCGATCAGGAAAAAGGACTATAAAGAATCCTGGGGAAGAAGGGAGGGAGCAGAGCTGCGACCAGATGAACAATGAGCTCAAGGAAGCGTGGGAGAGCAAGAGCCAAGGAAGGGATAGCCTGGGGGAGCACAGGTGGAGAAACAAGGCATCTAGCCCTGAGTTCCCTTAGACACTGCTACAACCAGCAAGGGTTTGACTGGGAACGGCAGCATCCCAAAGATGTAAAATGCCAGCAGACTGCATTTGAGTGGGCTGTGGTAAAGAGCAGCCCTGGAATCCACCATATTCACAGGGCGTGAAGGGTGGGTATGCAGCCTGCTGTCCAGACCTGCGGGGTGAAGGGCATTGCATTCTCGCAGGAAGACGCCAGGCAACCCGCTAACAGCACAAAAGGAAACGCGCCTTGTGCAAAAACAAAGTCATTGGGATTCTGGACTTCAAAGCTCCACGCTACGCCCAGTGCTGTTTGTTGCTGTATTCATGGTGGCAGAGAGCCAGTTCTGAGAATTAAGAGGGGAAAAACTGCATTAACTTATTCTGCTGAAAACCTGTGTCAGTGCTGCAAGGAGAGCACCTGAAAAGCTGGTGTCTGTAGAGAAGGAAAAGACTCAGAGAAGTGAGTTTCCAAATGCATCAACACCTCTAAGGGACGTGAGTCCACTTTAAAGGCTGACCTACATGAAACTTTGTTTTCCACATCACTTTTCAGAAAGTAATGAAGTCACCTAGATGAGAGTTCACAGTGCAGCAGCCCCTGAATACGTTAAAATTCTGAGCTGTGAGCTCCCAGACTGCTGATACATCTCAGAAAATGGTACCTCAAAGCCATTCTGCAATTTCACTGGATCTGAATGCAAAGAAGGATAGTTTGGAAGGTAACAGTTGAAAAGGTGCATTTACAGAATAGATTTGTTGGGAGAGAAATTAGGAGTCCATAATTGGTTGAATGTTAAAAAAAAAAGTTTGACTCATGTTCACAAATGATAAAATTAAACTGCTGCCATTCTTAGGCTGACCCTATTCCCAGGGGTCTCAATGGTAGTCAGACAGAAACATGCGCTGATCTCAGAAGTTTATTAATGGTAGCATAAATTATTAATTTTCTTAAAATGTGTCCTATAGAATAGCGTTCAGGAATTGCTGCCTGCAATGTTTAAATCAACCAGTGAAGCAGCAAAGCATGGCTTTCACAGAGGCTCAAGCCGATGCTTTTTGCCACGGCCATGCAATTTGCTACATGTGCTTTCACAATGAGTTGCCACCGCCCAGCTGATGCGCAGCAACTTGTTGAGCTGCTGTGACTTGCCCATGCGCCCCGGGGTTTTCAAATCACTGGCTTGGGCTGCGCATGTGGGAGCAATGAAAGATGCAACTGTTCCCAGCTATCTGTCCGCCCCTGCTTGGTCTGGGGCTGCAGAAAGGCTGGCGAGCCTCCCCTTTCAGCTGTGGTTCATCACCTGGACATTAATTGCAGCTTGACGTTATGTCTGATGGTGCAGGGACTGCACCAGCTGGGGCAGCACGGGGAGCACGGGGAGCACAGGGAGCATGGGGCCAGCTCTCCCTCCCTGCTGCAGGGCACTTGCCCCTGGTCGTGGATGCCTCAGCTCTGGGTGGTGGGGATTGCCACAAGCCATGAATCAGAGCCCAGAGCCTCAAACCTTGCTTGGATTTCAGTTTATGCTGTTCTTAACCGATTTAAACTGGTGTAAGCCAGGCTAACAGGAAGCTCGATGGATGTTTGCAGAAGGTCTGTCTGGCTGAACCCTCAAACCTGCGCTCATCCGAGTGGGGTCGGTGAGCAACCAGGTACCAGCTGAGGACAGTGCCTCCTCCAGCACTGCCAGCATGGGCACCCACAGCCAGGGTCTCAGTCCTGGCTGGTGGCAACCAGCTGGGGAAGCTGCAAAAACACCTGGGCATTGAGATCAGCCCCTTGTATTCGCTCTGCATCACCTCACATCTGGTGCTTGCTGTGATACTGTCACCCACCACATGCTCCTGGCCAAAGCCTGTGCCTGGGAGGGTACCAGCAGAGCGTGCAGGGGCCAGCCAGCCCTGGGCTGTGCGCACTGTGCTGAGACCACACACACATGCAGCTAAAAAAAGGCAGGTTTGGGAGAGTGGCAGCGTGGCGAGTCCCCTGCTGACCTTAGCAGGGCTGACTGCAGGAGAAACGTCTCAGTGGAATAAGCAAAGGTTGCACAGTCTGGTGCTGGTTGCTGTCAGGTTCATCCTTATTTGGCCCCAGGAAGGCAGGACCTGCTGGCTGCAAACTGGTACAAACTTTGTTAAAATGACAACTCCAGATTGTTTCTTCCCATTTTCACCCTTCTGATAACTGTGGAGGTGCTAAGTTCCTTATTGTCCCTGAAGTACCACCCCTTGTCCCAAAAGCCTTACATGGGAATTGCACCCCAGCTATTCCCAATTATTTATTTCTGGCCACTGCTCTCTCCTCCTGTAAATTAAAAAATGATCAGTCTGAAGACTGTACTTGTGGTAATGTAAATAAGCACATGAAAAAGAAAAAGTTAAACACTGAAAGCAAAATATCCTTCAGTGCCGCATCTCCTCAAAGAGCAGCGTGGGACTGGCACAGCCCTGCAGAGGGACTGGTATGGCCAGCCTGCCCCGCTCCCTGCACCGTCCAGCATCCCTCCAGCCCTTGCCATTGAACACCCCCTAAGGCAGCTGAGCTGGGAAAGCCCGAAAGGTCCAGCCTGGAATGCAGCCAAGGCTGGCAGCCTCCTCCGACCAGCCCTGGCCAGCTCCTCACCCCAGAGCAGCAGGACGTGTGAGTGGGGTTCAGGGAAGGTGCAGCTGGGGGCTCTGACTCACAGCTCCACCAGTTTGAGCTGCGGAGGTTTAACCGTTGCCATGAGGTGTTCGCACCCGCAGGTTCTCCAGGGGCGGTGGTAATGGCTTAAATCAGCACAGCTAATGCTTTGAGAGCTCGTGAGTCAGAGTTGTGAGTAAATGTGAAAACACTCTATGAGCAGAGCTCCTCTAATGGAAACATTCCCTCTTTCACACACTTAGGAGATCTTTTTTTTTTTTTCAATAGAATCTGAGGAGAATACAATATGAGCAACAGCTAAGGAATTTATTTGCCCATGTGCTTTCTACCTCTCTTTCACACCTCTCTTCTGCAGCTTTACCCACAGTACATACCTGGGTAGAGTGGCGTGAATATAGGTAATTTTCTTAATAGGAATATGTGCTTTTTTGCATGGTGTGGCTGCACTTGCACACCTTGCTTAGCAAGCAGAAGAGGAAGGAAGAGCTCTGGGGGGACTTGCAAGAAGAAAAAATGGGTGAACAGTTTTGAATTAATAATGGTACCATCTTCTTCCAAGGAAAAGGCCGTATAGATCTTAGCTAAATATTCAGGCTTCTGTGTCCAGTTTTTTTTACTTTTCCCCTAGTTCTTAGCTCTCCTCATGGAGAGGGAAGAACAGTTGATGCTCAGAGCAGCAAAGCTGTGCTGCCTCCACAGTTAGTCTGCAGCTCGCAGTGGCCTGACTGCATTGGTCACTGCAGCATGCCAGCCTCTGGTCGTGGGTGGAGAGGGTTATTTATTTGCACCTTAGGAAAACGGGACAAGGACACAGGTCTTTAAATCATACTGGACTTTAGAGGTGCTTTATTATGGGATCAAGGGAAAACACTGCAAAACAGAAGTGTAGTGGGTGCAAGAGGTGATGCAGAGAGCATCGCAAACAACCCTCCCTGCGGTAGTCCCAGCCCACTTGCTGCTGCATCTCTAAAACAAGGGGTCTTGTCTGTGTGACAAGGCCCCCAGTCCTGGCGCCTCGTCAGCCACAGGCTCAGTAATGTCCCAGGGTTAAAGGCCAGATCCAAACGCCTGGGCTCCCTATGTCCCCCCCAGGAGAGGCTGTGTGTGTCTGGTGCCCAGGCTGCGCTTGGATTCATGTTTATGCACCAATGCAAATCCCCACAGGAGTGACAAGAGCTCATTGCCAGCTTCCAGAGTAAAGTTGCTCGTGTTACAAAGTCCTCACGTGTGAAACTTCTCAAAAGCAAGACCAAGGAGTCTCCAAGCTAAATCCAGCCTAGCAGAAACCACTCAACGGTACAAGCACATGGCAAAATACTGTGCATCGGTATCTGGGTGTAACTGGATTTAGGGATTAGCTGAGATCAGCTCCAGCGCTGACTCCGGGGCGTCAGGGAGCTGTTTCTGTGAATGGTACCTGTGAGAACCGTCTGGGAGTGACTCAGCCAGACAGCTTCACCATCCCTTCAGATCACACCTAGTTTCCCTGCCCAGCCGTAATGCCGCGCTGGTTGCTGAAAGCAAAATTGTCCAGGCCAGGTGAATTGCAGCTGCATTGCCAGCCCCCAGCCACTTGGGACCATGCCTGGTTTGCATCAACCAGACCAATTGCTTGTATTTTTTACCCAAAGTAGGACATGGAAATTGTCTTGGGAGCAGCTATGCTGTCCTTATCTGAGGTTGTGGGAGAGCACTGCCGGCTGGGAAGTGCCACTTCTGTGTCAACCTGTGTTGACAGTGGGATAAGAGGCAGACCAGTGCTGAGGGTGCTGAAGCTTTGGACCATTTTCAGCTTGGTTAAAGGGGTATCTCACCTCTCCCAGGACGGGTTTTCATTGTTTCAGGCTGTGGCCATCATCTCTCACTACCCTGGGAACAGCAGCACCCAGTGAGCATGTGCTGCAGGCAGCATCAGGATTTATTCTCCTTGTCAGCCTAAATTTAAACTTTTTTTCCCCATAGTCATGATGAAACAGATGAAAGTGCTGCAGCCAATGGGTCCTTTACAAACCGTGGCCCAGGGACTTTAAGGTAGCATGCTCTGTCTTTCAGAATTGCCTTTGAAGTGTCAAAGACCGGGTGTGATGACATAAAGGAGGCAAACTTTTCAGGTCTCTGTGGGCAGAGCACTTGCAGGCAGAACTAGAAGGCTTCCTGCAAATGCACCAAGTGCCCGAGGATGTCAAACCGTGGATGTCTTTCACTGTTGGTAAAAGTGCAGTCACTGCTTGGCTGGGTCACTAGTGTGTCTATCACCCATGCCCAGCAGTACCTAAGCAGTACTTGGTGTACTCCTAAGTACACCTTAGGAGATGATGTGCAATTTCTGGGTAAATTGAGCTGCTTGAGGCCTCAAGATGATTTATGATCCACCTCCAACCTTACTGAAGGATCACTTCTAAGTGTGTCACTGCTAATGGTTGTTCCTTTAAGCTCAGAGTCTTTGCAACCTCCCCAGCCTGTAATCATCCAAGTTAAAGCTGGGCGGCTGCAGCAGAATGAAAAGCATGAGATGAGGGCACCATCCGGCCTTATCCTGAGGGCAAGTGTTCAAGCAGGCCTCTGTTTTTATGTTTCAAGTGCAGACCACCCCCTCCTGCTCTGGTGCAGCCCCTCAGCACCTTTACAGAGCATCCCTCAGTGGCTGGGGACACGCTTTTTGCTTTGGCAGCATCCTGTTCTGGGGCCACAGAGCCCAAGGGAAAGCTGATGATGACCCAAGTCATCCAACCACGTTAAAGCTTGGGAGCTTTGGTCCCTTTACCCTCAAGTATTTCACAAACAGATAACATCCACAGCTTTGTTTGCTGGGAGGGGGGTGGCGGTGTCTCTCACATCCCTTGCCAGCGTGGAGAGCAGCATCATAACTAAACCTCATGAAAGTTACCAGCTGCCGTGAGATGGGGAATGTCCTTAAACTCATACCAGGGCCGCAGCGCTTTTTGCTCAGCTGTCCTCTGAAAGCGGTGCAACTGTGCTGTGCCAGGGAGCTGCCTGCTTTCTCCAGCGAGCAGAAAGCCGGAGGAACACAACAAATGGAAAGCCTCAAGCTGTTGACATATGAAGGAAAATGGAAGCGGTTCAAATTAACCAGTGACTAATAGGACACTGTAGCCATCTGCAAACACAAGAAGGGTGTACACACCAATAAGAAAAGGAAAGCAATTAGGAGTACATTTGGGGTATAGTTAAGAGAAATAGAATGACTAATTGAAGGAAAGTGTAAGCTGAATGTCAGGAAATAATTCCTAACTGTGAGCTGTGTGGGGCTGCGGGACAAGCTCATAAAAAGAATGGAAATGTGATTTCCTGAGCTGCTCAAACCCGAATCAAACACTTGAGATCCGAACCCGCCTGGCAATAGACCAGCTCCTGAGCCAGTTCTGCCTGAGCCTCTGGTCTTGTCACAGTTGTTTTAAAAGCAAAAATGATGTTAATGTCTATAAAACACAGTTAAATTTCCACTCAGCATTTGCCACAGGAATCATGCATTTCTTGAGACTCCTGGTCAGGCACAGACCTTTGGTGCCACAAAACAGCAACAGAAAGCTCTCAAACACTGATTGAGTACATTGGCCTTCCTTCTCTTGAGGTTGAACAAAAAGCTAAACAACTTCAAATCATTATTTTATCTTTATTGTCCACTCTGGAAGGCACATTCATTTTCTGATTCATTTACTCCTGTGATCAGTGCCCTGTTATCTCTTAAATGGCCTCTCTAGGAAGCTACTGCCTGTCTGGGAGGGGTGGCTTGGTGCTCTCCAGCCCTGGCCATGCCCTGTGGAGCTGACCTCCACTTGCCATTCCTTTCTCAATGTCCCCTGCAGTGCTGGCAGTCCTGCCGAGCCCCTGTGAGCACAGTGTGCCATAGGAACAGGAAAAGAGATGGCCTCTTGACAAAACTTGCTATTGTGAAATCCTAAGCTCCAGGGGAAGATAGTAACATAATTGGTGATAAACAAAGGCAGCCCAGCACGCGGAGTTTCTGTTTCTGAATTTTCTCCAGCCTCTTGAGAAGGGCTGAACTTCAGCAGAAAAGAGGGATGCAGCTCTCAGGAAAATAGTTTAAGGAGAGTGGTCATCCCTGCCTGGCTCCGTGCAGCACCACTGCTAGGTGAAGGGATGGTGTGGAGAAGCACCAGGAGCTGGTTGAAGGAGAGTTTTGTCACACAATTTCATCCATATATTCATCAAAAGGGCTGAGATCGGGGGGGGGGGGGGGGTGGGAAACGCAGAGGAAATCTACTGATGCTTGTGGTACCTGAATGCTTGATAGCAAGAGATAAATACCACCTATTAGAACTTCCCTTCCCTCTGCTGACAAACCCAGGGCTGCTTTGCAAATCTTGGCTGGTTTCTAAAGCTTGCCAGTAGTTCCCACCGGTCTCTTCAGTCTAGCAGACCACGCTGGCAGGAAACTTCTCCAAAAATTCAGCCCATCCTGGTCCTTGCTTTCCTTGCTGTACAGCCAATATGTTGCACACCATGTTTTCTGAAAGATTTCTTGTATTGTTTTGAAATCTTGTTGCGGGAAGGAGAGGACAAACCATTTCCCTGAATGGAAATTCCCTCCCAGCCTGCTGAATACAGCTGCCTATAGGATGTTTAAATTCCTATGGTGGCTTTGGAACAGTGGTGAAGTTTGACTGAGAAGCACCCGAGAGGCACATACAGAGGTGTCATGGTTTGTAGGACTGATTTACAGAGCACCATGAATTTCCCAATGCTGCTGAAGTGGAGATATAAATCAGCAGTGACAAGAGATTCTCTCCTGGGAGGTTGTGTGAACACAGGCACAGACGGGGCGCTTTGACAATTACCTAGGGATACTTCCCACCGCGCTCTGGTGAACTTTGCTCTGTTCACCACATGTCATAGAAAGAGGCAATTAATGTTACTTAACATTTGACTGTTTTTCCCAGATTAGATGTTGTTGACTCATTTGGTAGCTGCAGAACTTCTCTGGAAAGGTTAAAGGTTTCCAATCAGCCAGAGCAGAAACAGGAAAAGATCACTAACCTAATGGTGGACACGGACCTTCTTCTGACCTTCAGCTGTAGTTCCTGCCAGGCCCCTCAGACTGCTTTTCTCTTACTATTCACATTTTTCATGCAGAGTAACTTTCTTATAACCTCAGAGTTTAAATTCATTGTTTCTGATGTCACTGATCTATGGCATAACATTATAAAATTTAAATTGGGTTTTGAATAGAAAAGTCATAACTTGCGGGTATAAACGAGTCACAGATCTCATAAGTTACAAATGAGAAATGTTACACTGATGGAGCAAGAGACCTTGACTGAGACTGGGAGGATGTGACAATGACATCTCTTGTTGCGTGCTGCTAGCTCAATAGCACAGATAAGACAGCTACAGAGAAATAGGTGAAAGTAATTTAGATTAGTAGAAAACAGAGCATTAAAAAAAAAAATAAGAGGGGGAAAGCTCTGGCCTTTCTACAGGTCCTTTGGTACTTCTAAATCCCAAATTATTTCAGAATGCATTTTGTTAAGAGACCAGCCATGTGGAGACTGCGCCGGGCTATGTTAGATGCTACTAATCCAGCAACTGCTGCACATCATTGCCACCCGCTTCACTGAGAAAATTTCTGTGTTTCTTGGATCACCTGTTCAAAAATTAGTCTCTGCCTGTGGCAGATTGCTAGTGAATGGCATGTGACGGATGTCTGTACAACACCTTGTGCCCTGGGTGCTAAAAATATTCTTGGCACTTGACACCAGGGCTCAGCACTTGACCCACCTGTAACCTGCCCGCTGCCAGGACTTGGTTTTTCACTACGGTGGATGAGGGCTATGCTGAGCTCACCAAAGAGCTGAGTCCTTAATAAATGACAGGTTGTTCTGCTTAGGTGGCCTTGAACTTTCTGTCCTCTTGAAATCTGTAGTACGTCCCATCTTGATAGCCAAGAATAAACCTTAAGCCCTTCACAAACAGGCTTGCAGAGCTGAGCAAACAGCCCTTCAGCAGGAAGCAGGTTATCTGCCCAACTGATCTACCAACAGGCTCTTCTGCCTGAACCAGTCAGCTCCGGGGCTTCCCCTTGGGGGCAGCTGCAGCCATCTGGCCCAGGGAGGTCCACCTCTACCTGCGGCATCGCAGGAACAGCACTTCCAGCCGGGGCTCCCAGGTGGTGACCTGTGGCCTGCTCCTCCCTCTTGTCCTAAATTCAGCCATTATAGAGGTATAATTGGATCTGTGGCTTCACTAGCATAAGGGAATCTGGGGGGAAGGGCGGTGTACCCTGCAGCAGTCCCCTGGAGGATGAAGACCTCCCTGACCATGACCAAGGCTGTGGGACAGTGCCGGCTTGCCCCGCTCTCTGCTTTGTACCGCACTGACACAGGACCTGCGTGAAGCTGTTGCTTCAGTTACCACCTTGACTGGAGCTTGGTATCGACATTTGGTTTGTAGCAGGAGAAGCTGTTCAGCAGAGGGACAGCCCAGAAGAGCTGCACGTGCTGGCCCATGTGCCTCCCTGCACAGAGCTGGTCTCTGTGGGGACCCGTCTTTGCCCTTGCCTCAGAAATGCCCACTTCCTATCTCCAAAACACGGCAGTATTTCAGATTCCTCCTCCCCTCCTTTCTCCCCTAGCCACAACCTTCCTGGTATTGTATCTGTGCCTGGCAGCACTGTTCCTGGAAAGGTCTCACTGTAGTCATCGAGGGACTGATTTTCAGGTCTCATGTGGGCACCAGTACCAGAGAAACTGCTGGCTGGACGAGCTGTCCAGCTGCTCCGTTGCCATAACTGTGTGTATCTGTTCCAAAATCACATGGGCTAATCTGCTGGCACTCAGTCGTGAAAAGAAAAATAAAGGCTAGTTTTGCAGTCTGCTGATTTTGCCTTGAAATGTTTTTACATTTTAGTTCAATCTTTGCATACCGTGTCCTCAACAAAATGACAGTTCTTCACTTTCATAGCTGAGACTTAGCACTGTGTGTGCACAATCCTCAAGAAAGCACAGAGAGGGATCCCTAGGAATCTTGCCCCGGGCAGCCCATGGTTGTGTGGTCATTAGCCACCAGCTCAGTACGATGCTGAGTTTGGAGCAGGACTGAACTGTGTCGGAGCGTGCTGCTGCTGAGCTGCCCAGAGGGTTTACAGAGCAGAGGGTTTCCCAGGATAAACATGCCCCCATTTCTCAGCATTCGGAACAAACTTAGGGTGGCAGCATGAATCTGTGCCAGTTCCAGGATCCGCAGTGTGAGTCTGTAGGTCTCAAATCTGGTTGAGCATCCTAAAAGTGCATTTAGCTCTTGAATCTGTGGTGTCCTGTTAACAAAGCTCAGCCATATCTAGAATTTACCTTTGGGTAACTGATCTCTTTGACAGCATCTTGTGGAGCAGTCAGTCACCATGTCTCAGCTATGCCATGACAGTGACAGCAAGAGCAGATTAGGAGATCCCTGTTCCTGCCTCCTACAGCTTGCAGAGACTAGGATCAAAGTACCGAATGGGCTGCAGGTGGCCTCCGAATTCCTGAGTGTTTCAGCCTTCCTGACCTTACAATGAAGTTTAGGTGAAGACTGTAACCTATGTTGAGCTACTGTCTGTTCCTCAGTTTTCATCTGGTTTCTCTCAGGAGAAGATAGAAGCGGTGGTAGCAGCGTTCACACTCTGAGCTCCAGCAGTCCAGCCTGGGAACCACATGAACCCTTAGCTGCTTTGCCTCCATTCCTTCCTCTAAGAGTGAATTAAAGTCACGGTGACGAACCTACTTTACCAGGGCTGGACTCTGGCCAGAGCTTGAATATGTGGCTGCTCGGTTATTTTTGTCTTGGAATCCCCTGGAATTTTCTGTCATGATTCCTCAGCCAAAACACTGCATTTCAACAGCAAGATAAAGCAAACACAAACTGGAAAAGGTCTATCTAATCTTGTCATCATCTGTTAACAGTGCAGTGTGAATGGCTTGACATGTGATACTCGTGCACAGTATTTTATCCGAAGTGTGGATTCCTGTGCTTCCAGATGCTGTTTATCAACTTCCCCAAGGAGTCCCTTGTGAGTACAGGGACACATTCTGCTCTGAGCCACACCAGGATATGTCTGAAATGCTTTCGTCGTCTGTAGTAGCATAACCGGATTTTTTATCAATGTAACTGAGACGAGATTCTGTCCAAGATGTTCTAATAAAAACAAGAGTCTGCCCTGGGAACAAAGAGCATGTGATAGTTTTTTTCCAGCTCACTCAGCACTGAAGAGCTGAAAACAAGATGGTGCTGCTACAAACTCTTGGAGGTGCTGACATTCCTCATGCCTTTCACATTACGGTTATAGTGCTACATGAGGCTCCTGGTGCCTTCAGGGGTGGAGCTTTTGCATGGAGATGAACTTTTGGTATTGATGGGCTCTGTAATGGCCTGATGAAACACATAGCAGGGGCAGGAGGTCAGTGAATAGTAGGGAAACGTGGATTTGTTGTATGCACTGACACTCATGGCATTACAATAACGAAGTGCCTGCACAGTTGCATGCTGTAATTGCTCGCTGGTTACAGTGTTGGCAATGCAGTTATAGTTTCTTTTATGCCCCTGGATCAAGAAGGGGCTAGTTGTGCACAGGTGTTGTATTGGCTGTACAGTACTTTGTGGCTGATGGTGAATACATCGCTTTGTTTCCTACTCAAGTTCTGGTAAGGTTCTCTGCCATGGCTTCCTGAGATTTTGTAATCACATGAGCAGTAATAACCAGTTAAACAAAAACAAACCTTCATTAAATCTGCAAAACATGTGGCAGGAGCATGGTCGGGATTTTTTTCTGCCGGCAGCAGACCTGAATGAGTCAAAACTAAAGTAAGTTGAAATGCAGAGCAAAACACACAATAGCACCGAGCTTGTGAACGTGTCTCCTCCTTCTAGACACGGATTATCCAGCACAAGCGCCTGCCTGATCCACAGCCCATAGGAGGAGAGACCGAACGGCAGGGGCCTCGCTCCCTCTGATGGGCTCTCCAGAGCCATCTGTCTTTGTTTCCTTTGAGAACAGCTAGTTCTTGTCTGCAACAATCCTACATTATAAGTGAAGTTTGGAGATGTTCTTACTTCTAGCGTGTCCCCTCTGCTGCTGTCTGTGATTTGGATGCAACCTCTGGCTCGGGAAGACCTTCAGCAGCTGATTGCCAGAACGGGGAGTGCCTCTGAGGGAAGGGTTCGTGCAAGTTTTGTTCTGCTGCTTATTATCTCTCTGTGATCATCCTCAGTTGGTCACAGCTGGAAACAGAATACTGGTCAAGCTGGACTTTTGCTCTAAAGGAGTTGTGGTTTATTTGTGTTTTCCTTAGAGACGTTTAATTACCCCCGGGAGAAAAATTGTCTCTTAGTGAGACCATGCGGAGGCTGTTTGACGAGGCAGAGGCTGTTTTTTTTCTTTTGGGATAGGCAATGTGTTGAGGACAAGGGGAGACCATGCAGCCAGGTGATAAGAAAGCAGAGGGGACCTCAAGGGTGAAAGGTGTGAGCAACTTCTCAAAGGTCTGATGACTTGCCCAACTATAACTATTTTATCAGCTAATGCTGAGCTTCAGCAAAGTTTTCCCCACTGACACATTTATCCAGCCCTCTTGAATTCCTGCTCTGAGAACTGGCAACTTTCACCTTAGGGGTGGAGAAGGATCCAGAAGAACATGAAGAGGCGGCAGAACCAACAACTTATTTGCTGAGGGCCTGTGACCCAGCCACCCTCCCACTGCTGAGTGCCCACAGGGCAGGGAGGACAAAAACCTCTGGGATTTGCCATCCAGTGTGTCAGTGACCAAGGATTCATTATTACTGATATCAAACCTGCTCGGTGGGAATTATGTCCCAATATTGTGGTAGCTTCCATCACGACAGAGA
The DNA here is from genome assembly GCF_017639655.2 of Falco naumanni. Lineage (NCBI taxonomy): Eukaryota > Metazoa > Chordata > Aves > Falconiformes > Falconidae > Falco > Falco naumanni. The sequence continues at coordinate 12,071,608 of NC_054061.1, forward strand.
TACTGAGACCTCTCTTACTCAGCGTGCTGTCTTTAGCCTTTCATTTGCCATGTTGGAAAGTGTCCAGTTAGGAATGATGTGGGAGGAACACTGGGAACTCCCTGGCAGGACCTCCAGATAAAGGGAAGCCAGCTGAGCTCAGAGGGAAGCAAAAGATAATCCAGCATTGCAACTGTTGAGCTCCAGGTGTGACCTCTACCCGGCTCTACCTATCTGTGGAAAGCTGGTGGTCAGCCCTTAGTGTCTTCTGCTGTGGGAACTGTGGGGTCACAGCTGGATGGAACATCCCGCGGGGCAGTTTGGTGGATGCTTGCCTACCGCACAGCCCGAAATGCCCTGCCCATCCCTGTCCTCTGAGTATGCCCTGCCACCGCCCACTGTTCCCCTTCTTCTTGGAAAGCGAGTACCTCGTTGTAGGAGCAGGGCAGGGGAGATGACGGCTTTATTGCTTGAAACTATAACTACTGCATCCTGCTTCATGTAGTAAAAACTGGTTTGCCCTTTTCCAGAACTGCTTCGTATACTTTTGGGTTCACAGCAGTTCAGCCTCATCAGGTCAAAGGCAGCAGAGTGTTTACGTGCACAATTGTTTCATAGTGGGAGCACAAGGAGAAATTAAAGGGGATGCGTGGACAGCCGCTCGAGATCAATACAAACTGTGCTGTCGAGTGGGGAAGACTGCAAGGAGGGAATGAAGGTCGCATGGGACAGAGAGACTGGAAGGCTCGTGTACTGGGGGAAATGATGTTACAGCGTACAGGAAGAGAGTGGTAGGACCACTTGTACTCCAGACCTCCAGTTTACAAGTGTGTTGCAATACAGGTGATACTGGTCTTGTGGATAGTGGCTGACATGGGAAAACACCCAGCAAATTATCAGAACTTGCAGGCTTGGGCTAGACTGGGGTATGAAAATGGATGTTTCTGGTGTGGTTATCTCAGTGCTATGGTCATGAATATGAACCTGAGTGCATGTCTGAGTATTGCTGATGGCACACGCATGCTGACATTGCCTTGGTATCATTTAATGCCACCACACACATCATATTCTGATTCTAATTAGTGAGTTCTAATTCAGATCTAAACCAAAAACCCTGCCAAGAGAAATTTTATTTACATGGTCTTTCTGCTCATTATCTTTTTAACGCCAAAACCCACTGGATTCTGCCCAACCCCTTTGAAATAAAAAAATACAAAGATTTTTCTGTTTCATCAGTGCATTATTGGGTGTCCAGGATCCACACAAGTTTCAGCTTTAAAGACGTGGAAGAATGTCTTCCTGACATTTCCAGAGTACATTATTCACTGTTGCACCAGACATACAAGTGGTAACGTGGCAGTGAAGTGTTCTGGTTCTGTTCCCAGCAGTGACAGTACTCTTAAGCAATCCACTCAGAACTATTCTCCTGATCCAGTTCTCCCACCTGGACAGTGTGTTGATAAGCCAGGGGGCTGTGATGATGAATTGACTCCTTTCGTAGGTTTCCCCGTGGAACCAAGTCATTGCATGACAGATTCCTGAGGCTGTGAAAAAGCCTGTAATCTCATAAAACAGGGCCAACATCTCTGACAAATGGCCAGATCCTGCTGTCCTGCTCTGACAGCAGCAAGCAAAAACAAATGCGGAGGCTAATGCCTGGAAGAGTGTGTTACCCTGGGTATGGTGGAGTGCTCTTGCTCTTTTCCTGCTGGGACTGGAATGGTGCCAAGCTGACAGGACCTTGCTGCCTGGTTCAGCAGCTTCAAAGCCTGCTGGTATTTCATTTGAGTCATCTTGGTGAAGAAGTTGATAAGGCTGAGCCAAGACTCAATGCAATGTTAGTGTCTCCCTGTATCTGCTGGGGGGTGCAGATCTCTCCAGGGCACTGTCACTAGGAGCCCACCTGGGCATGAGTCAGGGCTGGAGCTTCGGCTCTCCTTCCTGCTGTGCACAAACATGCCTTGCTGTGTATTGGCTCCTTTTGGAAAAGCTTAGTAGAAGAGGTGATGCCAACAGGAACCAGCTGAAGAATAGACTTGATACAGTAAATGGTGTGAGGATGTTCCAAGCCCCCTATCCCAAAGCTTTCCAAACTTCATCAAGTCCCTCCATGATGTTTCATGATTCAAGGCCAGGTCTAACACGCATTTCTGACCCTCCAAAGATGTGGGAGCCCAAGCACGCTCTGAGAAAGCCGCTGGGGATCCTGCCAAAGGAACCCTACGTGGCACGTGCAGACTTGCCAGGAGCAGAGGCACTGCACAGATACCTTGCAGCAATCCAGCAGCAGTGGAGCATGGAGCCAGGACCTCTATCAACTGAAGAGCAAGCTGCAGTAGTACAGGTGTATGTGATTGGAAGCTTTCTTTCAGGGATGGGCAAAATTTGGACATACATCTTGGAGTCAGTGTCAGATTTTTAATGCAAACACTGGGAAACGCTCTGGAGCAGGACAACTTTCTGCAATTGTTTTGGTGCCCAGTTTTGAGAACGAATTTCTCATTCCCAGTCCTGGACCTGCCTTGTGGCGCATTGTCCTCATAGACAAACATGTTTGAGCTGAACTCATTGAGCGTTCAGGAGCAGCTAGACTGGGATTTATTAGGATTTTTGCAGAGAACAGAACAGACCAAGAAGCAGCCTGACCCATCACTGCCTCCTCTCAGCTGCTTATAAAAGTGCTGTTTCTGAAGGCCAAGATGCCCACAGGCTCTGGCTGACCACCCATGCAATAAAAAGTCAGAATAACCTCAGCTGGGCTCTTCAGTGTGCTACAATACCTTGCCAGTGCAAAGAAACTCCTTAAAAATTAAGGGATTGTAATTTGCTCTCTTTTCCCTTCTTTTTAACTCTCAAAACTAATAAACCTTGACAAGGTCTAGCTGTAAAACAGTTTTATTTCAAGCCTGCCCAGCAGCTCTCAAATCCTGAGTATTCCTTGCAGCTGGCTCGTGCCGTTGGGGTGTGTGGCACTGCCAGGGTTTGCAAAGCTGCCATCCTCTGGGGAGGAGCTGGGACCATCGCCAGATCGGGAAGGTGGCTAAACACGGACCTCTGAATAGACTTGGCTATTCAGTGCCAGCAGCGTAAAGGCAAAGCTTCTTGGAAAATCCCACTCCCAAAGCGAAACGTGGTAAGCAGCATGCGAAGGTCCGCTACCTGGCGGATTCACATTTAAGGACTTTTTAAGACAATTCAGTGGTCCCTGTCTGAACAAGTCAATGTATGTGTGCAAAACACCACTAAAGCTTTTGAGGTGTATCGCTATGCCTAAATCGTGCTCTGATTTTGGTGGAATTTCCTTGTTTTTACAGCAAGAAACGTGTTTTGTGCTGTGATAAGTGTAGCAGGCATAGAGCTATGACTTTGCTTTTTAGCAGAGCGTTAGTTAAAAGAGATACAGGGAAGCTGGAAGAGCAACAGCTTCCAAGGGGCTCATGTAAAAAGCTGGATGGGGTCATTTCCACCAGTCGCTTCCAAATTTCCCTGTGATTCCCCAAAGTTCTTCCAACACAAACAAAACCCTGTTTGCTGAGGCTTTCCCAATCCTCCCTCTGACACCAGAACTCTCTTTAGTGAAGACAAATTCCCCGAAGCTGTTTGCAGCAACTGCTGCCTAATGACTATCATGCTGCCGGTTCCTTATAGATTACTTCAAGATGCTGAGAGATCCTGCCTGTCTAATCCAATTGGCTTCACTTTGGATGCCTATGAGAGATGAAGTTGAACAAAATAAATGTAAACCAAAGCAAACCTCTGATGCACGCTGCTGAGGAATACTGCTTGTCATGTAAAGGTCAACTGCTGTCAGACTGCTGCTAAATTACAGCGGTTTATTTCTCCTCCAGTCTGGGAAAAAAATTGAAATTACGGCGCAGACCTGCAGTTGGAAGAGATGTGGATTTGACGCGGGGCTGGAGCTGTCTGTAGCTTCCCCACTGTTGATGGGTGTTCTGGTCCATGTGGCTGGGGCAGCCCACCCCCACCTCTGTGGTGGGAGAAAACCTTTAAGGGCACGCACAGAGCATCTGGGAAACCGGACTTGGAGATTCTGCTCTGCTACGGATTTCTTGCACGACCCTGAGCACTTAACCTTTCCATATGTCATCTTCCTTTGAATTAAAAAAAAGAGTATTGATACTGTTCTTCTGCTTCTGCAGGGAGCAGTGAGGACAAGTACCTTAAGATGTGGCTTCTTTACTTTGGCCCACAGGGCATTTTAAGTCCTGTGGATAGACATCATTTCAAATTCACGTCTCAAACGTCTGACACCGTGCCAAGCAAAGAGATAGAGCTTTGTTTTTGCTACAGAGAGGTCACCACAAAATTATGTATCATTCTGAATTGTGCCAGAAATTCTCTTTAGCCCGATTTCTGCAGCAAGGGGCTCTGTTTACGTCAGCATGTGCAAACTTTAAAGAATCTTCAGACTTTCTGCACCAGGCTGCGAAGCTTGCAACAAAATCCCAGGATGAGGCTAATATTGTCCAGTGTCCTGGCCAAATGTACTGTACAAACCCCACAGTTTTCTGCACGTTCAAACCATATCCAGACTAGTTTAAAATGTTCAAGCTCTAGGAGACATGGAAACAGGCACTGTACTAGGGGTGATCTCCTACAACATCAGTGGGACATCCATTCTGCACAAGGATGCATCATCATGTATTCCCAGATGTCACCACCAAATAACAGAGGGGAAAACCTGCAGAAGCTCCTTGTTTGTCTCTGGTTTCAGTCTTAATAACTCTCTTGCAGCTGCTGTCATAACCACTGATCCTTGTTCTCACCTTTCCTTAGTCTGGAAGGGGAAAAGCAGAAATAAGATATATGAAGGTCCTTGACACTGAAGGGACACTGTAATTTATTTTCTTGTAATCCAGATAGTTACAAGGCCTTATCTTGCTATTCTTCTAATTTGCCTTCATTTGGGGGGGTATGGGGGGACGGGGACGAGGATCCAAGAAAAATCCAGAAAGTACCTCTCAACAGAAACAATATTCTCTGAAGGCACTTGAGGAAGGATGTCAAGGAGGCATTCATATAGCTGAACGGATTTTTACCTCCAGAGACACTACGAAAACTTACTTTATGTGCAATGCATACCTGAAACAGGAAGAAACAGTCTTGTTTCTGTGCTTTGTTCGCAAAGCTGTTTCCATCTCCTTAAATATGGGCTTTGGACAGAGGAGCTCAGCACCAATAATCTTGATCTACATGTCAGCCAGATACAGTTTATCATCATAACCAGGCATCAGTAATGCCTTCTTAATCTTGCCTTTACATGGAAAACAAACCTATTCTTGCCATATAGAATAGACCTTATCTTAGTGTTCCAGTTTAACCTTCCTCTGATTTCTGTCTGAAGTAGGAAGTACCCAATTTTTTATGGATTTACCTTTCAGATTATGAAATATTGCTCCTGGCACTCCGTTCAGTTTTGCTTTTCTTGCTGCAAACAAGAAGTGATATCATCCCCACCATAACTGAGTTTTTTCTTTTATGTTGAGTGCTTTGCCTTTTTCAGGAACAGTAGAAGTGTATCTGAAAGGTCCTTCCCTTGCGTTTTGCAATGCACAGCTGTCCTCATTACCTGTAACCACAGAGTCCAGTTAGCATTTCCACATGCTACTCCAAGTTATAACTGAAATGTTGTAAGATTTAAAATGCAAAAAGCAATTTCTCAGTACACTGCCCAGCCACAAACGCATTTCAGCGCTTGCAAATACAAAGTTTCACTGGGTGCAGAATACAGATTTCATGTTGTTTTCTTATTAAAACCGTTTTGGACTGTGGACCTTAATACCCTATATGGTCAGATATGAAGACAATTCACTACTAGGAGCACTGCCAGCTGATGTCCTAATTGTTCCTCTGTTGCAGTGTATTTCATCCCTTGAAGATGGAGTACAGTATGGAAATCCAAAAGGATGAGTTGAATTTCAGTCCCCCTACCCTGAGAATGTTGGGAGTTTCAAATCCAGCTCGGAATTATACTGAGTGTAGAGCCAAGTTAAGCTCCAATGTGATGTGGGATTTGATGAATATTCCTAGGAGACTAACTAGAAGGCATCTTTTCATACTGAATCACAAGTAGCTGTAGTAGGATTCAACATGGATAACCTTTACTAAGGCAGAGAGAACACAAGGTTCATCCATATGAAATACCAAGAACATGACCTGTGGAACAGGCAAACAGAACCTTGAATAGCTTATAATTTTAGGTGTTGACTGAGCACCAACAAGTTAATCTGATTGTTAGACAACCCTGGTTTGTCAACATGGCAAAAATTCCCTCTGATTGTAGATTCTTCTTTCCCCTCATTCCACCTTTTCCTCTGCCTGCATCTGCTTTGGTTTCAAGCACTGAAGAAGAGTCAGATCACAGCTGAGATGGGGGCACCAGCAAAGGACCTCCGTGTTGCCAGCATGGAGGCCCTGCTGCTGCTCTAACTGCCCACTGCATCTTGGACGTCCCCAAACACATGGTCTGCGGTTTGTTTGCATCATGTCTGTGGTAGCTCTGAACCAAGCTGCCTCCTCCAGAGGAGCTTCTGTCCATCACAGAGCATTAGGGAGAGAAGCCAGAGGCAAACATCATTTTTAAAACAAGTCATCAGGCACAAGTTTTCACACTGTAGGTCCAGATTATGCACAGGCATGTGTGTACTCCTCCAGCATGTCCAGAGCCTGCCTGGTGAACACCAGTGCATGGCTGGTGAGCTCCCAGAGTTCTGGCTTGCATCCATGCAGTGTTATATGTGTCCTCCATGGTGACATGTGTCTTCAGTACACTGGGTGCCTGCTCTGGCTTGTGTGCATTTAGAGGCAGAGACAAATGACGGAGCCTGTGACAGCGCGGAGGAAAATAAATGAACCTTCAATCTGAGTGGAAGAACACCCCCAAACACACACACACACACACAAAATAAAACCAAACCAAAACCTGCTTCCATCTTGAAAATAGGTGAAAACTTTTCTTCAGCAGCTCTTCAGTTGTTTTGCTCTTTCTTTGTCTACTCCGCTAGTATGTTTTAAAGTTAATTGCAATATTCTATAGCCTGTTGACAGCATGTCAGCAAGACTCTAGAAGGGACTCCACAGAGGATCTCTGGTCCATGCTAAGGCCAATTTTACAAACACTCCCTTCTCTCCTGAAGCACTGCAGAGATAGTAAAAGATCTTTCCTCCCTGTGCTGCTACTAGACACAGCGCGTTACAGCTTTACCTCAAATCAGCAGTTCTGAGTCATCTCCATGCACAGAGGTTTTCCTTGTTGGATCGAGGAGGTTCATTACTGTACACAGCAGCTACTCTGGTCCAGCCACCCAGGCTGTGGTGCTTAACACCCTCAATCATTTGATTTGCCTCTTCAGATCAAATTACTGGAATTCTACATTAATAAAACTGGCGCTCACCCTTGGGTGGATTCCTTATTTTCCTAAATTTCCTCTCTTTACATACCAGGTCCTGGCTCCTCGGAAAGCCATTATTTCCAATAAAGGCCCTTTAGGGCGACTGACTGCTCTGTTTAGCTCTCCTCTGCTATCCTGAACCATAAGAGCAAAAGGGATTTTTAATCAATATCTCCCAACTATGCTAAGCATGATGCAAAAGGAGATGCAGGGAGCAGCAACCAGATACTAAGGTGATGCATGTTGATTTGGGAGCAGGCAGATACGTATTTGCTTACATTAAGACATTGAGATGTGAAGTGGATGAGTGAACTGGGAGGCAGCCCCAGTTGTTGGCCTGGGGCTCTCTCCCTTCCTGCTGCCCATCCTTTTTAGCTGGTTTTTCCTTCATAACCTGATAATGAAACTTGTTTGTATGAGTGAGCGAACAGCACCCCCACATCTCCCCTGCAAGGTGGCAGACAAGCAGCAGATGGAGGAGCTCAGAGGAAAACATTTCTTTCCTGGGGAAAAAGGCTGGGGAGTGAGAATTCAGGAAATCCCTCCAGCAGTACTGCACATTCATAGTAGCCTTCACCAAACCCATCTGGTTTCATCTCTTCCTTAGCCAGCCAAGCCCCATGGTGAAGAGGCTTCAGCACAAGAACAAAGCCATCACATTTGCCTGTCTTTGCCCTTTGCCTCTGTCCTTTCCCTGCTGTACCAGACCTTAGTCCCAGATCATGATGGCATATTTATGAAGGACACTGACCTACTCAATTCAACCCTTGAAAGACCTACAGTGCTCTTGTGCCAAACCACAACTAAAAGCAATCTTTGAAAACACAGATTAAAAAAATCCCTCCCTAATCCTTCTGTCTTGGCAGAACTTAAAAACATGGTTTAATGCATGAGTAAGTCCTTAGACATTTCCATGCATCCTATTTTTCTCCTACCCACCAGCATGATAACGAGAAATGTGTCTGTTTTGCACTGTGCACTTTGCCATGGCCTGCCAGGAGCCTGGGGATGGTCCCTGTGTGTCACCCTTGCAGAGACGGTACCTCACATGGTTGTCATCTCCTCTCTTTGGGCCATGAGCTGAAAAGCACTGGTCACAGTGCCACTAAAAGGGCTTTAGCTCCTCCCCTGGCTTTATGAGCTGCTGTGCCAGGTGAAAGTGAGCTTGAGAGAAGTGTCCAAACTCCAGGTTTCCCAGGGTGCTATCAGACCTTCTGCTGTGCAGAGATGAAGGGTGCTGCCACTGTGCCCTTCTCCCCACGACTGGCTCTTAGTGTCTCTTCACTGTGTGTCAGATGGCTGAAACTAAAGGCCATCCCACCCTGCGAAAGCAGTCTTTGAGAGAAGCACATCAGATTGGTTATCTTCCACTGTCAGCTGCAGCAGCAAAGGGCTGAGCTGCTCTTTCAGTTCTGCAGTTGTCACTAGATGCTTGTCTTCTCTTGTTTTCCCCAGAGAGCCCACCTACAAGCAGAGCAAGCAACCAGCCTTCATTGAACAACTGCACAAACAGGAGCTGTCAGCAACATCTCAGACCATTGAGGAACCCTGGCTGACAATAGGTCTTTAAGAAACCCATGCTTTATAATTTGCAACAGGAGCTATACGCTCATTTTTTCCCCCTTGGGTGAAGGATCCAAAGCAAACAATGCTGTGTTCTTATCAGCAGAAACATTTGTTGGGGAGTGGTCCAAAAGTGACTGACGCAAAGCCCTCTTCGGTAAAGTGCTTTGTCCGATTCCTAGATGAAGTACATTTGCATCCAGTTAAATCCACTGGGCTTTATCAGTGGGTGTATATATAGATGTGAGTAAGAAAACAGTGATGGACACAGCGGTAAAAAAATACCATAAGGCTCCTGCATTCCTTATTCCCAATCAATATGTTACATGCCAGATGGCTAGCTGTATTTGTGCTGTGCTATTAACTGTAACAGCCATATGAAGGGTCCACTTCCCTAGCCAACATCCTAGAAGCAGGAGTGGATATCTACTATCAATTATCCAGGAATAGCAGAGGGAGGAGGCTCCAGAGATGAACAGACCCTTTATAGATTGAAGAACAGATGATTTGGCTCCACTGACAACACAGATAAGAAATTCAGTGGTGGTTCCACTGGTGGGATGGAGGGAACTATAACAGATTCATTAAATACGTGCTGTTTCTTTCCAGTCTTGAGGGTGTGAGTTTCTAAGCAAGGTCACAGGTCCCAGTGCACTCCTGGTCGTGGCAGATGGCTACCAGGTATCACAGCTGCTCAGAGCAATAAGGAGTTGGGATTACTGAGCCTTGACCTCAGTCACCTACCATGGCACCATGACTTCTGAAGTCAGAGGCGTTGTTATTTCAGATGGGTGGTTGCATGTGGCCTGCTGCAGGACAAGCCCGCTGCTCCTCAGTCTCGCTCAGCTGCATCGCTAGCAGCCAGACACCGTCATTCGCATCCTCAGACTCTGCAGCTTCACCAGAGCCTTGAGTCCCAGGCAGTTTTATGACATGGGCAAATGGGATGCAGGTGGGAAGGTCCAAGACCACGGTTGCTGCTGTGCTGCCAGGAGGATAATGTCGTCCCAGGGCTGAGGGGCTGGTGCCCCCTTGCTTGATATCACTGCTGGGCACAGGTCCCTGGTCTCCAGTGCCTTCCTGGGAGAGGCTGAAGATGCTCTTTCCTTCTCCAGCCTTGCTGAAAATCAGTTCAGCAGGAGTTCAGGGGAAATCCAGAACATGCAAGGAAAACCCTGCCTAGAAGGCAGGTTTTGAGACCACCAGCATTTGACCTGTTCCTCTGCTGCAAAACTGATGGGAGTGGTGCCTCTCAGCCCTTTTTTCTGCCCCAGCCCCACGGCTTTCCCAGCAGCCTGGCTGTGTTAGCCTGTGCACTGACACCAGCTTTGAAGTCACCGTCAGTGGCATAGGAGCAGAAAGCTGGGGATTAACAGGAGCATTTCTTGTGAAGGGGATAATCACGTGCACAGCGCACAGATCGGATAGCCCTCCTGCAAGCCAGAGCTACTAATGAGATGTTTCCCCTGTGGTTGTTGAAGGGCTCATAACCAAGTTCCTGTCCTATTCTGTTTCCCAACATTACTTACGACAGCTGTCTGACAGAGGTCTTCTGTCAGAAATACTTGTTTCTTGCCCTCCCCTGTGGCTGCCCTTCTTCATCCTGGACACAGATGGTGTGTTGAGTCCCCCAGCTCCATCCCCCAGCATGGTTTCTGGGCTCGACGTGCGGGATCTGCACAGCATCTCCTGACCCTGCTCCAGTGCTGGGTCCCAACACATCCGTGTGGACCTAGCCCAGCCATCCTGCTCCCTTGGGCCGCCCAGACACACTGCATGGCCACCCTCACTGCTCTGCTACCTTTTTTTCTTAAAGGGTTTAACTGTTTAATTTTAATTAGTATTTACATAATGAATAGCTAAGCAGCAAGCTTGTTTCTCATGTAGCCAGGGCTAAACAGCTGTCATGTACTTTTTATTTTGCCAGGTAAATAAATCATTGGAAATCAGGTGAGTGAAATCAAGATTTTGCCTTTATAGAATACAGAAAACACTGCACATGGAGTGAAAATTGTTTGAAGGTGGTTTGGAGGTCACATGGTGGTGTTATATTCTTGGGTCTAATCTAAGGGCATCAATGGAAAGTGCAGTTTGAAGCAATACTCCAGGAAAAAGTCTGCATTTGAAGAAATCCAGACCTCAGTAGGATTCTGCTGTAGTCCTGATAACGGACTTGAATGTGCAGGAGCAGGGCTGCGAAGTGGCTGCGAATGAGGTGGTGCAACCATGTAAAGGACATGGCAGAGGGGTTTCAGACTCCATGGTCACCTGCACTTTTGCCTCCTGTTTTGCCTTTTGGGGATTCCATATGAGACATCTGCTTCCTGACATGGGCTCCCCTTTGGAAGGTTTTAGCTCCAGAGAAGCAGCGACCAGGCATGAAAAAGCCAAGAGCTGGGTCTCGTGGGGCTGGGCCAGACGCCTTCATTCCTCCCCCTACAGCAAAGCCCCTGTGAACCGGGGTCTCCCACATCTCCCACAAAAGCTGCTGACTTCACTCATAATGATAATAATAACACAGACTGTAAGGGTTGTTTAGTTAATGAGCTTCAAATGCTTGGGGGAAAAGAAAGGTTTGGTGACTTGGCTGGCGAAGTGAGTGATGGAGCCAGGACCCAAGACCTCCTGGTCCCACAGTCAGTCTGAAGGGAAGGTTGTTACTCTTGGCACCAGAGACCAGTGAAAAGCAGCCGCTCTGTGTGCTCTGGACCATTTTACCTGCATCAATAAACCATCCACATCCACCCTGGGTGGGAAATACAACTGCTGAAGTCAACTTGCTAGCAGGTGAAGGATAGGGGTGCTGTTTATTTTAATTTAGCTTATTTAAAGCCTTATAATTACTTTTCACAAGGCTATATTTGTTATTATTTATTTTGGATTTCAAGCAGGATTTTCCCTTTTAAAACTGCACCCACTCCGACTCGGCAGCTGCCTTAACTCATGCAATAGGAATGAACTGAGATTTACAAGGAAAGGGAATGCATACCTTCAGATAAAATGTTTCTGTCTTATTAGGGTCTGCCAACCACAGTCACCCTAAAACTCTAAATCTGGCTTTCTTCCAGATTAAAAGTCTGGGATATGCTCTATGGGACCGTTATATAGCTGGTGCAGCAGACATCAGACAAGGTGAACCACCAGGTCTCCTCCACACCTTTGCTTTGCCTGTAAAATCACCCTCATCTTTTAACTTCAGACAACAGTCTCTTCAGAAGCTATTTCAATTGTTATGGAAACTGTTTAAAGGAGTGAGTTAATCTCAAAAGAAGCTTTCAGCTCAGTCACCTCTAGTGTTTTTGCGGAAGAAGGCCCCTTGCTAAGCTCAGTTGGTGGTGGTGACAGCTCCTGACCCACCTCAGTCTGCAGCTGGGCGTCAAAGCCATCGACATGAGCTGTGCCCCTGCCCCTAATGAGGACATTGTGCTTGGGTTGCTGTCATCTCCTTGGTCTGTTTCTTTCAGCTGCGCAAGAGTAGTTTAGGAGATGCAGCTAAGGATCTGTTGCAAATACCTGGTGAGAAACAAGGGTTGTATAAATAGGTGACATGGGAATGTTCCTGTTTCTGGACCAAGGCACCTCTACCCTGACGTGCTCTGACTTGTGTTGTCAGCTCTGGGGTGTGAATGCTGCTCCTGTACCACACCTCAGTCCTGAGCAGCAAAAGCAGCTGCTGTGCTGGTAAAGGGACATCCACCTGCCCCACCTGCCCTAAGCAGGCAGAGGCTGTGCACTGATGGGGAGCTGGGGTCCGTGCCATCCTGCCCCACCACCCTTCTGGCCAGCCCTGTGCAGAGGGAGCCGCCGGCACTGGCATGGATGCACATAGGTCTCTCTCTGTGAGTGTTTTACTCATAGTGCACATGCATCCAGCTGGTTGGTGATGGTTACATTATGAATGAAACAGTGATGACTAATGAATTAATCAATGACAGGGACAACAGGGAAGGTGGGGAGCTGTGGTGACTCCCAGAGAGGTTAAAAACCGGAGTAAAAGCCCCTTGTGCTCATGCTGGGAAACACATGGGCTCCTCCTGTGCAACAGAGATGGGACAAGGACAACACAGCACACTAGCTCTCTGCTGGCTTCGGGGTACGCTGGAGGAAAGCACACAGGCCTTCTAGCTGCTGGATCCCCAAGACTGTTTTATTTTAAGGATAAAGTCAATTTGTTTGAATGCATCTGCATTTATAGCAAAAAGAACCCCAAAAGTACAACTCCACAATCTTCACGCATCCTGCTTCTGTTCGGCTGCTCAGCAGAGCTGCCAGCCACAGGCGTGACCTTTTGGCAAGAGCCTTCATAGCCTGACTCAGAGGGACCTGGCAGCAGTGGGGGCAGAGCCCTGCCTGATTTTCAGGGTAATCAGCAGAGGATGGCTGCTAGAAACCCCCTAGATGAAACTGGGGTGGCCTGGAGGGAGGAATTCTGCCCCATGAAAGGGCAATGGCATTTCTGCCCCCTCCTCTCCCTAATCCTCAGCCCAGAGCTACACTTACATCTAGCTCTGTATTTTGGAAAGGTAGGATCTCCCTCATTGCACCACCTGCTCCTCCAGGTCTCTGGGACACCTCTCCCTGCTTTCCACTTCCATAAGAGTGATTATGAAACCAAATGGCTTTGACCTTTGAAGTGGGAAATCAATGGCTGGGCAGGGCTCAGTTCACTGCAGAAATATTTACAGGCACATCAGGAACGTTGTACTAAGTTCTTTCATTCTGGCGAGAAGGCAGGGAGCCAGCACGTGTTACGTTCAATTCATACATTCAGATTTCGTTATGACTCTTGCTTCGCCTGCCTTGGCCTTCTGCCGTGCCCTGGGGAGAAGCTCAGCTGCGGTGCACGAGTCACAGATATTTTCGGGGAAAAATGTTTCTAGAACTGGAAGTGTAACAGTAGCAGAACGCTACTCCCAGAGGTGTCTAGTGGCTTGGAGGTCCCCGTGGAGCTGGACACAGGTGACTGCATGATAGGAGTGCAGGCACAGAGCTGGGCTCCTGGAGAGCTCCCCTGCTACCTGTGCCAGCCAGGGCTGCTGGACCGTTGCTGCAGCAGCATCTCCAGGGATGCACTTGAAAAAGTCCTCAGGCATCAGGTGCATTTTTGATGCAAAAATCTGAGCCTTTGATACTTTCCTGGTGAAGTGAGGGAGAGCATGCCTGTTCTCTGGGGAATGCGGAGGAATTCTGGAGGATACAGGATTCTCAAAATGTTGAGTCTGTGACTCCATCGAAGAGGATAATAGCCTGAGCAGCAGAAAACCCCAGGTTTGCAGGTTCTCTATCTATTTAGCTGTGTGAACTTGCAACCGTTTTTTATCCCAAGTGTTCTGCCATGAGCTGGCAGAAGGGAGGGAATTTGAGTTTGCAAAGGCTAATTTTAGTAAGAGACAGCCTTAAACCAGTTCCCTCAGGGCTAGCTATGTTACCAAAAAAATCATCCACAGATTAAAATCGCCCAATTACCATACTATAGCAAATAAAAACACTAGCCAGAGATGTAATCTCACGTGCTATTAAAATACACTAACACGCAAAACACCATTCACAGATACCATCTACCTAGATGAATGCCACACACAATAGCCCATCTGAAATCACTTACTTAAATTGTTTAAGGAGTTACACACAGTATTTGTTCTTGCATTCCAGGGTGGGCTGGGTTGGATAAAGAGTCTGGATGGTCATGAGACATGGTGCCTTTCACTTTCATGTGCTGCTCTGAATTTAGCCCAGGTTTATTAATGAGCAGAGAAAATAAGGACTCACTGATGTATAGTAGGTGCGATATGCGATATGACCTGGAAATGAGCTGCAAATTTCTGCCAGAGCTGGGGAGTAAGTCAAACAGGGTTCACATCAGATGTCAAGACCAGGCTGAGAGAGGGCGAGAGATATGTGAGCTATGGAGACTGAATTCTGCCTACCGCCTTCTGTTGTACACATCACCTGGACATCTTAGTCCTTACCACCCTCCTTGCTACTATACAACGTCCCCAGTTAGGAGAATTTGTTGATAGTAACCAGCAAAATAAGTATCTTTGCATGGAGATGTTTGTGTCCACATCTCTCAGTGTGATCATTTTCCTCAAATACATTCACTTCTAAAGGATGCTCCTGTCCCCCCAGTCTTTCATGACACAACTACTGCCTTTCTTTTAGGGCATCGATTCACTTCCATGCTAAGAGCAAAATCTCCATGACAATTCCCCCTGTAAATGTCCAATCTCTGTGTAAAACAGGAAGGCTGATGGCTGCAGTCAGACTGGAGGCATTACAAAGTAATGAGTTTACCCTAAGCCACTTCTGAATTGTGATTTCCTTTTTCCAGCCAAGGTATTGAGGGAGAGCATGGGACCATATATATTGTAATCACAGAGAAAAACAACATTTTTAGCACTACTTTATGAAGTCTTCTCCAAAATAACTGACAGACATCAGTGGGTGTCCTTGTTAGATGCCTGGAGGAATAAGGATTAATTAATTCTGCCTCACTGAGGGAAAACAGAAAATTAAGGGTACAATGACCAAAAAGGTCTATGGGATCTAGGGACCAAATGCCAAGGACTATGGTCTTTTCTTCTTGTGTGTTTATTGACACTCCAGGTCTGGAGCCACCTATGCAAATGCCAAACACTTGCACAAGGGCTCAGAAGACATTGTAGCTCTCCACAGGGATGTTGTAGCTTTTGAAAGATGCCCACAGAATGGCCAGGCATCTTCTGGCAGTGTGGGCATGGCAGGCGTGACCTACCATGCTCTAGCTAGCAGCCAGGGTGCCATAGGCTGTAGCATGGGCTGCTCAAATCTGTCCAAGATCTTGGCATTGCTGAAGCCGTTCCTTCTGCACCCTTACTGCTGCTGTCAGTCCTCCTGGCCATGCATACAGTGCAGAGCTATGGTTATTGCTCAGCCCCATCTCCACCTGGCCGTCTTCTCCTTTTGCACATCTCATCTCCCCAGCTGGTTCTGTCTTGCTGGGTACGAGGCACCCAGACACCAGCTGTTGGCTTGGCCCCAGCGCATGTTGATGTACCTGCCTTCAGATCACGCCAAGGGCCTTTCCCACAGTGAAAAGGGCTATTAAAATAAATTAAAATCCCTTGGGTTTGCACCATCTGAAAGGCATGCACACAGCACCCACCATGGCTATACCACCTTGCAGCAGTGCGTTAGCAAATCCTCCTCTAGCTGTTGACCCATCCCTCAGAGCTGAGGGAAAGCTTGGTCTGACCAGCAGCCACACAAGCTATTTTGGGTTTGATATGCAGTAGGTTTGATAAGAAAGCTCTCAGGAAAAAACAAATTTCCTCTTGGACTCGGTAGAACTGGGCACATACTCCGGCACACAGAGTTTCCTTTCCTATAAGCTCATGAAGTAGCCTTCTAAAATTAGGAATGGGAGATGAAGCTCTGGACCCACTGCAAGCAGAGACCTCTGTCCCCAGGACCAGGATTCACCTTAGGGGTATGGTAAACCCTCCCTTGATGGCAGAGAGGTGAAGAGGAAGAATTTTCAACACAGTACAAAAATGTAAAGCATTCCTTTCTGTGTTGATTCCCTGGTATGCCTCCTATGTACATGCCAAGTATTCATGTGGGTCAGGGGTTTACACTGGGTCAGTGCAGGTGCCATACAATTTGCCTCCTGTCTAATGATACTGAGCATTATCTGAGGAGCTCAGACCACCTTGCAAGAACAAGGGGTTCTTGTTATTGCTCAAAGTGAGAAACAAGGCACCTCAGTATGGCTACAATTTGGTGCATTTCTGCTTGAATCGGATTTGTCTGCCTCACACTATGAGTGCGCGATTCACCGTGGCTCCAGCCCAGGCTCCCATGAAATTATGGCTACATTTCTGTAGCCTCATCTGCTCTGTGGCCCCAGGTGCCCATTGTACCTGACTGGTGTCTCCTCTGAGCTGCTGGATGGGTGCAGTGGAGCAGAAGCCGCTTCAGTGCTCGTGATGCCCAGAGGATGGGGTGCATTTTATGCTCAAAAAACCTCCACTGTGTGGCAAACTCCCTTGCTGCAGCCTCATGCCACAGCTTTGCACCATGTGGGGAAACAAGATACTGGGGAGTGGACAAGAAAATACGGCTGGCAGCATGGGCCCAGAGGTCATTGCCAGGGACAAATCGAGAGGGAGATGCAGGTCAGAGACCATGATCTCCTCTGCTTATGAAAACGGTGTTCAGTTATGGGAAAAACACTAATGACATAAAAAAAAGTCTTGATACCGATCTTTTACCTCTATTATTCTGATGCTCTCTTCTGTTTCCTCTGCTGCGCTCATGTTGTGTCATTTTGTAACCTGTGTTCACCATCAGTATGGATTTACAGGCGAACAGTTCAGTATTTGGCCCAGAGACAATGACTCTCTGGTGTTCAGCTGTTCCAGCCAGTGTCATGTTCCATATAAAGCACCTCAGTTTTCACTGGGGTCATTGCTCATATTCAGCAGTTTCCTTTTTCCTTGATCTAATCTAAAAAAAAAATAATAATAAAAAAATTAACTACCTCCCTACAAATGCCAGTACTCCAGAAGCTAATCGCCTGATCTCCCACACTCAGAAGATGCCCTGGGAGATGCACAGGGAGGACCAGAGGATCCTACCTGCCTTGGTGCAAGGTGGTTGATCTCCCCCCTCAGTTTTCCTTCACACCCCTACGGGCACCCTCACATGGGAAGATGTAGGGATGGGTACCCTAACAGCGGTGGCACCTGTGGAAGTGTTAGGGATATTCCTTTGTCAGATGGGTGCTGCCTCAGGCATTTCACACCACCTTGCAGCCCCCAGAGCCCCTTGGCTGCCCCATCCCCCTATGGAACACAGGGTGGGCACGGTCCTTGGGAGTGCAGGGGCTGGGGACGGCTGCCCGAGGGTGGCAGTGGCAGCATCTCCCAGTCAAAAAGAAGCAGGAACGTTTCTGTCCCTTCTGCTGGCCTCCCTGCTGCAGGTGGGTGCCAAAGGGAGTCCTGGGCTTCTCCTTACTGCTGCGGGCTCATGGAGCAAGGAGATGTCGAAGGGTCCCACCAGACCATGCAGGAAGCTCAGAGAGAGAAAGAAAGACACAAAAAAGCCCGCGCTTTATCATTTAAACCCTGATTTCTAATTGCACTGCTGTTTCAAACAAGCGTACAGGGGAGCTTGTCACGGGTGGCTCCCCCTCATGGCTCACAGCGCGAGGAAGAGAAATCCAGAGCCCCGAGCCTGCACTGCTGCTAGCACAGCTAACCTGCTGCAAGCTCCCTGACCCCTGCCAAGCTGCTTGGAAGGAATGAGGAGACCAAAAGCCCCTGAGGAAGGCAGAGGAGACCCCCAGAAAGCTTCCCTGTCCCTCTTCCCGCAGGCTGGTGAGCTGCCCCAGCACAGCACCCTGCCGCAGCACTGCTGAGCGCCCGCTGGCAGCCAAAGCCAGGCGCGTGTGAAGTCATGCAGCAGGGAAAAGGGGAAAAGCAGGCTGAAGCCCCTCCGAGCACGCACTGCCAGATCATCTGAAGGGTGCCCGGCGTGGGTCAGGCCAGGGTGGGCTGCTCGCCTGCTGCGGGGGCTGGCGGCAATCAGCAGCCACACCAAGAGGAATGCTTGCACGCTATCTGCATGCTGCTGCTGCTGCCCTACAGCCCTCCCCACAGTGACATACCAGGCACAGTTACTTATCTGTTCTCTACAAGAAGAGAATTTTACAATTCCTCTCCCGCCAAACACTGTGTTGAAGATTGTCACTTCTGAGCGCTTGCCAAGGGCCTGATCAGGCCAGCTGCTTAATATCAGAGTGCTTTGCGCTTTCCAGCTTGTGATAAGCATCTGGGCAGGCAGGGTTGAGGCCAGCATCCCAGCTAACTGCAGTCCTGAGGAAGGTCTTGGATGCCCAAAAGCCTGGCTGCTTTTTCCAATTATGTCAGCTGGGCTAATAAAAGTGATTACCTCTTTCTACCAACCCTGCCTTTCTCATTGATCCCACAGGCTGTTCTTCAAATGTCACCCAGCAAGGAGGGAGCACACATCCAATTATAAAAAGAGAAAAGATTAGCGTGATGACAAAGCAATGGGGTCAGTGGTGCAGATGTGCTGCACAAAACAAATGAGACGTGCCTGGTTTTGGCACCCTCCAAGCCCAAGGAACCCAGAGGAAGGTATTTTGGGGTGAGCTGGGGCTCTCCCCAGCACTTCAGGCAGCATAGGGACTGCCAGCTTCACTGTTTTCCTGACCTCTCCTCTGAGGTTTGGTATTATATTTGTTTATATAAGAAGCTTTGAACATGCTGAAAAACCAGTAACTACTCAAAAGCGCAGATAAAGGCTTGCAAACATCAAAAGCAACTCGGACTTTGGGTGATGAAATTTGTTTTTATGTGGGGCAAATTCCTGCCTTTATTTTGAATCTGTGGTCACTAGTCACACTCACTTGGTGTGGGTCATAGGTGCATAGCCAAGGGCAGAAATCAGCTCGAGCCATGGGCCCACCCTGACACACCTCACATAGGAGAGCAAAGATTGCCAACAAAAGCACGAGTTGCAGAATCAAGAAAGAAAAATCAGCCTTTCTTGGCTTCGTCTACTACATCCTGTTAACCAAAGCAGGTTTGAATATAGTACAACGAAGAGAAAATATTTAGGTGTAAGGTGGACTGGCTGATTTCTGCACCCTGGGCCACAGACGCTTCCAGAGTCCTGTAGAAGACTCTGGAGAGGGATATTACAAGGGATGTTGCAGGGCACACGGGTGCCTTTGGTAAAGCACTTGTTACAAAGCAGAAAACTTAGCTTTGCCTCTCCAAGAGCTGGTATCTCCCACTAAGTCCCCAAACCTGCCTCTCCTCCTCTGAAGATTCCGTGCTTCATGCAAAGATAGGGATAGGGGACTTAACGCTTTGACTTGGTGTTGGAGTATTCCCAGATGTTAGCGTAACCCACAGGAGGCAGCACAGCAAACTCACCAGGTTATTACCAGAAACTTACCTCGAGCACTTTCCAGAGATTTTTGGTCACCTCTTACAAAAGAAGGGGGAACAGGGAGCTGAGGATGACATGTAGTTCCCACATCTGCTTTTCCTTTCCCGTTTTGCTCTGCTCTCCCACGATTACATCTCATCTCTGTATGTCTGCTTTTCCAGCAGCTTCTTCCCGCTCTTCCCCTGCAAGGCGAGCACTGCTGGCCCACGGGCAGAGAGAGTGGGGGGGTGGGGGTGGCATGTGCGCCCGGGGGGAGCTGGGGAATGGGTGTTGCACCCAGCAAGTGCTAACTGAGCCTGTGTCCGTGTACGGGCCAGGCTCTCGGCTGCTGTGAAGCCTCTGAACGCCGATGGAGCACTACAGAACCGCACCAGCCACCAGCCGGTTACAGCTGTACCTGTTGGTATGTGTGGGAAACATATGGCCCCATTTATCTCGGTGGTGGGCAGGGGAAACTCCTGGTAATTAGCTAAGGTTGTTAGCACTGCACGTGTGGCTCCTCCAAATGCTCCTGCTTTCGATGGGCTCCTCATGTCTGCAGTGGGGAGGGCTGTCCTGTGCGTCTTCTGTTCATTTTTAAAACCTCGGAGGTGTGCGGATGCAAAAGTGGAGTGCGGAAAGAGTGCGGATGAGACGCTAGTTAAGAAAGGTCCCTGCCTAGACAGAAACCTTGTACTGCTGAAACTGCCTTTCATCTCATTTCCTGATTCCTGCACCTCATTTGCTTCTCTTGTTTTAAACCGCAAAGCTTCCTCCGCATACACCCTGCTCTTGGCTATAAATAACCCGGGTGCAGCCGGGGTGCGACACGGACCCACAGCGGGCCATGGCACAGGGCCAGCAGGGTGACGGCTGCTCCCCGCTGGTATGGCCTTGCCAGCTGGGAAAAACGAGGCAGAATCGTGAAGCCCCAGCAGTTTCCGGCAGCTGATGTGTTTCAGATAAGATTTAACATTAGTAAGTGTTTAATTGCTAACGAGAGCCCTCCACGGCCTCTGCCATGGGAGGGCCACGGTGCAGCACCCAACAAGACGCTGACCCGCAGCTACTCCTGGTGCACCAAGCGGTGTGGTGGGAAGTCTGGGCAAAAGTGATGCTTTCCATTCTCGCTTTCTGTGGCACAGGGCAATTTTAGAGCTACAGCCTTCAGGTTTCGCTGTCACCGCCGCAAGCACCCCGGGGCTTGCAGGCAGCAGGATGTGTCTGCAGAGCAGCATGGGACTGGACAGTGTCAGCGCAGGGCAATGGGCAGAAATGAAACTCCAGCGGCAGCGTTATCTCCCATTACGCTAAAAGGAAGTTTGCAGGATTCCTTAGTCCTTATTTAGCAAATTTGTTGCTTTGGAGGGAAATGCTTGTGTTAGTGTCTGGGGCTAACACATGCCTGGCTCCTCTGGAGGACCGCTGTGCAGGAGCACAGCCTCCCTGCCTGGCCAGTGCTGCTGGAAGAGCTGAGGGGCATTGCACCCTTGAGCAGCTCTGGGGGCTCTGGGGCTGGGCTGTGGCTGCAGCACTTGGATGCACCCACCGCCCCAGCTGCCGGGGTGTCAGCCAGGCTGCTGAAGCCACAGCAGTGGTGCTGGGCGGGGGGCCAGCAGGGATGGAGACCTGGGTGACATCCTGGCACAAAGTGTCCCCAGTGAGCATGGGGGCTCTCAGGAAAGTGAGACCACAGTGCCCAGCCAGGGACTTTGTGAGCACCAGCATCCTCAAGATTTTCCTGGTGACATGTGTCCTGGAGACCCCCCCCGGGACACGGAGCACACAGGGTGCACAGCTGGGGTGGGAGCTGGGTGACACCCCGGGAGGGGGAGCACACAGGGTGCACGGCAGCTGGGTGACACCCCGGGACAGGGAGCACACAGGGTGCACGGCAGCTGGGTGACACCCCGGGACACGGAGCACACGTGTGGCGCTCGTGGGTGCACAGCATGGGGACACTGCAGAGCCAGCAGCGCGCGGGAGGCATGCCGGGCGGAAAGCACAGGGACACCCTGCGGCGGGGAGCACGCGTGGGCAGGGGGGCGTGGGGACACGGCGGGGCGGGGACACTCGTGGGGCAGGCGGTCGGGGGGGGGGGGGGTGCGGGGGGGGGTGCGAGGTGCGCGCGGGGCGCGGCGCGGGCTGCCATTGGCTGTGGCGGGCTGATGTCACAGCGGGTGTCGCTATAAGCTCCGCGGCGCCTAACGGGCTGGGGGAGTCGGGCGGGCGCGCGCCGCCGCGCGGGGCACGGGACGGGACGGGACGGGACGGGACGGGACGGGACGGGAGCGGAGCCGTGCGGGAGCGGAGCGGCCCTGTCCCAGGCACGCACAGCGGGAGCGCCCCTCGCCCAGCCCGCCCCGCACCTGCCGGTCCCGTATGCGCCGTGCCCAGCGCAGCGCTGCCGCGGAGCAGCCCTAGGCAAAGCCAAGCCCCCGCCGCCTGCCCGGGGGGCTGCTGGGGGGCCATGGGGGTGGCAGGCACCGAGCTGCCCAGCGGCAACGTCAGTGCCAACCAGAGCGCCGCTGACCCCACGCTGTCGCGGGACGTGTGGATGGTGGGCATGGGGATCCTCATGTCGGTGATCGTGCTGGCCATCGTCTTCGGCAACGTGCTGGTGATCACCGCCATCGCCCGGTTCCAGCGCCTGCAGACCGTCACCAACTACTTCATCACCTCGCTGGCCTGCGCCGACCTGGTCATGGGGCTGGCCGTGGTGCCCTTCGGCGCCAGCCACATCATCATGGAGATGTGGAAATTCGGGAACTTCTGGTGTGAGTTCTGGACCTCCTTGGACGTGCTCTGCGTCACAGCCAGCATTGAGACCCTCTGCGTCATTGCCGTGGACCGGTACTTCGCCATCACCTCCCCTTTCAAGTACCAGAGCCTGCTGACCAAGAGCAAGGCACGCGTGGTCATCCTCGTGGTGTGGGTGGTCTCAGCCCTCACCTCCTTCTTGCCCATCCAGATGCACTGGTACCGGGCAGACCGTGACGAGGCCATCCTGTGCTACGAGAAGGACACATGTTGCGACTTCTTCACCAACCAAGCCTATGCCATTGCCTCCTCCATCATCTCCTTCTACCTGCCGCTTGTGGTCATGGTATTCGTCTACGCCAGGGTCTTCCAGGTGGCCAAGAAGCAATTGCAGAAGATAGACAGGAGTGAGGGGAGGTTTCACACCCAGAACAAGGAGCAGGAGCAGAAAGGGGGTGCTGGGCACCGCCGATCCTCCAAGTTCTTCTTGAAGGAGCACAAGGCCCTCAAGACCCTGGGCATCATCATGGGCACCTTCACGCTGTGCTGGCTGCCCTTCTTCATTGTCAACATCGTGCACGTCATCCAGGACGACATCATACCCAAGTATGTGTACATCCTCTTGAACTGGCTGGGCTATGTTAACTCTGCCTTCAACCCTTTGATCTACTGCCGGAGCCCGGACTTCAGGTATGCCTTCCAGGAGCTCCTGTGCCTCCGCAGGTCCGCCCTGAAGATGTATGCCAACGGCTACTCAAACAGCAACGGCAAGAGCGACTACAACGAGGAGGACAACGGCTACCCCCTGGCCTCGGATAAAGCCTGCGAGCTGCTCTGCGAGGAGGGCTCCTTCCCTCACCCCGAGGACTTGTTGCACTGCAAAGGTACTGTGCCTAGCGGGTAGCGTCGAGACGCGACGGGCTCTGGCGTGGCACACGTCGGTTGTAAAGAGGAGCCTTTCTCTCGTAAGGAAAAACAACCCCCCCGTTAATAATAGCAGTGATCCTCTTCTAGGGTGCACCTAGAACCTACCGGCTGCAAGAAACACAAAAACTCAGCAAACCTGCTGCAAACAGGTGGGGGGTTGCTCCGGGCAGGCTGCAAGCAGCCTGCCTCTTCAGGAGTACGGCCGTGGGTGCCTTGGGCGGGGGTGGGGTGGGGGGGTGGGGGGTAAGGCAGTGGAGAAAGCTTGTCCCCGGCGGGACAAGCCGGGGCCGGTGTTGGAACTACCTCATGACCTGACTGTAGGAGCCGGCGGCGGAGCGCGGTGCGGTGCGGCGGGAGCGGGCGGGGGCTGCGGAGCCCGGTGCGCCGCCGGAGTCCCCCCGCTGCCCTCCGCCTGACCGTGGGACCCCTCCCCGGCCAGGAGGGAAGCCCCGGGCGGTGGTACCAGTCTTGTCCAGCCCAGGGGACCGTGCGGAGGTGGCACCCTGCGGCAAACCCCCCCGGGAAGGGATGCTAGCAGCGGGGCTGAGCGCGGCTCGGCAGGGCTGTGTCGCGGCTATTGCGCTCACTGGGACAGTTTAAACAACGCCCAGAAACAACGAATGGTTTGTTTCGGGTTTTTTTGCCAAGTGCTATCATCGGACTTTCTGCTGAAATAATAAGGGAAATAAATGGACTGTTTGCCCTGAGACTCTGACTATGGGACTGAGGAACGTGGCACTGGGAAGCCGGGTGAAATGCTGCTACAGCCGCAGCCCATCCTTTTGTTGAGGCTCCCAAAGCTCTCAAACCGCCCGGCTTGTTTAACTTCAAGTCTCGGGATACAGGGAGCCCGAGGAGGTGGGAAGGGAGGAGATATTTTATTTTCTGTGGCAGACGGCAGCACAGCTCTGGCCGCGGGACGGCTGTAGGTGGGTTGGGTTGTTGGCCGAGGGGGTTTCCCCCCTCACTTCAGGCTTTGCGGGTTGTCCCCGGGCTGCGGGAGCGGGTGGCGGGCGCGCAGCGCTGGCGGGGGGCGGCAGATGCGGGCTGCGGGATGGGGACGGCGCCGCTGCCGGGGGCTTGCTCCCTGGAAGCCCCTAGCTGGAGGGAAGCAGGCATCGGGGGGCAGATGGGGCTCCCCCCATTGCCAGCACCCGCGGCTGCTGTTGGGAAAGGCTGGACCCGAGGGCCGGGAGGATGTGCAAGTGCGGGATCTTTTCAGAAACACCCAGGAGAGGTGGAAACGGTTCTGACGGGACCTACCGGCGCTCCGTGGGGCCGTGCTGGCCCGCGGGGGGATGCTCGGGCACCGCGTGCGGGGTTTTCTCCCCTAACACACAGCCCTCCCCCCCCCCCCCCCCCCCCCCCCCCGATTTCCACGCACTTGCCCCGTGCTACGCGGG
Organism: Falco naumanni; assembly: GCF_017639655.2. Classification (NCBI taxonomy): domain Eukaryota; kingdom Metazoa; phylum Chordata; class Aves; order Falconiformes; family Falconidae; genus Falco; species Falco naumanni. The sequence goes on from NC_054061.1 coordinate 12,096,593, forward strand.
TTTTGTTTTGCCTGCGCTGCTGCTGAGGCCCTGCCGCGGTTGTGTGTGGCGTCTGGGGGTCGCTGGCTTCGCAGAAGCAGTGGGGTGGCCAGCTACACGCCCGGAGCTGAGACCCCCGGGGCTGGTCCCCCCTGCGGCAGGCGGCAGAGGCGGCTTGGGGCTGCGCTGCAAGCAGGCAGCGGGCATCGGAGGCTGGGAGCGGGGATGGAGCGGGGCTCCCGGCTGCCGGCAGCTCTTTGCAGTCCGCGCATTCTCCCCAGGCTCGCTTGGCTGCTCAGAGGAGGACTTGTCCCAAGGGAATCCCCTCTGGAACGGCAGTGGGGGGCCGGGGGGGATTGCTGCTGGTCTCTGCTGCTGCAAGATGCAGGACAGCCACAAACTCCTGGAACTCTCACACCCCTCATGGTAAAACCCCACCTGGCTTTTATGGGGCGGGGGGCTGGAAACTTCTGGCGCTCTTCTTTCTTTCCCAAAGCTGTCCTGATCCTTCTTGAAAAGGGTGCTGGGAAGGAGGAACAGCTGTAGGAGCCCTCTCCTCTAGCCCTGTGATGGGTGCTGGCTCAGCTGTGCTTGCCACCTTTCGAGCTCTGCCTGAGCACCCTTCCCTCCTGCCTCTTGCAGTCTGCTTTGATGCCTGCGCCTGCCTGTACCCTCATCTGCTGCTCTGGTGGGGTTGTCAGCAGTGCCCTGAGTCCTTTGAGTGTGAGCCACTTGGCAAAGGAGTGTGGTGATACGGTGTAGTGTGTGAGGCCACAGGTCAGCAAAAACATTTGCTCCTCAGATAAACATTAGCAGGCTGTCCGAGCAGGGGGAGACCCAGTGCAAGACTGGGACTGGTGGTCAGGTGCTGTTTGCTTAATACTGCACAAGGACGAAAATGCAAGTGGGTAGTGTGCTGTGTTGTTGGTGTAGGTTCATGTGCTTGGGCTAGAGATGCTCTTCAGCTCCGTGTGCGCCATGATTATTATGTAGCATTCAGGAGGAAGTGAAAATTAACTTCTTGATTGTAGCAATCGATATCTCCTGTGTTATATCTCCAGCAGTTTTAATCTTGCTGGGTCACTTGCCATTATTTTGCAACACTCAGGGGCAGTGTAGCAAGGTAGCAAGGGCACAGCGGGAGGAGGTGTCCCACAGTGACAGCCAGCTCTGACTGGGGGTCAGGCCAGCCAGACTCCCACTGGCTTTGGGGCAGGAGCCACAGGCACAAAGAAATCTGGTGTCTGCATTTCAGTTGCTAGTAAACTGTTAAAAAAGTAAAGTAGTAAAAATATTTTTACTATTATTATTTGCATTTCAGTAGCGCATGTTGTGGACCAGGACTTTGTTGTCCAAATAATTGCTCTGTTTGTTTGGCTGGCTGTGTTTGTGCTTCAGATGTTGCGGCTGTATCTAGTCAAAGCTGCCAGGTGAGCGAGTGGCTAATGGCAGAACCACTACAGCATCCAGAGTACATGATGTGGAAGGGACAGGGGACACTGGGCTGTTTGCACTGTGCAGTTGACCTCAGTACTGCACCGCTCAGCTACAATGTTAGGAAACCTCAGCCTTGCAATGAAGTCTTGAGTGTTGAAGAACTGGTTCTTTCCTCTAAGGCAACATTACTGAAACTGATGAAATGTGAACTGTGCAGTTCTGGGGGCAGCTGGAATCAAAACGGAGAAATATGGAGGGAAAAAAAAAAAGTGGCACTACCCAAACCAAATCTGAAAAACCTTTCCTGTTCCATGGTTGAAAAAGAAAAGCTGTGTAAAAGAATCCTTTAGCCTGTTAAAATATTTTATAATAGAAAGATAGTTTTGTAGATGCATGCTAAGCATTAAGAAAAGAAGCACTGAAGACTGGACACTAGCTGCTTAGATTGATTTTAGGGTACTTAGGATTTTACACTAGCAGAGAGTTGGCTCAGGTTAAATACATCTGGCAAAACACACAGCACTGACTTCATTTGAGGAAAATCACAGTGACAAAATACCAAATTCTTATTGCAAACAGAGAAGGCTACCTTCTGTGCTGCTGGTTTGTACCTTATGCCACTGCCACAACGGTGGGTAGAACATGGGTGGGATACTGTTCACCCCCCGGGCATCAGTGTGTACAGCTAACTGGAGCTTTGCATTACATTCACTGCTTTTAGCCACTTTGGCCAAACAGGTTGTTATTGTTTTTAAAGTCTTTGTCAAGATGAGCGTCACAAATGCAGCTTTTGTGTTGTTACAAAATACTGTCTTTGCTGTAGGTTCTGCTTGTGATTCGGGCAGCTGTAGTTTCCACATCAGGGGCTGTCTTTGCTTTGTCCTCCAAAACAGGCAGAGTATAGAGAGCTGCTGAGTTATGTCAGTCCTTTGCCTCTTGGGAGCATTCCTGGAGAGCTTTTGCTTTCTGGGAAGCCAGGCCATGAAATATAACCTGCTGCTTGCTCCGGCGCTGGGGAGGCATGGAAGTGCAAGGGGAGCTGGCAAGAGGGGACGGGGTCTGGGTGCAGATCCCTACCTGGGAGCACAACTGGAACATCTCTTGAGGACTGGCTGTTCCCAAAGCACCCTATATCCCAAACGGTTCAGCAGTTCCTAATGCACAGCATTGCCCATCAGTGCATGTCGCATTGCTGTGGGGTTCAGGGTGGGCACGCAGAGCCTGGCTGTGCCTGCCCCAGCCTCACCTGTGGAGCTGGGTCCACACCTTGTGGCCTCCCCTGGGGTTTAGGTGAAGGTGACACCTCTGCCTAAGGACATCTTGGGTACGGCAGGGAGGGAAGAGACTTAAGTTACCAAATGCACCCAAATGTTTGAAAATAGGCCAGGGATTAGTAGTGTAGAAAGGAGAGCCCGGCTTCTTCGGAGAGGGAGCGGATGTGTGAGCAGGCACACAGCGTGCTCTTCAGCTCTCCCATGTCACAGCTGCTGGGCTTTTCTAAGGGCTTATTTATGTGTTTATTTACTATAAGGGACATGTTTTTGCCATAGTGGGGAGGGTCTTGACAGGGCTGGCTAGGAGTAAACAGGAGGCTGCAATCTATCTCCCAGCATCTCTTGCCCTTCTGGTACAGAACCATAGAATCATTTAGATTGGAAAAAAAAGATCATAGAGTCCAACTGTTAACCCAGCACTGCCAAGCCCACCACAAAACCGTGTCCCTAAGTGCCACATCTACATGTCTTTTAAATACCTTCAGGGATGGTGACTTACCCACTGCCCTGGGCAGCCTGTTCCAACGATTGACAACCCTTTCGGTGAAGAAATTATTCCTAACACCCAATCTAAACCTCCCCCGGTGCAACTTGAGGCCGTTTCCTCTCATCCTATTGCTTTTCCCCTGGGAGAGGAGACCCGCCCCCACCTGCCTACAACCTCCTTTCAGGCAGCTGTAGAGAGCGATAACGTCTCTTAAGGCAGGACCTGCCTTTCACAAACCCACGCTGGCCGGGCCTGATCCCCTGGTTGCCCTGGATGTGCCACGTGATGGCATCAAGATGATCCGCTCCGTAACCTTCCCCGGCACCGAGGTCAGGCTGACAGGGCTGTGGGTGCCCAGATCCTCCTTCCAGCCCTTCTTGTAGATGGGCGTCACATTTGCTGACCCCCAGTCTGCTGGGACCCCCCCAGTTAGCCAGGGCTGCTGACAAACGATGGGAAGTGCCTCGGTGAGCACTTGTGCCAGCTCCCTCAGTGTCCTCGGGAGGATCCCATCCAGCCCCAGAGACCTGTGTGTGCCTGAGTGGTGCAGCAGGGCACTGACCATTTCTCCTTCTCATTCTGCTCCCCATCCCTGCCTTCCAGCTCAGGGGGCTGGGGACCCAGAGAACAACTGGTCTTACTCTTAAAGACTCAGACAAAGGTGGCACTAAGTACCTCAGCCTTTTCCTCACCCTTGTTTCTCCCCGCATCCAATAAAGGACAGAGAATCTCCTTAGCCCTCCTTTTGTTGCTAATGTATTTATAGAAACATTTTTTATTGTCTTTTACGGCAGTAGTCAGATTAAGTTCTAGTTGGGCTTTGGCCCTTCTGATTTTCTCCCTGCTACATCTCTGTAGTCCAGAGTTCCCTGCCCCCTCTTCCAAAGGACATCAACTCCTTTTCTCCCTGAGTTCCAGCCCAAGCTCTCTGCTCAGCCAGGCTGGTCTGCTCCTGCGCCTTAATTACAATGCTGCTGCTGCCAGGGGTCTCAAACACCCACACTGGCCAAGGGGAGGGCTTTTGTCCCCTCCCTTTGCCAGTCCTCTGCCTTGAGCGTTTGTTTCCACTGGTTTGATGAATCCATTTCCCAAGGAGATGGGTTTATAGGTACGTTCATGCCAGAGGGAGGATGGCCTGTCTTGCATGTTCCCTTCTCTGCTCTCTGTCAGCAGGTAGAAGGTGCAGCCATCCTTCTGAAAGCATCAGGGAGGCAGAGGTTTCGTGGCTGACCATGGCAGTGCCTGGCTGTGTCCCTGGGCTATGAGGATGGACGAGAGCTGGGGAAGGTGCCTGCTGGTCTGCTCACAAGCATCACCGTCTTCCCCCTCTGCAGCTGCCTCTGCAGAAGCATCCAGCCTTGGTGAAGCACCTCGTACCTTGGCTGATCCACACCTTTTGCTAACTTGTCAGAGCAGTGTCGATGCCTGCACTTCAGTTTTGCAATGTGTGTGGTACCCAGGGTGGTTCTTCAGGTTCGGATGAGCAAGGGCTGTTCTGGTAAGCCACACTGGTCTTGGATGTTGTTCTCAGCAGAAAGGTGGCATGACCCCAGCTTCCCTGAGGTTAGTGTTTTACAAGGATTAAGAATCCTTTCCTCCTGTTTTTACACTTGTGCTTGTTTTCTCAGGTCTACAAGTAGGACCGCAGCCACTCTTTGTCATCTCCTCCCTGTGCACCAAAGTCTCTTTCAATGTGAAAACTTGCCTCTTTGACACTTGAACCCAGCAGCCCAAGAATTTCTTCCCCTTGTTATTCTTTTATCTGAGCTGGTTTGAAAGCAAGCATTAGTCCGAACCTTTCTTCCTAGGGGCAAAACAAGTATTTTGCAATGAACACACATCCTGGGCTGTGTTTGATAGCTGGGGTAGCTACACCCTCTTATCAGAGACATTCCTGTGGGGTGACCAGCTGCATGGGCACCCGTGGGAACCTGTCGATGCGTGGGTATCTGCTGGAATTGCTGTGTGTCAGGGTGCTGAGTCAAGCAGAGTATTTCTCTCTTGAGAGAAACTGAGCCTTTACAAACTTTACTTTGCCATGAAAAAAGTGGATTTGCTGCTTTTCCATGCATGCAGTTTCAGTTTTTCTTCTGTTTTCTCACCCCCCCCCAATGGCAGGAGTATACCATTAAATTTCTGTGCAATATTGCCAGTGCCAGTGAGAATGGACTGGGAAATATTTACTTGTTTCCTGTCTTTGGTAAAGTCATTTTTGCACAAGCGCATATATATTTAGTTATGTGTATGTATATGTGTGTATATGTATCTCTGTTATCTATATACAGTGTTATATAGATCTGTATATAAAAAAGTAAATGTAAAGGTGTTCTGTTCTGTGAGATAAATACATAGATGAAGATCTGTATTTTCAAAAGTTTGAGTATTTATTGCAGGTCCTATGGATTGACATTGTGTATAAATAAAGAATATTTATGGTATGCTTGTAGTCAAGTGTTCTTGCTTAAAGCTGTTTTGCTGGCTGTATTTCCCCCATACTCTACAAGACTCTTACGGTGAATCCTTCAGGACTCCTTTAAAAAAAAACCAGCACCTGAACAGCCTGGTGCTGCCGGGGAGGTACACACAGCTCCCTTGAGTGAGTAAGAATTTTTTTATTTTTCCAGCGCTTTGAGCTCTGGAAACAGTGAGGAAGTTGTGGGTGCTCAGCACCTTGCTGTGAGCGGGCTTCTCTGGTTTTCACCAGAAACGTCAGGGTCCACAGACAAAGCGGTTTTTAAAAACCCACCTGCTTTTCTGCCTGTTTGGACTTGAAACAGTGGCAGTCTTGGATGGCTCCTGCGCTCCCGTGGCAGAGCAGGGCTGCTGCAGAAGCATGGACCAGTACAGCTGTGGGCTTTAATTCTCTGTTGCTGGTCACCAGTGCCAGCATTCCCTGGGACTGGGAGGAAACACAGATGTCCAATGCAGAGATTGTTGGGAGCGGAAACACGGAACACTGCAAAATGTATGTAGGGCTTGTCTGTAAAGCCCTGTGCTGTCTCTGCTCTGCTGTGATCCAAAAGCAAGCACCCGCACTGCCATTGCAGCAGGAGGGAATGATGACTGTGCTCCCTCTCAGCTGTCTGAGGAAGGTCCTACCTCGCCCAGGGTGAATGCTGCACACCTCGGCAGGGCTCCTTCGTCCTGGCTCAGCACAGTGCAGACACCGTGCTGCAGCCTGTCTGGCTGTGCTGCTTTGGAGCTTGGGCTGAAGCAGGTGTAACGGGGCGAATTGCCCTGCAGGACAGGGGTGGTGGGAGCACGGTGTGGTAGGTCACTGCTGTCTGTCCCAATTTGCTTTATCTCCTAATTAGGATTGGAAAGGCTTCTGGAGGGGTGTCTCTGGAAAAGTATCCTGGTCTCCTGGCCTGTTCTGTTACCTGTTGCCCAGCCCTGTTGTCCCAGTGCTCTTACTGCTTCAGGTGGGGGTGAAGAAAGAGCATAGTTAATGTAAAGTAGGATCCCAGGCCAGCATGTTGCAATGACAAGTATTTTGCGTTCTTTATGCCACTTAAAACCATGATGAGAGTCTTGGCAGTAAAGGCCAACGTGTGCCCTGCACATTTCAAAGCTTCTCCTTTCCAGAAACAACAGGGAGTCATTGTGCATCTTGGACAGGGAGGGATTACACCAGGCACTTCCAAAACATGCCCAGATTATAACAATTTATGGGTTTGTAACTTTGTGCTTTCAAGGGATAGATAGCCCTAGCTAGAAATACCAGCTGTTGCTGACTGCAGGGGTCCTGAAGAAGGAATCAGTTGGAACTTGAGCATCTGTGGGGGGAGCCTCAGTTGCCATCCAGCTCCCTCCACCCCCATTAAAACAGGATATTCAGACCAAAGAACATTTCACGTCCCATCTTGAAAGGTGCTTGGTCCTAAGAGATGCTTAGAGCCCAGTCCCTGCTTCCTAGCACATTTGATGATTGTCCTGAGGTTCCCAGCAGCCTGTCCTGGCTCTGGTCCTCCAGCGATGCCAAAGGAAAGGCATTAGGAAACCACAGCAGCTGCTCCAGAGCTCCCTGCGGTCTCACAGACACGACTTTTTCGCAGGTGTAGGTAAGAAGGGGCAAGGAGCGAGCGGATCTCTTACCAGCTCAGGCTGAACGTGGCTCCCCACTCGCACCACCTCCTTGGTAGCTCAGGGCAGTTCAGGTTATACCACTGACCTCTGCAGCCTCAGCCCAGCCCTGAGAAATGCATTAACAGCAAATGGCCTTTGGGAAGCACCTGCCAAGTTCTTTTTCCCTCATGTAAATATTTTTTCCTCTTAAGTTTATGCAAGTGTGAAAAATCCCTCCTTAATCTTTTTTTTTTTCTCTCTGGCTGAAGAAAACGCTTATTCATCCCTGGGTGGGAACTGCCCTCATCTTGATATTTTGCAGCCCAAGCAGGGACCACACTGCCAAAAACATTTCTTACTGCCCTCGAAGCTGTACTGCTCTTCCTGCCTCCCAAGCCTACTGGCATCGGCTCAAATGGTGCCTACCACGATGGGTACCTGTCAGGATACTACACTCCTTAGTGGCTGTTGGATGGAGGTGCCAAGGGCTACAGCGTGTGGACAGCAAATTAATTAGGCAGCCTTGAAGAAGCCTTGAAAACCAGTGCAAAATATCCATGGGGTTGCAAGGTCACTCCTCCAAAGTCCCATCCTGTTGTATAGGACTCACGTCCAGAAATGTGTGGCGGTTTCTCCTGAAAAAAGCTGGAGCAGAAGCCCTAGATAAGGTCCTTGAGACCTGGCTCTGGAAGCAAATGGCTGATTTTCCAGTTGCTACTTAGTGGAGAAGGGAAGTGTGTCTGCGTATAGCAGAGACAGTGGAAGCCCCAGTATACCCACGTGCAGGGGAGCAGGGTGGAGGAGCTGTGCAGGCGCCTGTTCGTGGGGAATCTCTTCCCACCGTTTGGATGCTTTCTTCCTGTCCATTCACCTCACCTAGCTGTCCTGCGTGGGAATGGGTGGGATCAGGCGTGGGCTATCGCCCCTCTCTTCCAGCCCTCTGCTTGGGACCTTGGCTAAGGTCTGTGTCTCATGAAAATAAGAAGGCGCTGCTGTTGGTGGTTTCAGAGAGGAAACGTCAGCACAGTAACCAACCTCACACAAGAGAACGATGCCGAGATAAACCTGTATCAGCCTTGACTGCCTGTCTTTTGTGATATGTCATTGTAACCCAGATACTACTGTGATACTCCGCCTCAACATGAGTCTGGCTGAGCATGGGACCTTCTTTACAGAGACAAGTCAGGCCTAAAGGCTGGAGTGCAGAGCTGCTGCTTGTGAAGGGCTGTACAAACAGCTTTGTAGCTAAAAAAGAGGAGAAAGAAGCATTTCCTTTATGCTTAGATGCGAAACACCCTTGTAGCAACCCGGAAATTTGACGCGGAGAGATGCTGATGTTTTAGGCTGGGTTTTAGGATGGTCTCCCAGGGGCATTTGTTGTGCTGAACCCAAGGTGCCTGGCTAGACTCTGTAAGTTAGCCCAGCTCAAGCAAGACCTCTTTCCACTCAGCTTGTCTGTGCTGTAAACCATCAGGTCACAGATTTTCCATCGGAATGTGTGTTGCTTTGTTCCTGTGCTCTTGTGGATCTGGACAGCAGTGCCAGACACAGTGGTGTAAGCTGCAAGGTAACACATGAAATCGGTCATGACAGGGAGTCAGTTGACACCCTGCATGATCTTGAAAGCTTGCTTGGAGAAGAGTCAGCGTCTGATTACAGAGAACTTAGGCATGGAAGGTGGGAGGGGAAGAGAGATGCTTTCATGGTTGGGCTCGGGGGCTAGGTGTTACTCAGCATGGCAGTTTTTTCTAGCACAAACATCAGAGCAGTGTCTTCCCCTGAATGGCATTTTGCTTTGTGTTGCGGTGAGTGCTGGTAGGGACCTGCCTTTTACCAGGACCAGCCCTTTGAAGTGCTGTGGCCCAGAGACACCCCTCCCCAAGTCTTCTCCTGGCAAGGACAGGTTGTCCTCTTCTTTTCAGCTTCATGAAAGTGGAGTCATTTGTGAACTTGCCAGGGTTTTGCACAATGGAGATGTTAGTACACTCCCTGCTGTGGAAGATGGAGCCCCAAGCAACGTCAGTGGTGATGGCAATGGAGAGGCAATGAACGCAAGTGCCACCCAAACCTGGAGGTCCTGCTGGCTCCAGCTGAGATACAAATATAGAGACACAGAGTGCAAGTATATACGGTTATAGATATGGAAGCAGGGAAGGCACTAAGCTGGGCGTACAATCCACAGCTCTTGGAGTTGATTCATATCACTTCAGCGCAGCAGCTGAGGCAAAGGGGAGCTCTATGGGGGAGACCCATGGTAGAGCAGAACCACTGAAAGACATGGTGTGACTCAGAACAAGAAGGCTATTCCTCTGTAACTGCATAGCATGATTTGTTCAGCTCATTTAAAAGGTGGCTGTGTGGTTCCCTGTCCCTCCAGGGCTCCCTGCTGCAGAGAAAGACCCTTCTTAAAAGGGGATCCTCAGGGTACCTATTTATAGCATGGAAACTGCTCCAGGAGAGCCGTCCAGCCTTGAATGAACATCTCCCCGTCCCCAGCAGCAGAGCGATGTACAGGCTGTTCCTCCTGCAATCCCACCCCCTCCTTCGCAGGGGCCCAGCTGACATTTGCTAGCAGACTGTAAGGGACAGTTGCAGGCATCTCTCCCTGGCGCCGGAGGTGATGACACAGCGGCTGCCCTCACGCCAGGCTGGCAGAGGCAGGAGGAGGCAGGGAGAGGGGCAGGGTGCTGGGCTGCTCCGGTTGGGCTGCCCCTCACTTGGCCGTGGGGGAGAGTCAAGTGATGGGAGGCGAGTGGTGCATGCTGTTCCCAGAAAGGAAAGGTCAGGGCGCAGAGCCGCAGCAGGATTAGCCTCCGAGCCAGAGCCAGTGGCAGCAGGGCCAGGGGGCTGTGATTTCTAGGCATGACTTGTGAATGTTGGCCAGGAGAGACAGAAATGAATTGGAGAGGGGAGAAAGGATGATGGTCTGAAGGGAAGCATGGTGTTCTGCAGAAGTGCTGTCCAGGGGCTTGATGAGCTGTCTCTACCAGTCTGCAGTGCCCCCCTGGACCTTAGAGGGACCTCAAGAGGGGGTGCCAGCATTGTGTCTGCTCGGTTTTGGTCTCGGGCTGGGCTGGCTCCAACCCTCGGTGCCGGGGGCAAGTCACCGCTGAGCAGCACACTTGGACTCACTTGTCTGGCTGCAGGATAGGATTTCAGTTTGCTAGTTAGATGGCAGAGCTTTGGGGATTTTCCTTTCCGATATGATTTGCAAAGCCAACACAAAGTCAGAGTGATTTCAAGGATGTTTTCTTTCTCTGCCTAAGAATTCTTCTTGCCACACAAAATTCAGGAGGGGAAAGATAACGATAAAACGGGACAAAGCCAATTTTTTTTAGCATAGATTTGGACAACTTCAACTTACTCAGGGCTTGTGTCTGTAAGAAGGCTGCTATCAACTTTGCCATTAAAGTCATAAATACAGTACAGATCGTTGATGAAAAGAGGATTCTAAGCAGAATGGTTCAAGGGACAGATAGAGGCAGCCAAAGAACAGAGGCAAAATGAAATACAAGTCAGTAAGAGTGTAAAAAGATGATGAAGAAACAAATGGAAATGAGAAATCAGTCCTAAGAGGAACAATGACACCAGCAGCAAACTCAAGTTGGAAAGCAAGAGGCTGGATCCCATGGAAAAGGAAGGAGAAGGTAGAAAGGGATTGCAGAAGAGGGAAAAACAGGGCTGGGAAATGCCGTGACAGCAGGATCTGCATTTCAGTGCAGGCAGTCTGACAGGTGCCTCTTCCCTCCTACATCAGTATTTTCCTTGTCTGCTTTCAGCCAGTGTGAGTTTGATTCAGCAGATCTGGCAGGAGAAAGGTGGCAGGGCGAAGAGAAAGTGGACAGTTTCTGAGTGATGCAGAATTGCTAGGGAACTGTGGGTTAGAGATGATGGACATTAGAGAGGCGATGCGTGCACAGTTTATTCCCAGCATCAAGGGAGTTGTCCAGGGCAAGTGCCCAGCCTAATTTACGCTCCCAGAGCAAGGAAGGTGAGTGTTGTTTTATTTTTAAAGATGGTCTCCTCTGCCTTGCACCGTGCTACCACCTTCAGTAGGGTTCCAGTTTCAGGAAGAGCAGGGGAAAAGCAACCCAAACCAAATTAAAACATTCTGCTTTTACCTGTAAATGGCATCAAATATTTTTGCCTCAAATCTCTTTCTGCTCTCTTTTTGCCTCAAATCTGCTCTCAGATTTACTCTTCCCTCCTGCCTGACAGAACCAGTGCTGGAATCCCTGGCCTTGCAAGCCAGCACCTTGAGAAGACAACCCGGGCAAGGAACAGGCAGATGGTGGGGCAGGTCTTGGCACAGGGCAGTGGGGTGATGTTTAAACCCAAATCACTTGAGTGATGAGCACAGTGAGAGCACACCGTGCTGGGGCTGAGCTGTGTGGCATGCAGTGGGATCGTGCTGGGGAACCAGTGATAAATTGGAGCTGGAATTTTTCTACCTGAAGCAGAACAAGCACCCAGTTCACCAAGAGGACTAGTGTGAGGTAAAGGGAGGTGGTATTTGAGCACTGCCTCAGCTGAGCATTTCAGAGGGAAGGTAGGCTGCTTGGCAGGCTGTCCTTTCCCTTGTTGCCAATGCCTTGTGCAGGGTTTGGTTTCTCCTGGGGATGGGAGATGCTGAGGAAGAGCTGGCTCATTGCAAGCAACTGGTATGCAAGCAAAAGCTTTCAGCATCTGCAAATTGCAAGTAAGGATTTAAGTGGCCCAAGTTAGGTGTTCAAATTATGCTAGTGAGCAGAGCCTTGTCCCTACTAATGACTAAAACAGCTGGGACAGGGCATTCAGACCTAATGAAGGGATGTAGAGAGGGTTTCCGCTGGAGATGAGTGAAAAAGTGACAACTGATCCTCCTGTCCAGTAAAAATCCAACAAATCCTGGCCTTGGGCATCCAGCCTGGGGCTCACCTTTCCACTCTTCCAGCCTCAGGACCAGGGGTCACAAGGCAGCAGTATCAAGCCAGCCCCTAGTCACATCCCATCCTGACCCGATCTTGGAGAAGGCACAGAGCATGTCACACCTGTGCTGTGCTGCTCGGGTATTCTCCCCTGCCAGCCAAAACTTTCAGCAGGCTCATTACAGCAACTTTATGGTTCCTTTGCATTGCTGGAGAGGGAAGAAAAGCCAGGGATTTTGTCGTGGGAGGAAACTCCCACTGCAAACTTGAGGTGCTCCATAAAACAGCTGGATTGTTTCTGTCTTTGCTAGTTTTTTTTTCTTCAGTGTAGGGAAAGTGCCACATCCCGACCGACAGGGCACTGCAGAGCAGTCCCACCACACCATGGTGGTGCAGGAGCAGGGATGGCCCTGGTGTTCTGCTTCTCACTCCAGCATCACCCACAGGATCAGACTGTCCTGTGCCTTGGTTTTGGATGGAGGTGTCCCTTCTCTGTACTGCATGTTACAGTCTTGATTCCAATATTTGTCTCTCTCCTGTCTCCCATTCCAGCCAGTGCAAAAGCAATGATGGTCATGAGGTGGCCTAAAGCTGACCATGGGTTACCTAACCCTGCTAGAGCATGGGGACAAGCTGTGTGTGTTGGGGTGTGTGTGTGTGTGTGATAAAGAGGGAGGAAGATGACTGCGTAAGCCAAATCGCTGCAGATGCATTCAGGACCTCACTGTCATTTTAACTGCAATGGGTTTCATGTGATTCGTTGCAGTGGGTATGCTGTCACAGCTCAAACAGCACAAAATTGGGTGATTTGGTTTTAAACAAACAAGCGAACAAAGAAAGTTGACATGGAATCATCTTGTGTAGGCATTGCCTTGCCTTGCGTCTCCTTGGGAGTGGTGGCAAGGTGCAAATGCAGAGGCTGTGCCTCTGCACTCTGGCTCTGTCCTGCAGCCCGCAGGATTTCCCAGCTCCAGAGCTCAGCCACGATGCCAGTGGCATCCCTGTGCCTCCAGCTGCTCCCTGCTGCTTTCTTCTGTTTGTGCTTTGGTGCCTGTATCTGCATCTTACCCTTCTATTGCAGAGTATTTGCACCTCTGGCATCCCTGTCTGTAACCCCTCCAACGTGCCCACCAGCCGTTCCCTTCCCGTCATGACAGCTTGGAAAGGCAAAACCTTTCATCCCCTCCTCTCCTCCATTCTGAGCTATTTGTGGCCTCTGCTGAGACTTTCCCCTCCATCTCCTTGTAGCAGTGGAAGGCCCCCCAGAGCTGCCCTGATGGGGAGCAGGGAGCTGCATGCCCCTTCACTCTGCTGGGATCAACACAGGAGCTCACGCAGCTGGAGGTGGGGACCTAGGAGCCAGCAGCTGCTGGGCCAGACAGTGAGCTCAGAGGGAAATCTTGGCATCAGTGCTGTGTTTTGCCAACACGATGCCTACATGGGAGCTTGCATGCCTGGCAGACCAGGATACATTGCCTTTCCTGTGCTGGCAATGAGCTTTGCCCTCTGCATCCACGTGTAAAACCTCTGAGCATGGAAGTGGTCTTTGCTGTTGGTGAAATGCCTCTCCTGACACATCAGGAAGGTGTTTCTTCAATCCAAGCAGGTGCTCTGGTGGTGGAAAGGGGAGAGACCCTGTTTCAGCCATGCAGACAGGGCAAAGACCTGCCTCCAGCAGCCTACTCGGGCCTGCAAGGACAGAAAATCTCTGGAGGTCTCAGAGTCGGGCACTCCCGTCAGGCACCATGGCACCCACACAGTCCTGTATGCTGGTAGGAATCCAGAGAAGCTCACAGGGCTTCATCCAGCACCAGGGAGCACCGGGCTGAGTTACGTCATGGCAAGCAGGGCAGCCTCTCTGTCAGGTCAGAGGGTACGGTGGAGCAGGGCTGGGGGAGCCACCAGCCAAACTCCTGGGCTGGTGGGTGGTGGGGAGAAGAAGGGTTTCACAGAGCAGGCTGGGCGGGCAGGGGGACTGAGGGCTGTGCCATACAGGCACACAGGGCAATTAGTTTCCCAGCAGACTTCTGCTGGAATCAGGTGAAAAATGTGGCATTTTTTGAAGGATGAGCTCCTATGGATGGGATGAAGTGCTTCTGAGCGTCCCCCAAGGCACTACAAATCAAATGGGCAAGAAAAGAGCTCCTGCCAAATGCATTGCTTTTTGAATAAAAACCACGGGTTGGGAGATCAGCATCTTGATTCGGGAATCAGGGCAGACATGCTTGAGTAGTGTTTGCTTGTTCTCTGGCTGGCATTAGCTGGGGCTTCCAATGTCCATGAGTGCTGAAAGAATTAGAAGGTAGCTTAAAAAAAATGTATTTTTAATGTGTTTTCTATTAGCAGCCTCCACGTGTAGATAGAGGTGGCCAGAGAAAACCAGTGATGGACAACGTATGAGGAAAGCCTGGTATTCATTTCCAAAAACATACTGTCTACCTTGATATACCATCTTTATTTCCCTTATTTTTCATCCTTCTCCTTCTGGAGCCAGGGCATTGCAGTCCTACAAGCTGGTTCCTTCCTGAAGCATCTTCTTCTTCTTTTTCCTTGTAGAAGACACAAAGACAAACCCATGTGTTTGGAAAGTCCCTTCCCAATCCTTGGTGCAGGGCAGGATTCTGTAAAGCAATAATTCATGATTTCCTCTCAGTCCCCAGGTCCCTTCCCAAGTTGTTGAAGCTTTGTGTAGAGCGATGATTGCCTCTGAAATGAACAGCAGCCTCGCTTCCTTCTCGGGGGCTGCTCTGCTGCCTGCCAAGGCACGGTCGGGGCAGGTGTGGAGTGGGCGTTTGTCATTCTGCAGCCGTGCGTGCCTTTGCAGTGAGCGTGTCTGACGGCTATGGAGACAACTCAGGACAGCCGTCTCCCGGCCTCAGTGCAGGCCTTGGTGGTAAGAGGGAGATGCAGCTGCAAGATGCAAGTGGGGAGACGAGGTTTTCCCAGGAAGAGAGTTGTGGGAAGGGCTTGGGTACCTGGGTGGCACCAGGGATGCTGCTTGGGCTTTAGCATCAGTCCCGGAAGTTTTGCTGCTCTTAATTTGCTTTTTGTTTATTATTTTGGGGTGTCTCCACAATGCAAGACATGCCAGCCAGCAGCTGTGGTTTGGAAGGAACAGGGCGGTGTAGCTCACCTCTCTTGGTATGTCTAACATGCACACTTGCCAGCGTGGCAAACGGGCCCGCTGTGGCCATGCTATTTCCAGTGCCTGCGGCAACGTGAGCGCGTGCCATGTGGCTAGCATCAACGCCGCTTTGCTGAGATGGTTTTGCCATGAGCAGCCCCGGAGGACGTGCAGAGGGCCCCGCAGCTGCACTGTGCCCCAAGGAAAGTCAGACCCCCCGCGGGAGCCTAGCAGGACCGGGACCTGGGCAGGGCCCTGGCTGTATTAGGGGTGCAAACCTATCCACGGTACAGATCTGGACTGGAATTGTCCCGCTGTGCAAGGTGCCCTTGGAGTAACGTGGAGATACCCCCAGTCTCCGGTGTCTGTAGCTGTCCCTGAAAAGCAGCCTGGGTTATATTTATATTGCCTCTGGGTGGAGATTGTGCTGTTACTGACTCGGTAGTGCCAAAATCTTTGTGCAGACTTTGTACATAATTCCTCAAGACCTCAGTCCTCTTTGAAGCACAGAGTCTTTCATGTGGGGGTGCTTCTTGAGGAAGAAATACAGCACAAAAATACCACCCTGTTCCACAGTGACAAACATCTACGATACAGGACCCAGATTAGAAACTGAGAGCGCTGAGGTCTGCTCTCCGCTGCAGTGACTCATCTCACATCTCAGTGCCTCGGCGCACTTGTCTGCAAAATGGAGCCTGCCAGGTGCCCGGTGCCCGGGAGGGCAATGTCTCTGCAGGTGGTGTCCAGGGCTGTGGAGAGAAGATGCTTCACAACTGCCAGACATTGTCATTTCTTGGCTTCTGCAGCAGGAATCTGAACCTCAGCCTGATCCAGATTCGCTTACGATGAAACCCTTTTGTTAGTTTGCCAGAGCTTACCCAAGAGTGCTGCGAGGATTCTGTAACTAGCACTAGGTCATTAAGTCTCACTACGGAGAGCAGTAGCACCTAGTAGCAGTAGAAAGCCATTTTGTGTTGTATTTGTTACTGTCTTGTTAGTCTTGAGTAATCCTGCCTAATCTAAAAGTGACTGCATCCCCTGTGAAAGTTTCCCATTTTCATTAACCCTAATTATGCGTTAAGATTTCTTTCCTTCAGCTGATGACAAAAAAGGTTGTGTTTGCAGAGTGCTTTCTTCCGTTCCCCCTTGCTTCTTTCATGATTCATCCTGAGATGCCGCATTCCTCTGTTGGGAGATACAGGAATTCAGGCTAAGGAGGCAATTACATCACCAGCATCAATGCAAATTGGGCCAGAGCAGTCGGCAGATGCTAATGGATACTTTTGTGTACACATGCTAATTATAGCATCAGCAAAGCCAGGTCCAGCTATGGCTCTGCCTGAGGAACCCCCCCTGTGATTTTAGCCAGGAGTTCCAATTCCTGTTTGTTACAAGTAAATGACTAATAGGAACTAGACCTGTTAGGTCACTTTGTGCGCTTCTGAAGGATTCCTCTGCTGTAGTGTGAGCATAGGGATGGGATTATTGTGCTCAGAAGTCACCAAAATGTTTTTTTCATGCTATGTTTGCCCTATGCATAGGATGGTGGGTTGCCCTATGCAGGATGATGGGTTGCCCATCTCTTCCCCGGACAGAAGAGTCTGGGAGAGCCCAGAGGCACACCATTTCCTATGCCTGTGTCTCCGCTGGTTTACCCCTTTGCTCACAGTTATTCTGTTTTGATCCTTCGTCCTGAGCCCTGTTCAAGGAGGGCAGCAGAGGCAGGCTGGGGCCCTGGCTGCGCAGCTCGTCCTGTGCCTGTGCCGTGCTTCTCACTGCAGGCATCCTCATCCCCATCCACAGCTCCCACGAAGGATGGCAATGCAAATAACAAACACTTCGTTGTTAATGAGAGAGACAATTTAGAGGTGAGCTGCTGAGTGATTTAAGGGCTGGCTGGACTGGTTTTTGAGGTGAGAATAATAGAGCTGAATAGACGTGTGCATCTCACCCGCTCCACCTTTTATCTTCCTTACATGGAAGTTGTTAACATCTGACTTCCAGTAATTTATGAAAAGCTCAGTTATGATTTCCACACGGATTGCCTCTGGGTGGATTTCCATGCCACAGAAACCACTCTTTCATTCATTGCATATCACGGGTTCTTTATTGGCCATTTTAGCACGCAGCTGGATACTCCTGTGACCCTGAGCCCTGCTTTGTCCTCCAGCCACCGTGGTGAGCCCTTGTACGGCGGGGTCAAATGTGGAGGAATCAGACATTACACGGCTGCTGGTCATTCTCTGTAAGTAGTTGGCAGCCTTCAGATTTCAATACTGTCATAACTATGCAACTGAGTTAAAATACAATAAACCCGAAAGCCCTTCCACATCAGACCGTCAGAGCTGAGCCGCTTGGACCTGCCATAAATACCAGGGCTGTCATTCCTGCAGAAGTCTTGGGACCATCCATTTTTAAATGGGGTTTCACATTACAGCTGGGCTTTACAGCACAGCTTGTGATTGCTGCAGGGTCATGATGCTGTGAGGTTAAGATCTGGGCCTTCCTAAAGAGCAGGGAAGTTACAGTAAATATATGAATATATGAAAATGTATGAAAATATGAAGTGAGAACCCAATGTCCCTTGAAGATTCTGCCTCTGACGTTTCTGCATGTTCCTGTAGAGGTTTTGCTGGGCTTTTCCTCTCCTCTGGTTAACTTCTGCAAGGGTTGTCTGACTTCTAGCCCTCTTTCTGGCCCCAGGAGGACAGGTCCTGCTGTTGTGTTGTGTGCAGCTGGGATTTGCACTGGAAAGGATGGGCTAGGTGATCACAGCCTCCCTGGCTGAAAACTCAGCTGAAGGCAGAAGTAGCTGCTGCTGAAGGAGGGCAAGGGCAGGGGCACTGGAGGAAGGGGTGCCTCCATCAAGTGCAGCAGGTCACCATGACTGAAACCATGAGATCATCAACAAGCCAAGCTCCACCTTGCAGGGAAGTCTTTTTATATCTCTGTGGCAGATGCCAACCATTTGCTCACTCGCTGGAGAAGGTGCTTGCCAGAGAGCAAAGCAGAAAAGCCCCTGAGGGCTGCTGCGCTGCAACCACCAGCTGGAAGCTGGGCTCTGGGAAAACAGGCCTTCTTGCTGTGGTTGTGTTTACCCAGGTGTAGTGCCCGCTCCACCCGAGGATTCCTGGCCGTTGCCTTCATGCTGTTTGCGCTGCAGAACTGGGCGGCTGCCCGCCAGCCGTGTTGTGTCTGCCTGCGATACCATCAGCCATGTGCAGCACCTCACCACGCCGGCTGCCGCTGGGGTGCCTGTCGCTTTGCTTTGATGCAGGAAACCAAAGCGCAGTGCGAACTCAGCCGCGCTGAGGCAGAGTGTTTTCCACACAGGTTTAGCCCCGTAAACCCTGGGAGTATTTATCAGCCCTGGCACAAACCTCTGTGCTCCACCCTTGATGTGTGTGAGCAAGGTAAGGGAAAAAGAATTGGACTTGCTGTCATAGAGTAGCATCTACTCCTGAGTGAGCGATTATCCAAGGCAATTTTGAAAATGAGACTTAAGCTCCGGAGCCACTTTGGGAAAAGCTACTGGAGATTTGTTGCACAAGAGAGAAATAAAGGATGGCTAGGGCTCCGTGTCCCTCCCTGCCCACACAGTTATGTATTTCTAACATGGTTGTCACCCATTTAATCGGATGACAGAGCCGCAGGACTTCCCAGGAGTGGTGTCCTCCAAATACCTGTGATATAACCATGACTGCAGATAATTGCCACTTAGGCTCTCCTTCAAGTTGCTTGTGTGACTCCAGCATACACAGGGTGAAAAGAATGTGTTTGCTTTTAGGTTGCTTTTGTGTGAAGCGAAAAATAAGTTCATTCTTTATTAGACTGAAGTGCTGTGAGGAGGAGATGGGAAGGAGTGCCGATAGATGCTCTGCACTGAAGTCATGCATGTGGGCAGTTCAGAAACAGTCTACAGGGAGGCTGTCTGAGGGGCATAACGTGCTGCTCAGCCTTTCAGATAAGACTTTCCACTTGTTCCTAGGTGGGAGACAGCATCAGGTGGGGACCCACCTGCCTCAGGTCCTGTTCCGGTGCGGTGCTCTGCAGTTCCGCATGGCTCTGCCACATTCACGTCCTTTTCTGACACCCGATTGCTCTCTGGCTGGATGAGAGCAGGCCACTTGTGCTGCTGCTCAGGAGTCTCCAGGCTTTCTTTAGTCTTAGGAAACTGAGAAACCGCTGCTGTGGAGAAAACAGGCTGAGAGCCGCCTGCGTGGTGGAGAGCTGCTTTCTGCTGTGCCCCGTGCGGCTTAGGGAGGTGTGCAGGGAGGATGCCAGCTAAGAGAAGGTTAATGCCACCTCCACCTTCCTCAGAGCCAAATGTGTCCTGCTACGTCCTGTGGGACAGTCACTGCGCAGCAGGGCTATGGAGAAAGGGCTGTGACTGGGACGGCAATGCTGCTTTTGTGTTATTTACGTACTCTGTTAGTCACAGTCACTGCTGCCACATGAGGGGAAGGACGCGCCATCTCCAGACGGTTTCTCTGTGCTGAGTCACTTACACTTACATAACTGCCTTTCCCCAAGCGGTAGCAAACCATACAGGACCCCCAAAGTCTGCCTTAAGTAAACCGCAGGAACCTGTGGTTTTTCTTTCTTCTCCTTCCTTCGTTTGCTTTCCCCTCTTCTCTTTGCCTGCTCCCTTCTGAGCTGCTAACGTTCGTGCCAGCGTCAAGTTTTCGAGCTGCCATCGACTATCCCAAGGGGCACCAGCGTATCTCTTACTTCCCCGTGGCAGCAGCAATACCTTGCCAGGTCAAATGTTGTCAAAATTTAAGGCTCTAATAAAGAAACCCTGACCTTTACGAGCCCTGTAACCACTCCTGAGAAGAGAGTGCTTCCTGCCCTGCTGCAGCGTTAACATTTCACCAGGTTCTACTTTGATTCTCATTCATCAGAGAAGCTTCCCTTTTGCCCTGTGAACCTGTTGTTCACAGGCAGCCTGAGCCCTGAGCAAACCCCCGCTGTCCTGGGCAGCCCCTGAAATGCTGCCACATCCCTGGATGTGGTCCCCCTCCTGCAGGATGGGGGCAGAACAGAAACTGGTGAATTTTTCCTCCTTCCTTCCCAAGCGGTGATGCTTAAACGTGCATCACTGAAGTCATATTTAGGAACAGCCGCTTGTGACCTGTCCCACTGCTTGGATCCTATCGCTAAATACAAAATTGTGTAACACAATGATGTGAAATCGCAAGAACTGAATTTCTCCCCTAACTGCCTCTCATGCAGCTGCCCTGTCCCTTGTCCTCTTTGCCACATCCCAATCCCAAGAAGTCAAGCAGGTGGATAATACACAGTTTTGGAGAACAAGTTCTTCTAAGGGAAAGGAAGGGATTTATTTGAATAAAGAATTTTATTTGTGGGTGAAATGGTATCCGCTATGTCTCTGAGTTTAAACTAGTATCCGCCTTACCTCATTAGTCATGTTAGTCATAAACTAGCATTACTGTTGGCTCACACATTCATCAGGGAATGTCAGAGCTGCCCAGAGAGTTGGCTGAAGACTAGAGATTTGGAAACCAGACTTATATCACTAGTGGCTCCAGCTCACTACGTGACCTTGGTGGGATCCTAGCCCCTTACCTGTTGGGTGGGAGAGAGAATGCTTCTTTCCTGACTGCTTCAAGATCAGCAGATGAAACGCACCATTTTGAAAATGACGGAAATACTTTTGTGTTGATGTAAACAGGCAAATGTCTTCCCTTCCTCCTTCCTCCCAGCCGCCAGCGGGACCACGCTCCAACAGCGGCGCTGGGGGCTGCAGAGGCACCTCCTTCCTTCTCGGGGAGGGTCACGGGAGCCGTGTCCTCTGTCTGGCCTCAGACCCCTTCTGGCATCACATGAGGTCTGTGTCCGATGCACGTCACGTTCTGGCTTTATTCAAGGAAGCAGAAGAGGGGTGTGGAGGCAGGCTGGGCAGCAGGAGCATTGGAGGTGGATGCACACAAGCCACCCGTGTCCTTCCCCAGGAAGGCTTTGCCACACACCAATCCTGTCCAGCAGGACCCCAGCGTCTGCGGCAGCTCAGCAAGGCACAGCCGTTAACAAGTGTGCTGGAAGCGGCTGGTTCGGTGCCCCCTGCACTCTGCCTAGCCCCTGGGGCTAGCGTGGGGTGTGTAGGCTGCCTGAGGATAAGGGACTTGGTTGTAAACCATTTCCCACATCCAAGGCTGTTCCACTCGTGCCCTTGGGATCAGAGATCATCCGCACTGGAGCCTTGCATGGGAACGGCGCCTGCGAGAGGGACAGCCGCAGAGCTGCACGTGAGAGGCACTGAGGATGTCCTCTGTGTCTCGCACTCTCTTGCTGCCTCTTCTCCCCAGGAAGAGTCTCAAGAGAACCACAGCAACATGACAAAAACTCACAGCAAAGCACAAAACCGGGGATGCTAAGTGTCTGTGTTTCTGAAGGGGGAGATGGTAATACCCAGTTTCACCTGGCCTGAATTCCACCTGTGTCCCCATCCCGTGTTCAAGCCTGACAGCCACCCTGGAAATGCTCAGTTCAAGGTGGCAGAATTCAGCTTACAACAGTCTGGGGAGCTGTGACTGTCAGTTATGGGTGTATGCATGCAGGAAATGCACCGAATTCCTCCAAAAAGAGATTCTGTGCTCTAACCGACCATGGGACAGCTGGTTTGGGTGTTTGCCAGTGGATTGGAAGCAGAGATATGGACCTTCTTCCCCACTCCCTTATCTCCAGCCAACACAATGGCTGTGTATGGGATCTCTGAATGTGACTCAGCCCCTCTTTACTAGCAATGATATGCAAGGCATGGGAAAAGCTCACTCTTCCCACTTTATTCAGTAAAAAGGAAGTTTTTTACAAGGAAAGGGAGCAGATTTGCTTCTGCTTGTTACCTGTTGGACCCTTGCACCAATAGAGCATGGAGGCAGCCTTGTGGGACACTGTGGTGGCTTCATGATGGTTTCTGTTAAGCCACCTGGCATTGACAGCTTTACTCCTAATTCCCCGTGTTTGCTCTTCCAATCAGACCTTTAAGAACAATTTAGCACTGGAGTGTTGTGGTGGCTGCTGCCAACTCATGGGGTCACTCAACAGACTGAGAAAGATCCTCTCGTGTAAGTGTCTCCCCATGTCACAAGGACAGTGTGGAGAAGATATCCCTGCTTTTTTTGGTTGAAAACCGAACCCTGTCTGAGTGCTCGGTGAGTTACCAGAGAGCTGCCCCGTGACACTGTTGGACTTTCTAAAATAAAAATTCTTCTGCATCTTCCCCAGACCCCAGGTTATTTTGCATAAAACAATTAAACAGACCACCCAAACCCCATTTACAAGGTTTCCCAGAAACCCTTGGAACATTTGAAGCAGTTGGAGGAAATCAAGAGTTCAGACCCAAATTCCACAAGTGATGACATCGCTAAGGCTGGAGAAGGATTTTCATTGCTTGAAGCCAAATGTCCACAAATGGTTCTTTCTTGAAACGTAGGACTTTTTTCAGTGTGAAACCCCTCCAGGCATTCACAGGTAAGCACCGAATGACCTGCTGATAGGCCACTTCTGTCATGTTTCTCAGATCCCTGGCCCTTTCTCATCCAGAGGACCATCGTTTGCTATTCTTATATATAGATTTGCATCTAAAAGCAGGGCAGGGCACAACCTGGGCTTAATCTCTATCTTAACGGCCCTTGAATTTGGCTCTCTTGATGGTGGTCCACCTCTGTCTCCTGGGGCTGGCAGCCTGTCACTTCAAATACTCCTGGGCCAGAAGGAAATTGGCAGAGCTTTAAGGAACAGCTTGACCCTAAGTGGGACCAAATCTTGTCAAACCTGAGAAACAACCCTGATGTGCAATCTCATCAGAGAATTGGCTGCCTTCAGTTTAGCAGCTTCCATCAAAGGCTGGCGCTTTTGATTGTTCATTTGCACGTAGCCTACACAGCAGCAAACCACAGCACAGCCGGAAAATGGAGAACTCCTGAATTAATGGGAAAAACAGAGTTGTAAAGAAATCAGTGGTGGACCTCTACTTGAGCTGGTAGTGCCCATGTCACCAACACCTTGGCACTGAAATGCCAGTGACACTTAATCAAAAGGCTCCTTGCTATTGCAATTCACTGGGAGCCTCAGGAGCCCTTAGGGAAACTGTCACTGGAATGCCCCTTGGCACCAGCCTGGCAGCTAATGTGTTTGGCAGCCCCACAAGTTCAGTGTGCTGCCCAGAGGGCAGAAACCAGACAGTTCATAGGAAAATTAGGAGGCCTTTGTGAAGTCTTTGCTTTTTCACAGCTGGCTGGCGAGAAAGAGAAGATGGTGGTGTCTTCATGTATATCCTTTTCCATGTTGCATGGCTTTCTGAGCCTGGCACACAGCAGTGCTCCTACCTGCTGTATTTCACAGGACTGCGGGATAGCTGGGGCTGGCAGGGACCTTTTGAGATCATCCCATCCAAACCCCCCGCTCAAAGCACGGTCAGTGAGAGCAGGTTGCTCAGAGCTGTGTCCTGTGCTTGTGGCAGGAGAGGAGCTGAAATCCCACCCCAGCACCTTCCTTTTGACAGGGTGTGAAGTACAGAGGCAGGTGGAGGAGTGAGGGTGCTGTTTGGCTATTCTGTTGTTCTTACAGGGAGAGGAATGTTCTACTCATTGTGAACTTGTTTGGTTTGGGTTTAAGTCTGTATCAGTTGAAACAACTGCATAGGAAACTGTGTGTAAGCCCAGCTTAAGGACAGGTCTGCACTATGTTGGCCTCACACCAAGGAAAGCAAATTACAGTGTGCCACAACCTAAGGCAAAAGCATTGCTTACATTATCTGGCATGCAGGGCTCTGACCTCTGTCATAATTTCAGGTTTGCAGAGTATCGAAAGGATGTGGATTTTTGCATAGTCATGAAGACATGTTCCCATACCTTGAGAGCATAGTGAGATCCCACGTACAGGGTATTTTACACTTGCATCATGTGTACATGCAGTATTTCAGAGTAAACCTCTTCCATTAAGGCTTCAGAAAGTACCTTCCCTTTCTACAGTCCTCCCACTTGCCCTGGTAGTTACGCAGTTGCAAGATTTGAGTGAAGTCTATCAGCTGCAAAGAGTTGAGTATGCAATAGCAGCACATGCCCTAGCGCATTGCGCTGTCGTCAGGAAAGCACAGGGAGGAAAATCATGATTTGCCAAAAAAACATAAAATCCCAGAAAAGCATTACACAAGGCTTCCAGCTCTCCAAAGTCAAGAGCTCCTGCTGGGGGATTGCAGAATTTTACAGTTTATTTAATAGTTTCTAAGAGAATTGTTGCTCTGTTGGGAACCACCTTCAATCTGTTCAACGATTAAAAAGAAGCAAACAATGTTCTTCCAACTTCCCCAAAATTCAAAAAAGGAAACAAACAACCCCCTCAGAAAAGCTGGGGCAAGCAAACGAGAGAGAAATAATATAACGTCGCTTTTAAAATCCTGTTGCTTTGCAGCTGTTCACATTCTGGCCACTTTCCAGAGTTACTTTGATGATCCTCTGCCAGGAAAAAAAGAAGTCCTTCAAGTCTAGAATTTGATTAGGACATTATTTTTCAGCAAAGTAAATGAAGATGCAGGTTTGAGATTTAATGATGGAACTGGCATCTGCATCAATTTAAGACCCAGTAATCTTTACCAAGACCCTGGCAGATCTGGGTGATATCCTAGTGGTGGGAGATCTGTGTTCTTCAACTGGTGGTAAAGGAGAAAGAGGACTTAGGTCTTCAGTGACAACCAACAAGTGGAGATGTGAAGTTAAATTGGTGCCTGGCTAGCAGGGAGCGAGCTGGACATGCGACACTAGGGAACCGACACTAGGGAAGTTTTGTCAAAGTCTGGCTTTGCTGCGTTGGCTGCTGGAACCCTGTCCCATAGGAGAGCTCATGGGGAAAGAGTGTAAAAGAAGCACCAACTGGTGCAGGGGAGAATGGCAGGGAAGAAAGACAAGCCCTGAGCTGATGGATGCATTCTGAAGTATTAAAAGCACTGCCAGCATTCCCAAGGCTGTGACTTGTACCTAGGGGTCATGGATGAGCTCTGTGGAGGAAAGATGCTGTGTCAGAGCCCTGCAACAAAACAAGTAGCATCACCGTGTGTCACTCAGAACATCACCCCATACAGCCAGGTGCAGATATGCCCTAAAGCAGAGGTGTGGGTTACAGCAAACTAAAAAGGCTGAGAAGTAATTTTTTTTTCTTTCTTAGTTAAGGATGTTCATAAAGTAGCCTAACTCTGGGATCGGTACTCTCTGGGGTTCCTTGTGCCCTTATGTTACAACTCAGCTTCTTACCATGCATTGACTGGTTCTTACTTTATCTTGATCTGTGAAGAAGCAACTGATGGTTCATTTCATGTTGTTGTACCCTAGGATTCTTTTTACACTCTGCACTTTTAACATATGCTATTTAAAGGTTATAGGAAGAGCTGTTGGCAAATGGTAGATGACAGGTTGCTGAAACATGATAAAATAGCAAGAGTTTCCACGGAGAAATTGAAGCGGCAGGAAAGGAAAGAGGGGAGAATCTGTAGGCAGCCCGTGCCAGACTTCATGAGGTTGGAAGCCCCTGTTTGGATGCAGAGCCTGTGCAGTGCAAGGCTGACAGACTGTCTCGCCTGCTGGAGTGCAGGAAGGCGATGGAGTGAAATCCCCTCCTGCCCTGCCCTCGCTCCACCTGAACCCGGCTGATGCTCTGGGGAAAAGCCGCTCAGCTGCCTTGCAGGTGGTGACACTAGTCTGAGGACTGGGCTCCCAGAGTGTCCATTCCTCTGGACGACTAGCTCGGATGGAGATTTCCACAGACGTCTCAAATTGAGTGAAGCAAATCTAAGATTTGCAAAACCACTTAGTAAACCACTAAGACAATCTACTGCCAATCTACAGCCTAGGGCCAAGGAGTGAATTTTTTTCCTCTTCATCCTTTCCTTGACCCCTTGGGAAACGTCCCTTAGGGGATGTTTTTAAGTCTCGCTGTGACTATGTGGGTTATAGTCGATTCCCATTGATTGAAAAGGTCATTTTACTTTCTCACCAGAACTTCACGCATCAGAATGGCTGCCCTTGAGCCTGGGATGTATTGTGACTAATGACCAAAAGTGATTTCATCATTAGACTTCCACCTCTTCTAGGGCTGTACTGGAACAATATAAAGGAATTTAAATTAGTGATATCCAGCTGGCTACATGGTTAGCAAGATGAATGCATGTGGCCTGTCTCCACACATCCCTTGCTTTGTGGGATGTGGGTGGTCCATCCCTCTCATCGTGTTTGTCTGATGAGCAAATCCAAGCTTCCCACAGGTGAACAGGCAACGGGCAAGAACAGCGTCTACGAGTTTCTTCAGCTGACTTCTGTTTTGAATATTATGTTTTGACTTGTGAACCCTGAGGAATTCAGATCTCAGGGCAGAGGAAATGTTGGAAGAGGTCAGGCAAGCTGTGCTCCCTCTGTGTTACTTGGAGCAGCAAATAGCATGCATTCCAGGGCAACATCTGATTTTCTGCTTTTACGAGGCAGATGTTTAGGATAAGTGATCTGCTGTTTATTTTAATTGCCATCTTCCAAACCTCCTTCCTACGTGCGCGCACACATTCGGAGCCCATAAATAAGGATTCTTCAGATTATGCCGTTATTTGGGTAGCTAGCCCTGTCTTCCATCAGTGCCTGACAAGGCTATGTGCTGCCAGCCTGGTTCCCCTTGCACATCAGCTTTACAGTGGTGTAAATCATTAGGTCCAATTCCTTTCTCAATGACACTAGCATAAATCTGAAATTGTTCCACTGACGTCAGCACCGTAATGGCAGTCTAAAGGAAAGTTAGACTCCCTTGACTTCAGAATGTTGCTGCTGATTTACACCAGAACAAGAGCAAAAGTAGTTGGGCTCAGCATGTCCTAGCACTGTTACTAAACAGCAGGCCAGGGTTTGCTCTGGGATACAGTGGTGATGACAGAGAGCAACTCCGTGGATTTTGCTGGTATTAAGTTGATGGAAATGACACAACGTACCTTCACCACAGTTTACGTCTCAAAGAGCTCCATGTAGTAGGTCATTAATGAAAAGAAGGGATAAATCAATGCTCCTGTGTAAAGTGATTAGTCTCATTGCCTGTCACTATTCCAGGAGAGTCATAAAGGGATGAATCTGACCGTTTGGCTTGTGTTGTGATGATGATGATGGTGGAGAGCAAGACAGAGGTACCCTCATCTCCTGATGGATACCATGCAGGTGTCCATGGAGGAACTGGTGGTCCTAGCTGAAGACAGAGGGGCATGTGGGGGGGCTGCGCTTGCAACTGGTGCTAAGAGCTAGTCTGGAGGGTTGGAGATGCTGGCTGCACTTTTCTTCTCCAAGAGACACAAGCAGTTGTTGTAGGCATTCTGTGATGGCAGCATTCAGTGTTAATCCTTACTTGTTTGTCTAGTTTTCCCACCTTTTCTCTAAAGGGCTGGAAGTGAAAGCCTGGCTGTAAAAGGGGTGCTGGCCCCTCTCTGCTCTGCTGTGGCTTCAGCCTGCAGGCTGTGGATTTAAGCAGAAGGAGATGAGAAGTGGATATTTCCACTTGAAGTGGTAGGGCTTCCCAAACAACCTTGCTGTTTAAAAGACACTTTGGCAAGGAGGGCCTGCATTTCTGTTGGCTGCTTTTTGGGAAGTTAGAGAGCCCAGTTGTTGCCTCAGAGTCCATCAGCCCTTCCCCATTACAGCCAGTGGAGACAAGCTGATTTACACCCCTCTTCTGTTGGCATCTGGCCAATCTCTTAATTGCTCGTAAGTGACTTCCTTTCTTAATGGTACACGTTTGCGCTGGGTGGCTCGGTTTGCACACAGTGAAACGCAGCCATGTGTGGCATAACTGCTTTAAAGCCACCAGGTCAAAATGGGGTCCCTGTGAACTGCTGGGTAGCCTGGAGGTGCTGCAGAGTAGGATGGGGCCATGGGTGTCCCAGGGAAATAAGCCCTCACCTTCTTTCTGTTTTTTAAAAAAAAGTTGAGGCCATGCTTTACCCATCTCTCAGCCTTTCCCATGGTGGCAGAGGTGGGAGGCAGCAGGAGAACCTCAGAAACCAGAGGGGAACTGCAGTCCTTCCCTTTCTACTTATTATCCAAGGCTCCAGCCACAGCTATCATCAACAGACAGGAGAAATACAAGCCATTCTCCATGCTCCCAGCCCCAAGGAACCCCGGCTGGGTGCACTGAATGGTTCCCACATCCCTGCTGTACAGCCATGGGGATGGATGGCTGCTCCGAGCTCCAGCCATGGGTTTTGACAGCCCAGGTAGAACCTGTGAGCTGCAGCAGGTGGGATGTTCCTCACTCACACTCGCCTCCTTGTCTGCACCCTCACCTGGAATCTGGCCCTGTGGAGATGCAAGAGGGCTAAGGGAACACGCGCTCAGTTTTCCCACCTCTTTTGTTCTCAGTAGTGGTGAATAACTCAGTCGACGTGATGCGTTTGCTGGCAGGGAGCGACAGAGTTTACCAGTCATGAAACAAAACTGTGATTATTGCCATAGAAACTGGAGCTTGAATGTGAAGCTCATCCAGCGGGGCAGTGGGAAGAGGACATTGGACTTCTGCCTCCTATCTAAACTCATGTGCATGGCTTGGATTTGGAATACCAGAAAGTCACTTATAATAATCATGTCATAAAATATCTAGATATCAAGAAACACTGACTTCTTTTGGATTCCTAGGAAGAACTAAGTCAGGACCTTGGGAACTGGCCTGTGAGGGATGAGGGTGTTTAGTAACACCACTTCAAAGAGCAAAGTTCTTTCCAATTAGGAAAGCAGGCAATTAAATCACAGTGGCTGAGGGATGCAGAGTCAGGAACATAACCTTGCTCTGCTTCGTGGCTCTCTTTCCTGAATGCAGACATGCAATTTGTTTAGAGAATTCCCTCCTCCTTTCACATTTGAACTCTCTGCAATAGTGGCTTTGCCCTGGGACCTTACAGCATGGCTCAGATTTCCTTGTAAGTTTACAAGCCCCATCTATAGGGTAGCCGAAGAAGAGCCCTTTGGCTTCAAGCTGATGAAAAAGGGCAGAAAAGCTGCACTCAGAGGTTCCCATTTTGCTCTGGAAAAACTCCAGCATGCTTAGCATACCGCATTGCAGAAAGTCACTGATTTCATCGTCATGACTTCATATTTGGGTATAGCTTTCCTTCCTGGTTAAACTGTCAGACTTTGATCCCATGCTGCATGATTGTTCCATGCTGTTGCCTGTGGAAATTGCTGGAGATGTGGAGCTGCTATTATTCCACATGGGAAATCTCAGGAATTTTCTAAAGAGCTCCTGGTTTGCAAGATTTCCGGGTGACAGTTGTGATGCCTTTAGGTTCTGATAGCCTACAGTGCCTCATGAACAAAACTGAACAGTAGTGATTAACAAGTCCAAATCATCTAAATCCAGCTGATTTAGCAAATGAGTTTCTCCTTATCCCAGTGTTTAACGATTGCCAGCCCCAGCCCACACTTCACTGCTCAGGCTGCACCAGAAGTAATTGCAATCCATGGGGTGGGGGAGCTAGGAGGAGGAAACAGAAAGTTGAAGCACTTTTCTTCCTTCTTTGGTGCAAAGTAGAATCCTTCTTGGCAATAAGGTGCGGTACAGACTGGGCTGTGTGTGGTTCTAAAGAAAGGAAGGAAGGAAGGAAGGAAGGAAGGAAGGAAGGAAGGAAGGAAGGAAGGAAGGAAAGAAGGAAGGAAGGAAGGAAGGAAGGAAAGGAAGGAAGGAAAGAAGGAAGGAAGGAAAGGAAGGAAGGAAGGAAGGACAGACGGACAGACACACTTTGCAGGGTGGATGGAGTGTGAGCAGTCGTTAAAGAGATGCTAGCAACTGCCATTGTTGCAAATCATCTCTCTCATGTTGGAACTTCATCTTTGAGTTGCGCAAGAAATACAACTTCATTTTGGATACCCAGTATTCTTCCGAGAGAGGCATTGTGTTCCCAAAGAACAAATATGTTTTTTTCCTTTCTGCAGATCCATTCTGGTTTTAAATGCTGCTTTCTCCCCGCTCCCCACAGACAATAATCTTTGACATGTGCTTACTAAAATATCACTTTCAAATAAATAAAAGCACACAGGCATATCCAGTACTTGTTCCTTGCTCTATCTCAAGATTAATTTCCCATTTTTCCATCTAATGTGTCTGTCATTCAGATATCTCCACAATCAAGAAAAAGCCCTGTTTCTTCCCTTTTGTAGATTCACAGATATTAAGACCAGAAGGAAATATATTCTTATCTCCTGGGCAGCTGACCTGAGTGTATATGTAGAGAGACATCTGTTTGTTCTGATTATTTCATGCAAAGAATCTTTGCTTTTTGGTAGTACCGCAGGAAAATCAGGTACTAAAGCAGCCAGCAGTCCAGGGGCTGCAACCCCTGCCCAGTGCCTTGGTTGATCATCCCACTCACACAGCTCAGAAGTATAACAGCACTGTAGAAACATCACTGAAAACATGGGGGCAGAAGCTCACCCAGCTGGAGGAGGTGCAGCACCAGCACCCAGTAGCATGTTTGGGCAGGGCACCACTGGGCATGGAGGGAGTGGGCTGCTCCTGGTGCTCATTCAACCACTGGCTGCTTCAGTAGGGGTGTTCATAGCATCTGGGGACGGTGCCTGAAGGCTAAGACAGAGCCAGTGGACATGGTGTACACCAGGCAGGATCAGCAAGTCCTGGGGAAGTGTAATTTCTCTTCCTACCTTCAGCATTTGAATCCCTTCTCTACCCCAGCCATGCTAAACTGATGCTTTTTTTCTTTCTTTCTCTGTCACATAGAGATCCCTGGGTGCCCAGGAATGGTGGAGAGCTGAATGGGCTGACCTGTCTTCCTCACCATCCTGAGCTCATGAGGGCTCTGAAGAGATTGAGTGGGAGCATGGCCTTGCTTCTCTGAGCCTGGGGATGCTGCGGGAAGTGATTGCCTTGGCAAATGTCTTCATCCCAACCCATAGTCCATTGTGCATCACCTGAAGGAGAAGCTGATGAAGGATAACTAGAGGACCAGGAAAGGCTCTGCTAGCCTTGGAGGACACAGATGGTGGACTGGCACTAAGAAAGGCACTTTGCAGGAGTCACTGCATATGAAACCAGCGCTGGAAAGAAGCTACAGGAGCCCTTTGAACTGAAGGAGGTAAATGTCCAAATCACCACAAAAGGTGCAGACGGGTTTCCTTGGCACAGCATCCTCAGAAAGCACTTTCAAAAGGGAAGAGGGTACCAGGACCATGTGGCCATCTCCAGTGGCTGGTTTGGAAGAGGCACAGCAAGGTCTCTGCCTTGTGGTCAGGTCAGTGGACTGGCAGGACATGCTCACAGCTGCCTGTCCACGTGCTGGCTGGGGCTCCAGACGAAACAGGAATCTGACCGCAACTGAGAAAGCAAGAGCGTGGAAGACTGCTTTGACTTATTCTGTGCTTGTTTGTCCTTCTGGTGTCTTCTCTGTCTACCTCTTTTTCTCTCTAGGCCTGCGTGTACTGTGTGTGGGGCCCAGGCCCCCACAAACAAGCAGAAGTATTAGTACAGGGCAAATCCTGCCCAGTGCACAACGTGATGCCCAGTGCAGCGCTGTTGCTAGATGAGGCTGACGTTGCACAGTGCAGATGTAACGTGGCCTTTGTTTGCTCCTTACACCAACAAATCTGCAGCTGTAATGCCTGGACTTCAGACAGGAGAAAGGCTTGAACCTGGCGATCCTTTTACTTGTGAGCAGTCACATGCTAACCTGACCAGCCACGCTTGGGAACCAAGTTTTAACACCCCAGCCCCAAAACATTACAGAGCATCCTCCCTCTCCTGTAGCTGTGGAAGTGAGTGCACCAGCAGGCTGCACGCTAAGCTTCTGCACCTTGGACTGTAAAAAACTCATTAAGCAGAGAAAGAGAGAGAGACGGAGGCAGTGGCAGGGGCTCAGGTAGAAAATAGTAGGAAAAACTGGTTCAAAACCACAGGAAAATATGCGCCTTTTAATTGCAGGTGGTGTCCCAGCTGCAGACTGTCATGCCCAGCTGGGTGGCTGCAGGTCTCTGTTCACCAAGCTGCTCCCACAGGCTTGGGCAAAATGTGCTGGTACTGAACCGTACTGGGAGCCCTATCTCAGACCTTCTCTCTTGGCCTTCCAGCTGCATACCCCTTCCCTCATGTGCAATTGTATTTATTTATTTATTTCCTTGCTGCTTGATGCAAAGCTGCTAGCAGAGCACCCTCCCCACAACCATCCACATCCGAGAGGGGATGGAGAAGGGGAGCGTGTACCGCGTGTCTGTGCGATGGAAGCGGGCCAAGGGGCAGGTGTCTGCCTTGAGCGGGCCGGATCCGGGCATGCATGTGGGGTCTGCATATGAGGCAGGAGGAAAAGGCTTCAATTAAACCAGAAATACTTTCCCTGGGGTCAGTGTGCAATTTTGATCTTTCGAGAATTAAGAACAGGCTGGGCAAAGCTCTGTTGGGAAGGACAGCAGGACAGCTGTTGGCTGCACAAGCTCTGCTGCTCCAGCCAGATTTTCTCTGTGCAGCTGTGCTTGTGCAGGGCATGTGCCTCTGTGCAAGTTGCTTGTCCGGATCGTGCCCTCTCAGCACCCCCAGCTGTAACGAAGCAAACTTACTGTGTGTACATCCTGGCTTTGGACACTTGCAGGGGGCCCTATCCTCAGCCAGGCAAGTTGCTACCAGGGTGCTCACAGATGTTTAACGCCCTTTTCTGCTCTGTCCAAAAGAGATATCCATGTACAGACCATTTAACGCAGCCGGTTTGAGACCGGCAGACACAAGCCTCTCTAGACAATGCTGTAGCTGTGCTGTAACGGGCCATGCTCAGCCTTGGCTTGTTCCGTCCCATTTTGCTAAAAAACTGGCACAACAGCAGCATCCACTTGCGGCCAGGCATCCCATTTTATGGAAAGCCTGTGTGGCCTTTGCAGAGGGGAATCGTTTCTCTGGGAGAAGGGGGGGTCTCCAGTGCCCTGCTGCTCTCCCACAGCTGCCACGCTCAGGAGGGAGCCAGGGTGCCTGGGCATCCCTTGGCAGAGGTCCTGGCTG
The DNA here is from genome assembly GCF_017639655.2 of Falco naumanni. Classification (NCBI taxonomy): domain Eukaryota; kingdom Metazoa; phylum Chordata; class Aves; order Falconiformes; family Falconidae; genus Falco; species Falco naumanni. The sequence goes on from NC_054061.1 coordinate 12,129,893, forward strand.
CTCGAAGGGAGCCTGGCTTCTCCCATACCCTTCCCTCTGAGATGCCCCACCAAGGCTTTGTCCAAACCTGTGTGGCTGCTGAATGGAAATGCTTCCCAACCAAAACCTGTTCCTCAGAAGATTCCTGGCTGGCTCCAGTCACTTGTTATGTACTGGAAACACTGCCCTTGGGAATAGTTTTTAGGTTAGAGACATGCATGCGATCGTTGTAGTCCTTTTTCTCACAAATCCTTTCGTGTGCAAGAGCAGGTTGCAGCAAGTGAAATGGGTACACTTGCTCTGATAATTTGCCAGCATGGCCCAAAAGCAGTGACCTGCTTACTGCTGATTGCTTCCTTGCAGAGTTGTAGGAGTTGGAGATAGAAGACATGTATTATGAATCCATCTGCCTATGACCCTTCAGGCTTGTTCCATGTATTGCATTTACTGGTGGTGTGCTGGGCCTATTTTTAACTGTCCTGACACTAGGGTTATTGTGCTGTCCTTTGGGAGATTGCTCTGTAGTCCATGTCAGGAGCTGCTATTAGTATTCCACCTGCATTTCCTCCTGAAAACTTCATTCCATTATTCCTAGTGATGCTCTTCAAATACCTGCTGCTCATTATGTCCCAGTCAGTCTCGACCACCTGACCAGCGCTCCTCTTTGCTCCTCCAAGAACCTTTCTGGCTCCTTGATTGCTGCCACTCCCTGTCCTTCCCATAGTTCGGCACAGAATGAGTCTTTTTGTCAATTCAGCTGTGCAGAGTTTGTCGGGCATCGGTACCCACCAGTGAAACAGCTGGGACCTCTGGCAATGCCCAGTCTCCCCAGTGGCTCTAGGGCTGCTCTCTCCCTCACTGCAAGGCACGTGGGGCACAGGAAAGGGGCAGAGACTGAGGTGTGTCTGAAAGTGGACCAGTGTTGGCAATGAGCTCTCCTATCCCGTGGGGAACCAACGACTGCGAGGGACAGTACACAACAAAGTCTCCATTTCAGCAAAAGCCCAGACTGAGCAATGGAGGTGGGTGATGCTCCAGTACTGCCTGTGCAGCCGTACTGGGATCGGTGGGGGTCAGAGGTCCGTGCCGTGACAGGGAGCTGTGGTCTGTCCTGCCTGGAAATCGTATGTGTGAGCTGGAACCGTGGCTGGGCACAGAGGGATCCCCGTGCCCCACCAGCAGCGCGGGGGCTCGGCAGGCTCGGCGCACGTGGAGCGCTTGCATGGGGATTCTGTGTACAGCGCTTGGCTGGAGCACCATTGTGATTGTAAGAGCTCTGTTCTCACCGAACAAATTGTTCCTACAAATAAAGAATGAAAAGTCCTCCTCTTCCCACTCTTCTTTTTTGCACTATTGATTGAGTGGTGCCGAAGGAAGGCCCTGCACCTGGATGGTGGGAGCAGAAAGTCACTGTGCTCCTGTGGCTGCCAGGGCAGCTTGTGGGGAGGTGCTGGGGCTACCTGGAAGGGAGGTTGAATGCAAGAAGAATAGCCAGGGTAAGTCAGAACATAAAGTGCACCAGAGCAGGTTGCAGCGTCTCTCCATGAAGCTCGCTGATGCTGATAGGCAATGGGTTGCAATATCTCCAGGCACTGTGGGCACGCACCTGTGGGACAAGGCTAGAGAGGCACTGAGGGACAGCAAGGCAGTCTGTGCAGGTACCAGTCCTGCATGAGCAAACCAGGAGGAGGACAGGTCAAAAAACCCAAGGAGGATAAAAAGACCCAGATGAAAGAGGATGCTGAGTCTCCCAAGGGTTTCACAGGTTGCACAACAGAGGAATCTGGAGTCTCCTGTGTGGCAGCGTGTAGTCCCAGGGGCCGGTTCTTTGCCCAAAGTTCAGACCAGTGATGGAGCAGAAGGTTCCTTAATTCCTTCTCTCAATCCCCAGCTGTTCTCCCCAGTGATGCGGAGCAGGATGGCAGAGTAGGGTGGCAGTGACAACATTACAGCTTTTCTTAAGCAGTTGTCAGGGGAAGAATTCGGTCCCCAAACAACAAAAGAATCAAAATGACACATTTCCAACAGAATTCGTGATTAGACAATTAATCATCCCAATTTACAACGTTGGAGGGCCTAGAGCGCCCTAATACATAAAGATGCTCAAGGCAGTGGTTGTGCTACATCTGTCAGTAACCCGTTCTCTGGCTGCCAGGGAGCACGGGGCTTTAGGCAGCACCACACAGCCTGGGGACTGGTCTTCTGGTGGCACCTGCATGCAGAGCTGCCAGGGGAATTTGGTATGTCTTTTATCAAGGCACAGAGACAGTCTCGAACTGCTGCATACCGGTATGCAGGTCTCCGTGGTGCCATACCTCCACTTTTTAGTATGACTCTGAACCACAAACACTCAGCATCTCATCCCTGCTTTCTAAGGACGTTTCCAAACTCACGTATGGCTCAGGCACTTGTGTGCCAGCCACGTGCAGACCCAAGTACCTACCCACCCAGATTAAAGAGGCTTGTCTAACCTCTGCAGGCCTTCAGCAAGCTAACAGGATGGATTTTCTCCATCTCCCAGTCTTTGTATCTGGATTTACTGAGCTCTGGGGTCAGCCCTGGCTTTTGGGACTGCATAAATTGTGACCCTTATTCGCCAAGAGCACACACAATCCCACTGCCTCCAGACATCCCAGGATGTGTCCAAATATCTTTCTAAAGTTCCTAAAGCTTTAACGCAATCAGGAGAAAAGAGCTGTGAGGAGATTATTGCAGCACATAACTGCAATAAACCTTTTCTTCATCCTTTCATGGTTAGAGGTATGAACATGAATTATATCAACTTAAACCTCTTGAGAGCAGCATGTAAAATCACTTTTTCAAATGGCTGGTAAAGAACCTCGTTAAGCTAAGATGTCAGCGCTCGCAAATGCTGCTGTCTGAATGAGGCTATTTTACGAGTCAGTTTAATTCTTCCAGGAATTAAACAACCCCTTTCCACCCACGCTGAGCAGCAGACTCACTCTTTGCTCCTTGTTTTCTGACCTGTTTGTTCATTGAAGGCTTTGACACCCTCACGGGTTGCAGCAGTTGAGATGGCTCATAGCTTGCAAATGTAAATAGGTTAATAAAAAACTCCACATCTGGCTAGCTTTCAGGCTACCTGGCATATACCAGAGGCTACAGAGAAGTCAGGGGCTTTTCACGTTCAACCAGAAGCAAAATGGGAAGAAAGAAATGTTCATTTGCTCCATTTGCAACTCTCCGGGTCGTTTTGTTAGCTGCCACACAAGTAGGGCTCCTAGACCCCAGCAACCCCTGTAGGATGCCTTCCTGCTGTGCCCCGTTGCTTCTGGGGATGGATTTTCCTGGAGGATGGAGGAGGACTGGGAGGACCATACCCTGAAGGGTGGCTCAGGTTCACACAGCAACCCAAGAGCCATGGTCACTCCCAGCCACAGCCCCATCCCCATCCTCTTCTCATTCAGTGGTTCTCCCTCTCTTAGCATCCTTTTAACAATCACACAGCTGGGCATAAGCACAATACTCTCCCTGCCTTGTATGCTTCCTGGAGGATGTGCCCCTTTTCCTGGTCATGTTTCCCTGGCCTGACACCAGCCTGATGGGTGCTGCTGCCACGACACCGATTTATTCCTGAGGCTCTTCTGAGAGCCCCACCAGCCCCAGCTGGTGCTGCTCTGCCTTCCTGAGGCAGAAGCTGATTTCTAGGTCTTCCAGACACATTTGCTTTCAATTCTATAGGCACAAATCCCCATAAATCATAAAATCACGGATTCATTTAGGTTGGCAAAGACCTTTAAGATCATCAGGCCCAATTGTTAACCCAGCACTGCCAAGCCCACCACTAAACCATATCCCTAAGCGCCACATCTGCATGTCTTTTAAATATCTCCAGGGATGGTGACTCAACCACTTCCCTGGGCAGCCTGTTCCAACGCTTAACAGCTCTCCCAGTGAAGAAGTTTTTCCTAATATCCAATCTAAACCTCCCCAGTGCAACTTGAGGCCATTTCCTCACATCCTATCACTTGTTACCTGGGAAAAAAGGATGACACCCACCTCACTACTTGCCTTTTTTCCCCCCTCAGTAACTTTGTGCTGGTAATTTACTATAATTTTGGTTGTTATGGGAGAACGTTTAAATCCCAGGTGCTCTGTTTTGGTCTCCATGGAAATTGATAGAAAGGGTCACCTTTCGATTGCAGAATCCTGGTGCTGAGGGGAGTGTTTTTGCCTTACCAGTTGGGGAAGTGATGGGGGCTGGGTGATTTGTCTGCTTTTCCTTTTGTACATGTCTGTCAGTGAAATTCATAATGAAAAGCTGAATCTGCACAGACCAGGCCATCATCCGACAGCAGGAAATGAAAAACAGGAAGAAGGGGTGTGACAAAAATGGAAATTATGGTAATTACAACACAAAAAAATAACAGCAAAATGTATCCAGGCATTACAAAACCCAGGCTGGTTTATCGATGCTGCTTCTCTAAAGACTGTTGTGGCTGGAAACTGAAAGAATAGAGAAATATCTAGTGCTGTTGTTAACCATTAACCATTTTGCTGCTAGTCTGGACTGCAGCCTGCATGGGGAGCCTGTGTTTTTAAGAGTTAATCCTCATTCGAAGCTCACCCAAGCCAAAGGAAAGGCTGTAAGGGCATCCAGGGATGCAGGTGACTATTAACTGCGTTAGCCATGGGTGCAGGTGACTATTAACTGTGGTAGTCACGGCAATAGCAACCAGGCAATGGAAGCAGGGAACTCCACAGCTTTGCCTACCGGCTCCAGGTATTGCACCAGCCATGTGGGAAAGGATCTGGTCCTGCAAAGCTCAAGATCTAAATAGGCATGAGGTAGTCAGGACAATAAAAGGCAGAGAAGACATCCCAAGAGTAGCAAACAGCATCTAAGTGCAGTCCCTGGTTAAGCAGAGGTCAGCTAAACATCAGGAAATTAAGACTGTTCTACACTAGGATAAACTGCCTCTCTGAATGGGCAATTTTTTTACCAATATTACAAAAGTGCTTTGGAGTAGCTCAGCTGGAGACATCTGCTTTTAGTCAGAAAGATGCTGGCCGCTTGGTCTGCTCTCCACGGCCTTTTCAATGGCCCTTCACTGGTACAGTGATGGGGACCTGGCTGTATGGCAGAGGTGTGCTTTGCCCCTTGCGCCAACCTTCCCAGGGCAGGGAATAAAGCAGTGCCCTGCTCTGGGAAACTGCACATTCCCATTTGCATCCCTGCACATGCCTGACTGCTGCACAAGCCCAGCAGGAGCACCAGCTGCTGCTTCTTGCAAGAAACGTGCAAAAATTATAGAACCAGAAAGCAATTGTACAACGAGCACCAAGCTTGCAAAGGCAGATTTTTGGGAAGGTTCTGTTTTGTTAAAAAGGGAATATTTGTCACCTTTGAAAAATATTTCAGATGTTTCTTTTTAAAAAACATAGGAGTCACATCTCCATTGCCACATTCTTCCCCTTCCCCTTTGTAAGCTAAATAGAGTGCACTGACCCACAGACTGTTCCACTTTCACCTACGCTCCTTCAGTTGAAGAAGTTTTGTGATTTCTGGTTTTTTAAGCCAATAAAGGAGGGGGAGGGGAAAAATGAGAACACCCTCAGCATCATCTAGACAAGTGCATTCAGGGACAAAGCAAATGGAGAGGAAATTAAATTTTTCAGTTTTCTTTTATCATCAAAACCAAAGCAAAATGAACGCATCAATCCAAAATGAAGTTTGCCGTGTTTAAGAGACCTCCCCGAAAACATATTCAGAAATGATGTTTTTTTGACAAAAAGATGGTTTTGATGGAATCTGACTTTTTGATCCCCAAATTGTGGCTAACCAGAGTTAAATGGCACTTCCAGCTCTCCATCCTGTGGCTGCAGTTGAGTACTTCATGCTGGTCCTTGTACAAACTCCGGATGGTTTTGGTAAAGAGCCTGAGAACCCCACTTGGCAATCCAGCCCTTGTGCTGCACAGACACCCCATGCCCTGCGGGAAGCCGGGCACAGCATGATTTTTGGCAGGACAGGTGGAAAAAGGGGAGCCCTTGCTTGTCCTCCCACGCTGCTGCCTGCCTCCCAGCCTCTAATGCATCCCAGGTGCGCCTGGCAGCGAGCCATGAGATAAAGGCAGGAGAAATTACAGCACGTTTGCCAGTGACTGGGGGGCTGGGGGGCTCTTGAGGAGCCTGGCTGGCTGCAGCAGCAGGACGCTCCAGGATGGCACCTGTTGCGGCTGTGCTAGGCAGGGGCTCAGTGCTATTTTTGGACTGTGCTTGAGGACAGGAAGGATTAACATGCCCTAAACGCAGAAAAGCCGGCCTTGTTATGAACAGAAAGGGCTCAGATTTGCTCAGCAGTGAGGTCTGTCCCTGCTGGGGGCAGGAAGGGTTAACCTGGACTTCCTTGACATGGAGGAGCAGGTCTCGAGCAAGATGCTCCAAACTCTCCACTGACAGCAATGGGGACTTTTTAAAAAACATGGGAGTCACATCCCCATTGCAATGGGGACTTCGGCAAGTTTGCAGCAGGCCTGGGATGTCTGAAAAGTGCCAGCCAGAGGCTGGAGCTTTTCTACCCACATGATACAGAGCAAAGTGTCCTGCATCTACAACAGGCGGGGATACGAGAGAGACACAACCCCTAGACTGGGCCTTGAAGGAGGGAAGCAGGAGGAAAAGATGCTTTTTCTAGGGTCAGGGAGGTTGACTGAAAAGGGACAGTCATTGCACAAATCAGAAAAACCAACAGAGGAACTTCACAGGAGAGGATTTTCTTGTTGATGGCAGCCAGATCATGTGGTGGCACCCATGGATGCCAGAGGAGCTCCAGAGCTGACACCCTTAATAAAGATACACCAGCAGGGCAAGTCCCTGGAAAGCTTTCAAAGAGTGTTGTTTTCATCCTGCTGTGAACAAATACACTGCTGCTTCTGCCACCTGGAGCCCTGACTGCCTGCAGCCTCCCCTCTCTTTTTGGGTCCTGCAGGGAGAAGGGACCATTAGCCCACAAGATGCTTGTGCCAAGCCTCGAAATTTTGTTAGTGCTTCTTTCCAGTTGGATAGGACAATTTCCACCTTTTGGCCCCCCAGCAGCTGAGGTGTGTTTCTCCCAGCCAAAATGATTGCTCAAAAAGGGATGGACAAATCATGGCACCAGTGAGATGAACAAAGGTAGTGGGGTTGAACAAAGGAGATAAAGCAGACACAGGGAGGCTGAAAGCAAAGCAGCTGTCCCAAGGCAAAGGCAAATGCCCTGAAACCTTAGCAGAAGCCCATGGTTCTGGTTTTTTCTTCCTCTTTGTAACTGATTCACAAGACATGCTTGTGTAATGGATACACACCCAGATAAAATAGTGGCCAGCACTCCTGCTGCCCCTGGGACCCTTAGCTCTGAAGCAATGCAGCGTTCGCCTGGTGATAGAAGCAGCCAGGTTTATCTGCAAGATGCCGCTGCAAATGTGTCATGGGAAAGATTTCAGCAGATGCAGAGCTGGGGAGTCGCAACTGCTACACTTCAACTTCAGCACATGGAGAAATCCAGGATACTTCTCAGGAGCAAGAGAACAAGCCTGCCCCCAGAATAGAAATGAACACCCATTTCATTAGCTAAGACTTCCCTGTGCTTATTTAAGCATCGATTCCTGTGGTGGTTGTGTGCTGTATAGCGCTGATTAACAATTACAGAATGTACCAGAGCAGCATCACCACGGCACAGCTGGGAACTGCGGAGCCGACCGGGGTGATGCCGTGTCAACCCGGTGGCTGCATCTCCAAGGTTACTTTTAATAGGAAGCCACTTGCTGGATAACTTTGAAGGAAGCAACCATGGTTTTAAAGTCTGGGGTTTTTGTTTGCTGTGAATTCCCCTTAGCTCAGCACTCTGTAGCTGCCTGATGGAGCAACTGCCTGAGTGGTAACTCCCTTTCTAAGACTGTTTTGCCTTCTTGCTCTTCTCCTTCTAGTGGGGGATGTATTTCCTCAAAGCCCACCCACTCCTCCGTTTCTTTGCCACAGGCTGCAGAAGGAGCCTTCCAGCTCAGCACTGATCCCTACAGTCTTCTACATGGCTGGTGAGAAGAAGCAGAATCTCTATCTATCCGTGGCCACACCTTCCAGGACATTTCACCTCCCCTCCTGCCTACCCAGTGACACCTTAGGCACTCCTAATCCCAAACTCCATTTGTCCTAAAAGTTGAAGAGGACCCCTTTGGGGGTTGATCTGTCCTGTCCACTGGGATGTTGAGCTTCCAGCTTCAGCCAGACGAGGGTACCAGAGAGCAAGGCAAGGGGCTTTCCTCCTCCGGCGCTGCCCTGCTGCCGCTTGCCCACCTTCCCCAGCCGGGCAGCCAGCCTGCGGTGCGCAGCCCGATGGCTCCCCTGGAGGAGTGGGGATCAGCTTAAAACACGACGTGGCTTTCTGGGTTTGAATCCTGCTCTATTATTAACTTGCCTGAGGAACAGGAAAACCTTGTGCATTTGGCTAGGGCTTGCATGCTTTGTGTATCCCTTATCTTCCTCTGGGACATCGGGTGCCACTATCAGGGTGTGCAGGATATTGGCCTCAATGCAAAGGTAGTGTCGAGTCCTCCTCTCCTACAAGCTGTTCTTGCCCAGAGAGGAGCCTCCATGCCGTGCCAGAGTGGTTTCCTGCCTCCCATCAGGAGCCGATATCCACAGAGGTTTGGTGCTTGGAGGTCCCAGCAGCTCGCTGAGTCCTCCTGGACACTGCTGCTGGCTATGCTAATATTGCATGAGGAACGCTGGCATTTCCAGAAAGTCCAATAAAATAATGTCCTCATCACTATTCATTCCTTCAGTGCAGACTCTCTTGTGCCCACGTGAATCCTAATGTGCTAATAGGATATTAATGTGGGTGCTCTGGGTGTCCCTGAGGAACCGGCACTGATGCAGAGTGTTAATAGCCCATCTTCCTTTCCACTGAGAAGTTATTACACGTGGTATGCACTGACTTTAACCCGCTCTGAGCAAGCTTTTCTTCCGGGCTGCAGTTTCTTTCTGCTGATGGCAGAGGCCAGCTGTAGCAGGGCAGGGTGCTGCCGTCCTGCAGGGAGCTGGCACGGAGGGAACCACGGGCATGACAGCACTGCTCACTCCTGGAGCAGCAGATGCCTGATGGAAAGACTCAAAGATGGGGGTTGTGCAGCCCCCTGTACTCAGCCAACATTTTCCCATCTCTTCTAGCTTCCCCAGTGCTAACCCCCTCGCTTTGCTTAAATCAGCCCATGGTGCCTTTACGTTCAGCCAGGTAAAGATCTGCTATCCCCCCTGCCCAGGCACACAGCACTCTGCAGAGCACCTGAGTACAGCCAGCAGTGTGGATCCCCATCCCCAGGCAGAGGAAGGGTGGTTCATCCCTGGTTGCTTAGTTCATGCCCTGTGTACGGTCTGAAACCCAGGGTCTGGCTCTCTGCTACAGCCCGACATGCTGAGCTTCTGTCCTCTGATCTGGGCAGGCAGCTGCAATATGAAAATGAGGTAGTTTTAATTAACCTCAAAAAAAAAAAAAAAAAGACAGACAGTATCTCTGGGGAAGGAGACAAAAAAGAGAATTTACACTCTCGGTTACAGAGCTGCTCGTACCATCTGAGGGATGTCTGGGACAGCGGGGAGATGGGAAAAAAAGACTTGAGAAGAAAGACTTCCAGAGAGACCTGGACTTGGAGATGAAACATTGAATAGAGTATATTTTATACGTAAGAAGCCTGCCGCTGCAGGAACCCAGGCTGTTAATTGGATTGACAATCCCTTTGATCTTAGATATATATCTCCTGGCTGATTCATGCTGAGACATCCTTCTGACCTTTTGAATATTCAGCTTTTTGGGGAGAAGCAAATGGGGAGCAGCTTTCTTTTAACAGACTGAGCAATAAAACAGTGACTGTAGCAGTCCTCCTCATTTTCTTTGGCATGATGTGTCAATATCTGACTAATGAATGTAGTCAATAGCTGAGTAACTTCACCTGCCAGGAGTGTGACCCTAACACAGAAAGACAGTCTCCCATGAACAGCAGTGCCGAGCAGGCAAGGGAGCAGGACCAGGCCTGATGGGACAGGTGGCAGCTGTTGTTCCAGGTCATCATCAAAGGTGACTCTATAAAGTGAGTGTTGAGATTAGCTCAAGTCAAAGCCAAGGACCACCCACAGCAGCAAGGTGAGTAACAAGGTGAAGAGAAGGCAAACACACCAGCATCAGCCCAGACCCGTGGTGCCTCCTGTGGACGCAGAGCACAGATGGATGCAGAGCTCTAGGGGCATGGCTGCCATCTCCAGCACTCTTCCCCAAATGGGAAAGTGGGTGGCAAGCCCACGGCACCTCAAGGCAGAAGGGTTTTATCTTCACTAGCAGTGCTGCTGTACAACCCCTACTCAGATGGGTCTCAGTGGCACTGTCACATTGTCCCCTGACATGGCATTTACCTCATGAAGCACCCTCTTATGATTCGGGGGGGGACGGACCAGGGAGCTGGCAGGCTTGCCTGTCCTCTTGGCTGTGACAAATGTTTGTTTGTCATGGGAGCTCCTAATAAGTTCCATTAATGTTCCCCTGGGAAAGGCTGAGACTAAAGTCTTTGGGAGATAAATAGAGCTTCTGCCAGGCTGAAGGGATTTCTTTTTGCAGCAGCAATTTATCCCTCACGGCTTTTCCCAGTATTTATTGCCTGGCATGTCTTCTTCTGGAACAGAAAAACTCTGATGCAGACACTTCTGCAGGAGCTCTGTGGGCTGGCAGAGTCCCCTTGCAGGGATGCTGTACCCATATGTATCTATGTGCCTGTTTATTGGGGGGGTGTTTCTTGACACGCCACATCCAAACTGGATCTCACCTCTCATTTATACAGGTGTAATTCCAACACCACTCCAGCCTCTGCAGGGCACACGCACAGCCAGGGCTTCCAGAGTTACTAAAGCTCCACTTTTTTCTGGAAACCTCCCCACTCGGGCTCCCCCACAACCTCACATAACCCAGTCCCAGCTCCCAGAGCCTCTTCTCAGGGTGGTATTATTAGAGGGGAGAAAAAGGAGCCTGACTCACCGGGTCCTGCACCTGTGGCTGAGTTTTCCTCCAGACTCGCTAAGAGGGAATGCAGGTTCACGTCAGGGCTGTTTTTCCATCCCCTTTTCAGAGTTAATCTCTCCAGGTCAGCGCCTGCTGGAAGGGGCTCCCTGACTCGCTCCTGCTGTGGGCAGATGTCTGTCTGATGACAGAAGTGCCCTTCACACCTGCCTGTAACCTTCATCTGCTGCAACCTGGTCCGTCCTGCGCCTGGGGCAGGTACAGGGGGTTACAGCCCGGAGGGGAACAGCAGCAGCACAGGCAGAGGTGCTCGGTCCCACAGCTCGGGTGGTGCATGCAAAGGGACAGGAGACCCAGCAAAGAGCCCTGCTGCTTTCTGCCAGAAACAAATGAACAAAGCTCAAGCTTCACCCATATGGATCTCCCTGTTTTCTTCCATTTCCCTCCAGACTCAACAGTTTCAAATCCAAAGCAAGGAAAACCAACAGGAGTTCCAAGTGGAAAACTTCCTTCCAGCCCTGGATGCAGAGCACTGAGGTATATCTGTATTCCCTGCTCAAGTACAGGGATAAATTCCAGTGGAAGATGTATTTCTGTCTCTCAGTGATTAGTACAGCCTTCAGAAACATAAAATGCTTCTGCTGATGCAACAGAATTTATAAGTGAGAAGATCATTTATTACATTAGGAACTGAACCATAGGTCTTTCAACCCTCCTCATAGTAACTAAATTAAATTGATGTAAGTGGTCATTCCCTCTGTGACAGGGGCTCCCTGAGGGCTCCTCCACAGAAGCTAGGATGGGGCACAGACATCTCCAAGTAGAAATTTCAGGACAGACTCATTCTTGGAGCAATGCCAGCCGCAAAGATACCCTAATGATTAGGTTGGCGTATGAAACCCAGGAGAAGGGTCAGAGGGGAGCCAGCACCCCTGCCTGGCTATGCTATGCAGTGTGCAGAACAGGGCAAGCACCCTGACCGCAGGGCTCAGCCTCGCTCCTTCCCACCTGCAGCCAGCTGGTTAGAGAGCAGCTCCGCGGGTCACTAGCAGCACAGGAGGGATGTGTGGGTCATCGGGAATGTCTAGCAAAGATAGAGACATGAGCAGCTCTAACAAAAGATAGAGAATCACTTCCTCAGCTATAACCCTACACTCAGCTCCCCAGCCAAGCTGTATTAGGAGCAAACCAAGGCTTTATACCTGGACAGCCAGTGCTGCCTTCCCTCCATTCCTGCCAGCAGCCACTCATGCACAGATGAGTCTTTAAATTCTCCACAGCTAGCCTTGATCTACAGCTCTAAGGTCTGTGGGTATGCTGTGGAGGAAATAGGAGCTGGTGCTCTGTTTTCTAAAGTAGCTCTGGAGGTGAGTAAAAAAGAAGTGCTAATGGGGGAGCTCTTAAATCCAGCTCACAGGCAAAGGCTCAAGGGAGGGAAGCACTGCAGGTACAGGGAGGAAGGATTTAGGTTTTTCTTGCATGCCTGCAGTAAGGGCCGTTATAGGAATGTACCTATCACTGGTGTTTATCGAGCTCATGGTGGCTGTGATGGTTGTTCTGATGTTCCTCAGTCCCTCAGAGATAGTGAGCTTGAAGAGGGGAAATAAAGCAGGGTGGGAGAAACTGGGAGGATTCCCAAGCAGCTAACTTTTGTACTGGCAGCAGTGAAGAAAAATGAGATCTTTCCCCAACCTGCCCCCCCCCCCAACCTGGGAATGTGACAGTGATGAGCAATGTGGCAGAGGGCTGCAGCCTCACAGTAAGAGGCCTCTTGTCAGGAGCCAGAGGCGGGTTTTGGGTGCTATCATCACCTGCTCATCTCCAGGTGATTTTAGAGAGCTGATAGCCAGGCTCAGCAACACCATGCTAGGCAACTAGAGATGTGCTTGCTGGTAGGCAGGACTCTGTTGGAGCCTTCATCAATCAAGCCATCTCTGAGAGTAACTTGGTTACTGAATCATCAGTGTGTGACTGGCCATGGTCTTTGAGTTCTCTATCCAAAACCAGTAGCGGTTTTGAAAAATCCCACTCCTTGGCATACCAATCTGCCTGGGACATCTTCCCTGTATCTAGCCTGAGAGAAGAAGAAGTCTGAGCATGCAATTACAATGATGGAGGCTGAAAGCAAAAAAGTGACAGGTTGAGAGAGTTGGGGTTGTTCAGCCTGGAGAAGAGAAGGCTCCGGGGAGACCTTACAGCAGCCTTACAGTGCCCAAAGGGGGCTACAAGAAAGCTGGAGAGGGGCTTTTTACAAGGGCATGTGGCAACAGGGCAAGGGGGAATGGCTTTAAACTGAAAGAGTTAGATTGAGGTATTAGGAAGAAATTCTTTACTGTGAGGGTGGTGAGGCCCTGGAGCAGGCTGCCCAGAGCAGCTGTGGATGCCCCATCCCTGGGATGCTCAAGGCCAGGCTGGACGGGGCTCTGAGCACCCTGCCCTGGTGGAAGGTGTCCCTGCCCGTGGTGGGGGGGTGGGAACTAGATGGCCTCCAACATCCCTTCCAACCCAAACCATTCTATGATTCTCTGAAACACAGCTCATGGCATGGCTGCAACAGTGCTGAGGGTGAACTGAGCTGGTCAGGCATGTCCTAAACAAAGCATTCACTCCTTCCTTTGCCCATTTCTTACTTTACCCCAGTTTCTTTCCTTCCCATCTTTGGTTTTTAAGGCTAGTAAGTGAAATACATGTGGTGTCACGAGGGCCAGGAGGAGCTCTTGCCTCCATAGCTTGCTGCTGGGGGACCTGGCAGTGTGGTGGTGACTCCCCCTGTGCGATTTCTAAAGAAAAAGTTTGAGTCTGATGAACCCTTGGGGGAGACAATGGGACAAGAACAAACAAACAAAGACACTGACATTAAATCATATTAATTGCAACATAATCTTGAGAAGTGTGTTCTTGGCCACCTGATCCACTCATTTAATGAGAAACTGTACACCTACTTTCCTTCACCAAGAGTTCATCTTGCACACAAATCGCAGCAAGGTCTCTCTTCAGCTGGAAGGATTCTTCCTGCTTTTGCATACAGGGCACTTCACATGTTTGCCTTGTAGTCTCCATTTTAAAACACTCTGCCCTGTGTTATGTGTTTTTCTCCCCATGTTATCCTGGATCAAACAAAGCATGCTGCCTCTGCTCCAAGTCACTGCTGGCTCTGCATGGGCAGGTGGTGCTGCAGCCAAAGTCCGTGTAGAGGTGCCTGCGGTCAGCTTAGCTCATGGCACTCAAAACCATGAGAACTGCTACCTATGGCAGTAATTAAGAAGATAAAAAGTGAGATAGTTCCAGAAATAGCTCTTGTGGAAGTCCAAACCCAGTCATTGCTACCTTTATCCTGGTGTGATGGGTCAGAGCCAGGCTAGACCGCCCAGGGCATGAAGACTTAGGGGTTTCAGCCTCTCAGCAGGCTTGACATCAAGACCCATACCTGAAACCCAAAGCATTATGCTTTGGCAAGCCAGAACCCAGCTGCTGTGCCTGTTTGTATATGAGCAGCACACAAACTGCTTCACTGCATTAAGGGAATTTTCCATGTGCAGGCACGGAACTCATCTCCCTTCTCACTCTGGCTGGCTCTCCCCCTGGGAGAAGGTAACAACTCAGCTTTGCAGGGCAGCTCTCCAGGAGAAGTCCTACCCTCCTCCTGTCCCTGGGGGTGGGCAGAGCTCGAGGCGTGCAGCTGAGTCCAAAACTTGCAGGTGGGAGTTGCACAGAGGATGCCAAAAGTAAATGCACAGAGTGCAGGATGGAGCTGTGTGTGACAAGGGAGCTCGGGAAGCCACTTTCTCCTCCAGGCTTTCCACTAACCCCACCGCTTTCTGTGTGCCCTGCTCCAGCAGACCTCATTTGACTTAATGTGAGCTCAGTGCAGAGGGGAGGGGGGCACCAGGCAGGAGGCCTCTGTTTCCTAAAATAGCCCTGACAGGTGCCCTTAATATCCTGGCACCAGTGTGACACTGCCGAGCGAGGGCCATTAGAGATCCCGAAATGGATTTCATCTCATTGAGTCTAACCAGATGTAACCCTGGACCTCTGGGTCACTTTTATTTGTCCATCTTCTGTCAGACACAGAGACCTGAGAGCAGAAACATGCCCCTGCCCACGCGTGCACAGCGATCATCTCACTGCTAATGCACGTGGCTTTGGGCTGGGGCAAGCGTGCAGCGTGTCCCCATCCTGAGGCAGGCACACCGCCAGCCCCTCCTCACCAGGCGGCCCCAGGAGATGCTGGGCACTGCTGCTGCTGCCGTGGACCCATCTTGCTGAGTTGCAATCTGTCTTCCCTCTGCTGCTTCTCACAGGGTTTCTGTGCTTTGTCAGGTCAGGGCTTTTTTTCCCTGAATCTTGGATTTCACATCTTCTTTTTAAACTGTCACTAACTAGTAGCGACTCAGCAGTTTAATGGTTCTTTCTCTCCTTGGTTTTTCCTTTCTTAACTTGTGTGGTCGAGCCTTCATGCACTGGCTCAAAGACAAGACAAGAAATAAATACAATGACAGCTCTCAGTAAAAATACGTCTGAGTTTGCCTATAGCTATTGCCCCAAACACATGCAGCGGTTGTATCCTGCTGGTCCTACATGCAAACATGTTCCTCCTTCAGATTTAAATCTGGATATTTCTTATGGAGGCTGGGAGTCCATGATGGATGGACAGCATTTGGATGGACAGACCCCTGATGAACTCTTGGGAGGCAAAACTGCACAGTGCATTGCACTGGGGTGTTGGGGAATTCTTCCCAGTACTGTCAAGAGGATACTGGGAACATCAACTTAATCACCTCATTCTGCATTTTATCCTCTGTAAAGGCATGAAGTCTTCTCCGGGACAAATACCACGTTTTGTCATTGTTATTCTCTCTATTCAAGAAAGCCCTAGGGGATGCCACCCACAGATAGATACTTTACAATCATCTGCCTTCGCTGGGACCTCTTCTCTCTCCTGTCCTCCAGCCTGTGGCTTCTGGACCCTCTGGACCTTCAGGAGCTGCTCTGCTTGTGATGTCTGTGGGGGAGAGGGCCCCAGAGGTGACAGTGGGGTGTGCAACGTATCAGCTGTCTGATGAAGCAGGAGCATGTGAATCCTTCAGAGATGGAAGTTTTTGTTAAAAGGCAAGAGGGTAATTCTTCATTTGCAAAATGACACAATGTTCCACAAGGCAAGAAAAAAAAAAAAAAAAAAAGAAAAAAGACTAACAACGTAACTGAAAACAACCCACCCAACCTCAAAACGGTAAATCCAATCAAGCTTTCCTGTTAAATGCAGGCTTTGAAGAACATTGTATTTAATCATTAACAGTGCTGAATCGATATAAATAATCTGAAGCGACTCCAAGCAGCAGGGGCAGTTTATGTTTACAAAGAGATGAATATTGATGCAGCCATTGCAAGTGCAGCCTGAACGGTGCAAAGCCCACTCCCGCCATGACCCATACACGAGGGTGGTGGCAGAGGACATGAGCCACTGGTGAAGGGTCCCCACGGCCTGCCAGCTGAATGCAGGGAAGAACAAGTGCACTGAAAACATGCAGGAGTCTGTTCTCTGCTGAATGTAGACCCAGGCTGCAGTGTTGCGCAGGAGAGCCCATCACACAGGTTGTTTTTCTTTCCTCTCCCCACCGCTGCTCTAGCTGGTAACAGACATCACATCACACCACCATCAGGACCAAATGATGGTCTCCTCATCCCTCTGCAGGCTCAGCTTCCAAGACCAGCCAGTCACCTCATCTGGACCTGCTGCCCACCTCAAAGCAGACTTTGACCTGCTGACTTGTCCTGGGGACTGTGCGATGAGCAAGATGACAAGTTTACTTTCACAATTCAAGTGGCATTTGTAGGTTTAGAATATCCCAGCTGCTTTCAGCCCTATCCTTTCACTGACCAAAGGAAAGTCCCAGGGCATTAGAGTGATGCTAGCTAGCTGTCTGCCTTGAATCATTTGGTAGAGAGCGGTGGTGGGTGGGTATTGCTGTGTGAATCATGGAACTCATAATTGCAGCCCCCACTTAACAAGCAACTGCTTAAGTTTTCGTTTAGTTTGTTTGCTGTCCTATTTTTCCTTTTTGCCTGGCCATTTGACAGTGGTTATTCATTAGAGCATTTTTTATTGGACATTTTGAGAGGCCTGTTGCCTTTAGCTCTGGGGTGCCAATAATTTTTTAATGAATTCTCATGAATTTCTCCCAGATGGAAATGAAGTAAAGAGCCGGAGGAGATGGTATGATTTCCAGTTCCTGGGAGTGCTTTATAAACAACGCAGATGATTAAAAAAGCAAGGGTGCTCTTTTAATAACAGGTTTTGTCAGGATTCAGCCAATTAATTTCAAAGAAAAATGAGCCATTTTGTTAAAGCAGCCACTTGAGCTTCCTTCTCTCTTCAGCTTCTCTTTGGCTTCACCATGCTTTATGGCATCAGCACCTAACTCAAAGGGTATTAAGGGGCAGGGGTGGGGGGTGGGTGCAGAAGAGCCCTCCAATTCCCACGTGGACTTTGTGGGGGAACGGCTGTCATTACTGCCATGCCACAGCCTGCCCGCTCCTCCTTCCCATGGGGCAACTTTTGTGAATGTTTTTTTTTTGCAAATACATGTAAGCAGACAAAGGGATGCCTCAGCAGAGGGCAGATGGGGGTGAGTGCTGAGATCGAGAGCTCACCTTGGTGCTACTGGGAGGAAAGCGCGTCTCAGCCCTCTCCGGTGGCAGCTTCTACCCAAGCCGTGACCCTGCTGGCAAACCACAACAGGCATCATTGCCATCTCTCCCTGGGCTGAAGAAGCATCGCCTGCCATCCAACCAAGGAGGTGGGAGAAGGTTCAGCTGTGGGATAACCAAAGAGGAGATAAAATGCACTGAAAGGATGTAGGACACCTCTCCCTGCCAGCACCCCACAGATGTGGGTACCAGCAGCCACGGCTGCACCAAGTACTGTGTTCTGATGTGAGCGGTTCAGTTCAGAGCTGCCGCTGACTTCCAAGACTTTTTCACCACAGTCCCCAGATCCCTTCCCTCTCCACGTGGTGTCTGGCTACAGCGCTACCCTGCCGCCTTTCAGTACAGAGGGACCAAAGCCAACCTTTTTGTCTCAATTTCTGCAATTTCTTTGATTTCTTTTTCTCTGCACAGTTCCTTCCCCTCAGCATTTCAGCATTTCAGACTTGGGGATTAAAAAAAAATATGCAAAACACATGTTGCCTGATTAAAAGATTAAAATAAATAAATAAAATCTTATTCAACATAATTAACTCGGTGCAGCTTGGGCAACTTCGTTCTCCCACACAGACATCCCCCAGCCAGCCACTGTCAGTGCTGAGAGTGAAGATGGATTTATTAAAAAAAAAACAAAAAAAACCAGAAAACATGTTGGTTTATTTCTGAGGATTGAAATGGGCTCACTTCTTATACTCATTTTCAAATTCTTTATCCATATTTTTCCAAATGCTTTACCTCCCAAAATTACCAATGTGTTATAATACAAGAAACAGTTAGAGTTTAGCCAGCACTTTGTGGTGTTGCTGTTCCTGAAAAACATATTAGAAGTGAAAAAGAAAGTGCCTGTGGACAAAGCATTAACATAAAAATGATTGGTGACTTGGAACTAGTGGTCTAATCATATGCCTTTTGTGAAAATAAAATATTTTGATGGCTTTTCGCCAGTGTGAAATAGTTAAGAACAGTATTGATCTGTGAGGACAGAAAAATAACAGAAGCCTAAATGACAATCGGCAGCTATTTGAAGTAAAACTTTTCTAGCTCTCTAATCTCACAGCCTGCAATTATACAAGTAAGCTTCATTAACTGGGGGAAGGGGAGGAGTGGAAGGGAAGAAATAAAACAGGAAAAAGAAATAAAACATACTGCTTTAAAAAGAGTTAATAATCAAAACCTGTGCCTCTATACTGGTTTCTGGGTTTATAAAATAAAAGAAATTACAAAAGGAGAACATTTACAAAACCTGCATTTTGCCAGTTGTTGAGGGAGGTGTTAAAAGGCTCACTTTACAGGAACAAAAGGAGGTCGTTCTTCAGCACACTAAAAAGAAGCTTATAGAGGTGGTTTCCATTGCCTGTAGTTAGATATTCTGCAACTTTCCTTTCATCCTTCCTACCTTACTTCATGGATGCAGTGTAGTGCCACATACTGGGGCATTTCCTCACATACCCCCAGCTTCACAGCCTTCAGCACGTTTTCTCCTCGCTCTCGGTGCTCTGGTTAGGATGCTGTCCTGCTTTTCCTGCAGGGACTGCTCATGCAGGTTATACATAGCATCCCATATACCAAAGTATCAGCAAAACCTGATACAAGTTCCTTTGCATGGGCAGCATAGAAGATAAATGCATGTGAATAACAATATCTTTGGTGCTAAAAGCATCCAGAGTGATTGTCCACCTCCTCCTAGTCTTTCCCAGGAAGGTGGTGGTGTGGTGGTGGTGTGGAGAGGGATGAAGCTGGGTTAATTATCATTGATAATATACAGCTGTGGGCTGGCTTCAGGGGTGGTGGGTTGGCTGATGTAGATGAGGTGCAGCTGTGGCTGTTCTGTTAAGGGGTTGAGAGCCAATGAAAAGATGCAGCTGAGGCAGAGAGAGGAGGAAGAACTAGAGACAAGAGAGAGAATGTGTGCTCTGGATGAGGAGAGGCTAGGAGAAGGCAGCAGAGGGACTGGCATGAAGAGTTATGTTGGCATGAGATGGTAAAAGACATTGTTGCAGCCGGCTAGTTTGGAGAGTGCTGTGACATGTTGGCACACCAGGGTGGTCAGCCCAAGTGCTTTGCAGCCACTGGTCCGGATTGCCTGGGGTTCCCCGACCCCCGTGTGGTGGGGGGCACCAGGCAGCAGTTCTAGCCCAGGGATTCAGCTGGAGACCTGTCCATCCCACTGTGCTCTGTTCCAGTCCCTTCTCCTGCCAGGACACCGGGCAGGTACCCCAGCCTGCAGGCATGGCCCTTGGCAGAGCCGCTCTCCTGGCTGAGAATGCTGCGTCTCCTCTGTGTCCATCACCTTTGTGCACAGTTCTCAGCCTGAGAAGGGTTTCTGAGCTAAACCAAGAGCCCTGTTGTGAATCACCCACCACCTAGAGTTGGGACATCAGCTATCAAACTAATTTAATTAGTTGTTACTGTGGGTTTTCAAGAGTCATTTGTGCCCTGAACGTGCCACAGTGGCTGCACAACCATCTGACTGAGCCTCAACCTGCAGCCTGTCTCCCCATGAGAAATGTGGGCCGGGCAAGAGTGATGAACTCTCCGTGCTGTGGCCTTGGCATTGTGCAGGATGACACAGGAATAGCTGCTTGCAAAAAATAAGTGAAAATGAACCATGCCTGTCCTCTCCTGCCATACTGGCAGTGGTACCTGGGGTGTCAATACACAGCCGGTGAGGTTGGTAAGAAATGGGGCACAAGAAGGGAATGGAGAGAACGAGCATGAGGAACAGGGACGTGTGGTGGGCAGAAGGAGCAGGGAGCCTGTGTGACCTCCTCAAAAAGAGGGACCAAGCCTACTCCCAGTTTTGGCTTTGTTTCCTTTGGCCCCTGACCAAGCACCCACTCTTGCCCCCCCCGGTGCGTTGCGCACCCAGGTTGGTGCCAAGACTGGGAAACACCAGGGCATCTTGGGCAATGAATAGCCAGGGACTGGGCATGCCAGGCTGCCCAAAACTTCTCACCTGCACACAGCAGACAGCAAATAAGCAGGATTCCACACTCAGTAGGTCCTGCCTGAAGATAAAACTGCTGGTTAGTTTGCACTGTAATCTGCACCTTGTTTAGAGGCTGTCAGCAGACTGCTGGTCTGACCGCCCTGTTCCTGCTGCCCTCCTCTTGTTATACTTGTTGGTTAAATAAATGTCTATTTTTGTGCTCAGCTTCTGCTTGTTCACCACGTACTCGCAGGGAAATGAAGAGCTGTGTTTATACCAAATGGGTTTATTGAAGTATCAGAAAGCACAAATCAATTTACAAACGAAATTATATGGTACCCCAGGAATCAAAACTGACAAACACAGAGATTTGCTGTTAAATTAATAGCAAACCAAGATAAAAGGCTATGCAGACCATAAAATTAATCAGGTACAATATACTCCCTAAAATTTAGAGCTCACAGGCACACTGCTCAATTTCAGAACTAAATAACCAGCAAAGGGGTTTTAAAAATCAATGTTGCAGGACACATGGCAAAGCAAATTCCAGAAAGCACTGTATGCATTTTGCAGTGGAGGACTTACCCTTGCCTTCCCTTGTCCCCTGCCAGCCTGGGCCAGCACCAACACGCGCATTGCCTGTGCTGGGGGCTGCACAAGGAGCGCACTGGTAGAACTTCTACAGCAAGGTCTTTCACTTGTCAAATTGGTTTGGGCAGAGGCAAATTCACCACTTGGGCAGAGGGTGAGGATCTTCTCGTGCCCTCCTCCAGTGTCACTGGGACCAAGAGTTGGTGCTTCCCAGGCTGGTTGTGGTACAGGGCTGGGAGTGTGCATTGCTGCAGAGCTGGGAAATGCCATTTGTTCCATAAATAAATTAATAGAAGAGATCAGGCTGGCAGAGAGGGCCCACGGCAGAACAGGAGCAAAGCAGTCATCACCCACAACATGACTAACAGGCATCTCTGCTCAAGGCAGCTTAACCCAGCTCCAGTGCCATAAAAATGATGTAATGCTGGAAATCACCCTTGAAGGCTGGAGGATCGCTCCCAGGCAGCCAGGGTGTCCCAGCACCGGACACTGTCTGGAGATGGTCCCTTCACCCTGCTCTGCAGTGAGGAGGGTCCCTGCTGAAAGCCAGGGCCATGGCATGCTGCTGACGGTCACCCTTGGACAGGAGGTGCCCTCTGGGCATGGTGCAGCAGCAAGGCACTGTGCTAAGCATTACTTTTCCACTAATAGAGCTATCCTAGCATGGCACAAGCATCCGCCTGTGCTCCCTGCTCATCCTGAATGACAGGAACAAGATGCCCCAAGTATGGCTGTCACAAAGGGCAGCACCTCGGGCTTTGCTTTCTGAGCTCATCTGACATTTTCACACATTTTGTAGGGCTTCTCCAACTTCTGCTGCTTGCTCTTCTGCCCTCTAATTAACTAACGAGACATATGATGAAGCTGTGACATGTACAAGAAATGACAGGGCCACCAAGTGCTTCAGTGTGGCATTCCCCTCAGGCACCCTGCAAAGCAGCAGGCTGGGGCAAGCTTTCAGAGATAACTGCTAACGTACTTTGAAACACAGCACTTTTTAAAGGGAGAATAAAACACACCTCAAAAGAGACTCCAGGCTCTTTAACCCTGGGATGATCCTGCCTCCCTGAGTACCCAGCACTGCAAGACATCAGTAGGAGGGGTGGGAGAAGATTGCTGGCTTCTCTAGGGCTCTGCCCCTTTTCAAGGCCACCTTACATGTACGTTTTTAAAGCCACTGCAGAATTATCCTGAGCATTCATATCTCGAGGATGTGGGCTAAAACTCTCCTGGAATGTTCCAGGCTTTAGCCTAATAGCTAATAAGGCTACTATACATAAATTAAGTTAAAGGTATCTAATGTTAATATCTTTGGTTTTAATTGCCTTTTGTTTATGAAACTAAATACAATGATGCATAATAATAATAATAATAATAATTACAGATTGGCTGATGAGCAGGAAATCAATCCATGTCTCCTGGGTAGTCACTGAATATCAGTCATTTAAAAAAAAAAATTGTTCTTTTTTATAAACATGTAATTATTGTCTTACTAAAAACCAAATTAACAAACAGATGTATGCCCGTATGTAGATCAGCTCTGGCGGCAATTTCTACAGGCTCCAGCTTGGGCTGGAAGAGGTCCAGGGCGACCCAGCACAGCCCCACTTCGGAGCAGCCGGTGCTCCTTGCCATGGTAACCCCTTTCTGCTTGGCCATGTGCAGCTTTTCCACCTGCCCACCCTGGCTTGTGTTTTTCTTAGGCAGCCTCTGAGTTTTGGACACCATCCCTCACAAACCCATCCTCTGGGCAAGCCCAGTGGGTGCAGACCCCAGCCTTCCCGTGAAAGCCTGCCTGCACCCTAAAAAAAGTGCAGAAAATGCAGAATCACCTCTTCGGAGCGTAGCTTTCTGTATTGATCTTGTGGATGTGGAAGAAAACAAATTAAGTAGGCAGAGGGCTATCCCAGGAGCTGCCTGCCTGGATGTTCCACTTCCCGATGAACCAAGCAAGCCAATGCCCGGGTATCGCTCGTGCTGCTCCTGCAGCCCCTATCCAGCACGGCACGGGGAGAGGTAGCTCCAGGCAGAGGTGGCCAAGGCACAGACATCCCAACACTGCTCCGGCAGCAGAGATGCTGACTGAGGGCTGTGGGAAATCTCCTCCCGCAGGCTCAAACTTACCAGATTGGGTGTAAAATCTATTCCATGATTTCTTTAGCAGTCTTAAACTGCTGAGAGCTGATGAATCTGCGGGGGCGGGAAGTACAGTCATGGCCAGACTTGTTCACAGGTCACTGCGTAATGGTAATGAGTTTGTGGCTCCTCACGGCATGTCCCCGGGAGCTGTGTTCGCAGCCCTATGAGCCTGGCACTGCTCATCTGTCACAGAACAAGAGCCAAGAAACTGGTGTACGGACTATGCTTTGCCCTCTGAAACCATCCCCATGCACATCCCCATCAGCAATTCTCCCTCCGTATCCTGTTCCTCCTCTGTACCCCCAGCCACCGAGGAACACTCCCACCCACAACAGACAGCTGAAGGAGATGCTGGCTGCCCACACCAAGAGAAACCAGGGCTGGATCCTGGCGCTGGTATCCCACGCAGCCGCAGTCGCACACTCAGGTTCACCTGCTGTACCCAGACTCACTTTGCTCCTTGGCCGATGCTTCCCTTGTGTCAGCACTGATTTCTGTTCCTCCAAAATTGCGAAGTGGCTTTAGCCATCCTTGTAAGCACAAAGTGGGCATTTGTACCCAGGTGTCTTTCTTGTTGCTTGCCCTGGTGCTTTTTCATCTGCCCTTGTAAATGACTTCCCTTGTTGTACATTGTCTTACACAAGATTGTAAGAGATTCAGGACAGGGGCTGAGTTTTGCAGTATAAACACATCGTCTTGCCTAACTAAAGGCAGCTAGAAAAGAGTTGTGTTTGTTAACCAGTGCAACTGAACATTAAAGACATTAGTTAATGTATGGGAGCAGTATCAGAACTGGTGAGTATGATGCCAATCTGAACTGCAAAATCCAGTCAGTTTTGGAGAGAAGCTCTCTCTCCTCTCCTTAAAAAGCTCCCTCAGCACAGATATGATATTTACAACTCTTGCCGAGGCGCACTCTATATGTAAGAAAAAAAAAAGGGTCTGGCAACCTGAACCAGATTAAAGAAACTCAATCTATTTTCTTTGACAAAGACAAGACAGATGGATGGGTAACTGATCACAGACTACAAATGCCAGCTTGGAAAAAGCTTTGTGACTACAAGGTCTTCAACTGAGTAGCAGAAGACACAGGCAGAGCCAGGGTCTGAAAATCAAAATTAGACGGATTCTGAAGAGGGCACAGGGTAAGAAATAGCAGAACAGCATGCACAGGGGTGGAGTGATTCATTATTACGTGCAGGCTTTGAAAATCAGGAGTGGATGTCTCTAAAAGACTAAACTGGGAGATCTAGGGCCAATAGGGGAATGTGTATATGTGTCCCGGGGAGCCCAGAACGATGACTTTCAGAATCAATGTTGATTGAAAACTTGAATAACAAGGAAAGATTTGGGATTTTAAAAGGTTTGCTAGGGGACATAGGTGAGGCTGTACTCCAGCAGTTGTTGGAGCACCACCTGCTTTCAAGATCTTGGAAATCTCCCTCCTGCAGCAGGGAAACACTGTGGATCAGTCACAGCGTGATGCACAGTCTGCATGTGCCACATCCACTGCAGGTCAGAGCCTGCCAGCCTGTGGGCATGTCCTGAAGCCGCTGTACCTTGTTTCAGGCTGCAGGTCAGTCCCTGTCACTTTCATATCCAGGACAAAACCCATCTTTATAGATATTAGCACACAAATATGCATAAATTCCAGTGTGCGTCTCAGTGCACGTTACAGCCCAAGGAGACTGGCCCTTGCTTGCTCGCAGCGTGAGGCTATGAGCTGCTTAGCACCTTGAAGGTGCACCCAGCCGGAGGCCAGGCGGGGATGCAGAGCCCCTCCAACCAGCCTCCTGCCATCGGGAAGTGCTGGCCACTTGCCAGGGGCGAGGACACAAGTGTCTGGGCTCGGTGGGAGCAGAGGAGCTGCCCCAGCCTTGCTGGATGAGCCTTTTGAGGTTCAGAAGGGTAATTTAACTGTTTACACAATCTCAGTGTCAGAACTTGATAATAATTATCATTTACTGCAGCCTAATTGTACAAGAAGCAATGAGTAAACAGTTACCCTGGACATGTCTCGACTCGAGGTGTCCCTTAGCCGAGTAAATCCAGCTTAATTAACGCTTCTTAGATGAGAAAGGGACAAGGCTGGCTGCATGCCACATTCCTGAGCTGAGTGTTAGCTCATCTTTACATCTACAAGGCACTGGGGACTGAGATCAGCCAACTTATCTCACTGCAGGAAGCCCAGGGTGATGAGGTGGTCACCTGCAGCTCTGTCCCCTGTCATTCACCATGCTGCCTCTCCTAGGCAGGCACCAACACCCAGACACAGGGTGACACTGAGGGCAGCTACCTGCAGCCTTCTGGAAATTACTTGTGCGGTGTCTTTCCCCCACTGAAGCACCACTGGAGAACTGACCAAGGGATCCTTCATCCAAAAGGAGAGCTGCAAAGCACTGTCCCATGAAGGATGTTCCACCTTGCTTGCACTTGATTTCAGTTCAGCATCTCCCTCCACATACCATCCCTTCCTCCTCTTCTGCTGCTTGTGAGCAAGATGGGACAGAGCAGGATCATTATCTGCTACAAAGCCCAGTGTGAATGGGCTACCTGTGAGCTGAGCAGCTCAGAGTGTGTCTCCTAAGCAGCTCCCCACAATGACAGGTACAGATGGACTTCGCTCCCGGGCCTGGAGAAGGGAATGTCCAGGAAGGGTTGTAGTGGCAGCTAGAAGTATGCCAGAGCAATGCTTCAACTTCCCACAGCTCCCAGGTGTGAAAAGTGACTCCAGTTCCCCTTCTCTGCTGCCTTCATCCTCTTCTTCTCCCACAGATACTGGACAACACTACTCTGCATATCAGCCAAGCTGTGAGTTTTCTGGAAAGCGACACCCAAAACAAGGTAGGGAAGCCAGACATAGGGAGAAGAGATGGGCTGCCAGGGGGTGGAGGGGACGTCCAGGAAACCCTGGTGGCTGGGCAGGGGAGGAAAGGCACTATTTACAATAGCAGCTGGCCCAGCAACTCATCTTTGTCCTGATCATGGTTCATGTTTATTTTTTGCATCAGCCAGGGCCTCTCACCCTTGTTTGAAAGCAAGGGAAAGGAAAGGGCTCATTTCCCTCAATCACACAGGAATGGCAGTTGTGGTTTGGCAGGGGATGGACTCAGGATGCCTGTGAGAGCAGAGCTGTGTCTGTGAGGCTGCTTGAGGTAATGGCCTTTAGCCTGGAGAGCAGGAAATACTAATGAGCTGTTAATTATTCCTGAGCTTCTCTCTCTCTCTCTCACATACATCCCTGCACACATGCATTTGCACAGGACAGGGTGAGGGGGTGCTGGCAACATGTCAGCAATCCAAAAAGATGCAGTTATCTTTGCTATTTTCCTTCTTCCCTGTGGTCCAGACCTCCCAGACCCATCTCCCATCATTTCCCGTATATTCACCTGCCATCTGAGCATCTTCATTTCCTTCTCCTTCGCAGAGAAGCTGTGAATGCTTCCCCTTCGCTGTAGTTCAGGCAGTGCAATCCTCTTGGAGAAACACGATGTCCAGGGAATAGGTATTTACAAAGTGTTCTTTGCTTTAGACACTTGTTCCAATATGCCAGGAGGTTGGTGAAGGGTCAGAGCAGCACTGCCCACGCCAGGCAGTGCTTCACCATTATCTCAGCTGCTGGTACCCAGCCCTGCAACCTCTGAGACTCCTGTAGTCCTGGGAAAACCCAGACACTGGCCATTTCAGATTGCCAAATCAAGCAAATCCAGGGCTCTACAGTAGCACACACAGTAGATACGTCACTGGGGAATAGGAAGCAGCACCTGCAGCTTCCCCAGTGTCTTACCCTGGACCAAGCACTGAAGCTTGCCAAAGGTGTGCTAGCAGCTACCCATTAAGATGCTCAAGCAATAAAGGCAATACCTGGGACTGTATAGACTGGCAGAGACATACTTCCAGGCAGCATTGGAGGTCCTGGAGCAGGAGGTGAAGAGGGAAACATGGGTTTGTGCCATGTGCTGGGCCAGCACAAGCATGCTCTGGGAAGCCACAGGCAAAGCCTGGCACCCACAACCAGGCAAACAAGTTCTGCCTCTCAGCAGGACTTAGCAAGTGGGTCCAGAGCCACATGCACACGGTTCCATCCCCACCGAGAGCAGAGCTGGCTGGGAGCACGGAGCACCCACAGCCATGCCACGCTGCTTCCCTGCGCCTTAGACTGAAGCACTAAGGGGGTTCAGTGGCAAGCTGGGTCCCACAGGCAATCAGAGCCAAGAAATCCAGCAAGGCAAACAGAAAACAAACAAACAGCACCCAGAAAACAACATGCACAGCAGCACACCAGCTTCCAAGCCCCAAGGCTTCAGATGCGAGAAGGGAAATGTTTAGCAGTTGGGAATTCTTCAGGGTACACTGAGGAGACAGGCAACCTGCAGCAAGGCTGGCCGGGAGAGGGGCGGTAAGCCAGAGCAGCAGTGTCACATGCAGAAATGGGTGAAGGCTGCATGTGCATGTGCTGCTAGCAGCTCTAGAAGATCCCTCAACATCCCACCTGCAGAAGTGACAGGTAGGCACGGGGAAGGCTTTGTGTCTGCTAGAAATCAGCACTGCTGAGCACCATCTTATCGACAGCTGCGATCCAGGAAAACAACAATCAGCTGTAAGCCTGGGAAAAAAAAAAAAACAGATTTGTTTATGGCTGAGCCTCACAAAGCACCTGACCTGTAAGATCATCCAGCCTTCAGAGCTGTGTTTTTTCACTACAGAATGCGAAGAGGGAGCTTGTTTGAAAAAGGGCACCTAGGGGCAGGCTTGCTGGGGGGCTGAAACAGGCTCAGCAATATTCCACAGTCCAGCAGAGGAAATAACAGGAAAAAAAACCCAGAATACATCCAAAAGAATATTCAGAGATAAAAAGCAGAAGAGAAAGATAACCACAGAAAGGTCTGTAAGCAGTGCTGAGAAAAGCATGACAATGGAAAATGACATGTATGTTGTTCCTGTACAGTCACCATAGCAAAATAAATTGCTGTCTTAAAGCTTGAAGAGCAGAAAAGCAAGGGAAAGAGCCACCCTGCCAAAGCCATGACTGAAGGTTTCTGTTCTGCCCATGGGTGACACTGCAGGTAGTGAAAAAGTGCAGAGAAATGGGTGCCCAGACTAACTCAGCCAAAGCAAGGCAGCTGCATGCAGATCAACCTCAAACTCAGTGTCAAAATGGCACCAGGACACCAGGGGATTTGTGAGTGAACAGAAACCACGTCAGTGCTCTGGAAGTAGAGGTGGCACAGCCCAAGCCGGCAAAGCCACACTGCCGTGTCTATGCTGGCACAACCACAGCAGGAGCTGCAGGGTGGAAATTCCCACAACGCCATGGGAAGCCACGCAGTTGGAGGAGACCTTGGTTGGTGTAGGCAATGCCACCAGCTCACAAATCTGGTGCCACCAAATGTCAAAGAAATTTTTGCCTATTACCAGCAGAAAACACAAGGAAGTCCCAAATGCAAGCGACATATTGTGACATGTCTCTACTAACACAGAGCCAAGTACCCAAGATAAATTTCCAGAGGAGGAGTCTTACAGACACACAGAAATGGTACCAATAGACAGGAATGATTCATGCCCAGGATCTGACCAGGGAAGATGTATTGCATGGGAAGTAAAAATAAGGGAGGGAATGAAGTAAATTAGAAGAAGCCCCTTCACCAACAAGGCAAAGCCCATCGCCCGTTCTCAGTCCTTCATGCGACATTTTCCTTCACCATCAGCCAAACATAGACAGTCTCAAGTTTGAGTTCAAACACAAGTGGAGGAACAGGACCGCCAGCAGCATGCCAGCCTGGCAGGACAATGTCACAGCAGATGACATTCTGGGGTAAGACACTGAAACACCACCCGTCACAAAGCCCTGCCTTAGTCTTTGAGGAGAGGCAGGAGCAGATTTCAGCTTGGACAAAAGCAACATTAAGTTCTCAGTGACTGCGGCCCGTTGAAAGGACACCTGCTGACTTCCAAAGGCAACTGCCTTCCTGACAAAAAGCAAATGCAAATCACCAGATGTCTTTTCAGAGGCTATTAGGATTTGTAAAGTATCTCATAGATGCTTTTGCCTAAGTGTCTCTTTATCCGTTGCATCCTTCCATGTGAAAATGCAACAGGTAAGCAAGATCAAGAGGTTTCCAATCTGAGATGAATACTGAGAGCACAGAGGGATACAGCAGCAAAAAAAAAAAAATAATAGCTATGTGCCCATTTTGAAGGCAGGTTTGGAAAGAATCTGAGAACAAACCATACTGCTAGTGCTCATGCCTACTAGTTTATTAAGACAGCATCAAGGAGATTTAAGAAGAAAAGATGTCAATTCCTGACAAAGGTACTTTAAGGAGTTCAGCTGGGTACAGAAGGAAAGGACTGACAGAAGCCAGAACAGGCTCACAAGCCCTACTCTGCAGAAGAAGCCAGGTACAAAGTAGGTCCTGTCGTCCCCAAAGACTGGAGCTTCTGGAGTACCAAACAGCTTCCAAAATAGACACAAGATGATGCAGGCACAGAGGACAGAGAGATGACTCAGAAGGCAATGACACTTCTGCCGACTTTGGCTGCCCAGGGATACACAGCTTCCCTGCTGGTGCTTCGCACCTCAGCGGTGCTCCAGCACGGTCTGCCCCAAGCACAGCCATCACCAGACCATGCAGCTTATTCTTCTGCCAGAAATAAACAAGATGAGAAAGCCCAGCTGATGGGTTAGGGAAGTCTGGGAGAGACTTCAGAAGAACACAAGCCTAATTCACCAGAGTAATATAGGAACTTTGCAAATCCTTCCCAAAGCACTGGAGCAAGGGTTTATTTAACCTAATTAATATTGTACTAATGCTTTGGGATCAAGCATGGCTTAAATCTTGGACAGCACTAAGAAAAAGTCATGCTGCAATTTAAAAACCAGCTGCAAGGAACTGAGGGTGTCCCAGACAGAATTAAACCTTACAGGTGGTATAAATGCTGCAGCCATTGGTCCCTGCACACCGATGTATGTTTATGCATTCTTGTGTAGCCCCGATGCTGCCGTCAGAGCAGGTGCAAAAGAAAGAAAAAAAAAACTAAAACAAAATAGCAAAATAAAACAACCACCCTGCAACCAGTGCACAAAGGGTATTTGGTTATGTAAAGATTTATTCTTCCTTTCTCAAAAACCGTCTGGTGCTCAGGGTCTCATTTCTTTGTATTCATCCCAATCCCTGGACTGTATCCCAGCAGCCTTCATGGCAGCCAAATACAGTCTTATATTTTTTTCCCTCTCCTGTAGTGTGGCATGAATTCTTGGCACTTGTGCAGTTTCCTACACTTGTCTCCTGCGCTGCAGCAAAAGGAGCCTCTTGCTGCCAGGTTTCCTGCCTGTGTTTCCCTCTCAGAGGAGCTGTAGCTGTTGAGATGGCAGGCAGGAGCTGGGGAGCTATAAGCAGCTTAGCTGGGACCCTTAGTGCAACCTGGCACCATCGTGTTTGTCTGCAGAGCTGGGACAAGGCAGGAATACAGAGCTCTTTGCCCATCAGCTGTACCCAGGAGAGCCAGTTGCCCTGCCATGTGTCCCTGTGGCTGGCACACATGGTTTCTACCAGCTGTACACTTGGAAGGGATAATGTTTTCTGCACCATGTTTACCAGTTCACTCTCTCTGTCCTCTCCAGTCCCAGAGAGATGTTTTCCTGGGCAAAGCCCAGCACAGCATCCAGCACTGGCCTCCCATCAGTCCTGCTGAATGCAAAGTGCCCTTGAGAGCAGAAAGCAACTCCAGAGATCAGCGCTGATAAATCCTGGGGATATCTAGGTGCCCTGTGGCCAGTGACAGCAGGGACAACAGCTCCAGGGCTGACCCATGCCTGATGCCATCTCAGCACAAGTATTAAATCCCAGCTGGGAATTTTTTTTTTTCCATCTGGCCTCACTATTCCCCATCCACGGTCATTAGCCACTTTCCAGCTGTCCTGTCCTTCCTCTCTTTTTGGTTTTGCTTCTCCTCTCCCTCAGGGACACGGCAAGCTCTCAGGGCAGGGACACCAGCAGTGCATACACAGATGCCCATCTCAGCACACACAAACAGGTTGCATTACACTGCTTCCCACCTTACCAGAGAGCAGGGAAGGGAAACTTTATTTAAGCACACGTAGTTACAGTTAGCATCTCTTGGCTGTTGCTCAGCCTCCTGGCATCAACCTCTGATATGCCTTCTGGCATACATATTTATGAACCCAATTATCACTGAATAAAAACCCAGGTTGCTGTGAAAATAAATGATTTTTAATCTAAATTGCCCAGTTTACATACTTCACCCACCTCTGCTTAGCAGAACAGCTGGTGTTTACCAACTTTTCATTACTGTTCCAAGCAGCACAAGATGATACTGGCTGAAAAGGACCCACCACACCTCCAAGATAAGATAATCTCAGGTTTACCTCTGCCTTCAACTCTGGTCCTCCAAATCACTGATGAGCCTCCAGCAGAGGCAGGCTGTGCTGGAGGTCAGCCTCTGCCAAAGTCCAAGGTTGACAGAGATGGCTAAATAAAGTGGCACGCATCAACTCCAAAATGTGAGCACTGGGCTCCAGAACAGCCCTGCCCAGCCACAGTGTGCTTCTAGCAGGGATGCTGCAGCAGCAGCAGCAGCAGCTGTGGTTCGTTACTCTGGGTAAGGGGGGGTCAGGTGCAGGTCCTTGGGATGGGAGAGGTGGCTCCCATCCACACCCTGGCTCTGCACAGCACACTACTGAATTTCATACTTCACTCCCAAGCAGCATGCACTTTTCCTGCCCAACTTTCAGGCTTTGATAGTACTTACAGAGGGTTTGTATCCCTTGTTTAACAAGGGATATGGAGTGGAAGAAAGCTAGGTCAGAGCTGGGTGGTACAGACAGGAATAGGAAGGTCTCTCCATCCAGCCTCCTTCGAGCAGAGTGAAGATTTGCAGCACCATTCAGTGAAGGGATGATGAAAGATGTCTGCTGATAATAGTTATGATTGCTGGGTGGTTTATTT
This sequence comes from Falco naumanni, assembly GCF_017639655.2. Lineage (NCBI taxonomy): Eukaryota > Metazoa > Chordata > Aves > Falconiformes > Falconidae > Falco > Falco naumanni. Next base: position 12,162,207 of record NC_054061.1, read on the forward strand.
CTGCAGGGAAGAATAGTTTCCATGTAAACCCAAATAAATCCAGCTATCTCTACGCTTCTGTCCATATCTGTTTTTACAGTTATCAGTGCTTCCTTTTTCCTAATGCCTTGGGAGGCTCACACCGGAACTAAGATGATCCAAGAATTATTCTTGTTATGGTATTTCCACTGTCCAAGAATGAGAATATGTTAAAGAAATCCAGTTGTCCCTCTTTATTCCAGGCTTTAAATGGCCCCCCTGAGGCATTAAACAAAAATAAGGTCAGAGTGCCAGCGTTGGCTCTTTGGTGGGCTGACAGGAGGGTGTGCCTGGATGATTGCACTGGTGAAAGATTGCAGTGAGACAGGTTGACACCAGGTCCAGACACCAGCAGAAGAACCAAAGCCAAAGCAAGGAGGTTCCGACAGCACCCTTCACCCTCTGGAAGTGCTGAGAAGGAAGGTGCTGCTTTTAGCAGCTGTGTGAAGGCATGTGTTGCTGCACGTGGTGCCCACCAGTCCTATTTCCAGCTCAGCTGGCTGAGGACCGAAGGAAGGAAAACTCCTGGGACTGGGCATGGAGCAGAGTCACATGCAGCTCAGAAATAAGTCACAAGCCCCAGCAAGTTAGCGACACCTGGCATGAGAGGAGACTTGATTCATCCACTTGTTTGGGCTGACACTAGCGCTGGTGAAGGAGAGCTGGACACTCATGGCCAATGCCTACTGTAGGATAAATACCTCCTGTGTTTCCACAGTCTGGCTCTTCCAACCTTCTGTTGGAGCAATGTTACAGCTCCGGCCAGGCTCTACACGCTGTAGCACCTTGGGTGCATACCCCTTACATGGTCCCTGTGCTCCCTCCCTCCCTACGCGCTGGGTGCTTCCTGCCACATGTGAAATACAGACAGCTCCCAGTCACTGTGCCCTGGGATGATGGACAATATACCCCCACCCAGGACGGGGTGGAAGGCGATAAACCCCAGCCTGGCTGCTCCAGGACCTGAGCCATCACCTGGTGACCTCCTCTGGCACAAAGTTCCCAAAGCATCTGTTTATCTGCCCACAAAACCGCACTGGTGGCTGGAGGAACACAGTATCCTCACCCTCCCTTGGGCACAGGCTCAAGAGCTGGTACGCACGACTGACCGCCCTAAGTTTCATTTTATTTCCCAGTATTATTATGGAGTTTAATTAGCCCTGGCCACTCTGACCTCTTATCCCACTAGAAAAACAGTCCAGCTTTGTCACAGCATGTGGGAGTGGGCAGGCGGATGAGGGAGAGGGGAAATGAGAGGGGAAATGATATTTTATGGGATGTTCCCAAGGAGCAAATCTCTTTTTTTACCCCCAGGCACCACAAATTTGTTGTGATTTAAAGAGGACATACTTGGTTAAAAACCATGGGCCAGATCCACAGTCACTGCAAATCAAAAGATCTCTGTTTGACTGCATGGAGTTTAGCTGATTTAGACCAGCTGAGACACTGACCCTCTATGCTTAAACAAAGCCCATTCTCACTGGTGCTAGGCAGAAGAGCCTTAGCTTTGGCTCTGGCAGGGGTATTTTAGCCAGGATGCTTCTGCATGATTCCTCCTCCACTGGGCTTACCTTTGACAAGAACTGCAACAGCCATTGCCCACTGGTGTGGGTCTGGGGTCTCTACCACAGACAGAGGCACAGCTACTCATATCCCGACCACCAAGTGCAGAGCCTGACCAGCAGCACAGCACCAGCTGCTACAACCACTGGTAACAAAAGCCCTGCTGGGATTTCTGGGCAGCAGCCTCCTGGTGGCCTTGAGCCTCATCTCGGGGACCCGAAAGGCACTGCTGAGGACCAGACAGTCTGGGTACAGCAGCTGCTGTAGGCAAGCTGCCATGGGGCTGGGCCGCATCCCTAAGCAAGGTGCTGGGGATGGTGGGAGAGATGGGTGGAGATCTTGGTGCCAGAATCCGCGCCATGCAGACCCCTAGGTCTTCCAGAGTCATCAAAGCTTCCCTCTCTCCCCTCCCCTTGATAGCCTAATGTCCAGTTGTTGACCTGCCCTCTGGTACAAAGATGAGACTGCTTTTCCCCGTGTATGAAAAAACCAGGGGAACTGACCTGAAAAACTGCTGAAAAGATCCTGCTCTAGCATGGTGAGCATCAGCCACCTGAACTGAGAACAGGCAGCCCTGTGCAGTGAAGGTTTTGGGGACCAGTTCTCCCCTGAGCTTGTTGTATTTCAAACGGGACACAGACTTATGTCCTCTGAGCTCAGGGCTGAGGCTCCCCTAACGGCATTGCAGGAATGCTCAGTAAACAAGCCATAAACTATTCATTGCCCAGACGATGGATGCTTTGCCGGGATTAGGAGAAAATGGACTCAGTGTTTGCAAAGTGCAGTGGAAATAAATGTTCTGCATTTAGCATTTCCATGCAGTGAAGCGAGTCGGGGAGGTGGAAGGACTTGGAACAGGGTCTCCCTGTGAAGCCCCAGCTGGGTGTCTGGCTACTGGTTGTCAGAGCTAAGACATGAACTGGAAAAACTGCTAATTCTTCATTCTGCACCAGTCCAGACTGAAACCCGAGGTCTGGCAGGGAAGTGGTACTCACCCACGTGAGGCTGCAAACATGGGTATTTATTGCTCTCTGGTGGTGAGACCGGCTGTGGAGGAGAGCTGTGTGCTGCTCCCGGAGCTGGGTGGCAGCTCTCAGGAGAAGCCTCCTCCGTCCCCCCTGCTCCCCTTGCTTGCTCCACAGAGGACTTTTTGCTTCTTCTCCAGCCATGTAACTCAGGGCACTTGAAGGCAGCTTGCTGCCTGCCGAGCAGCCGGCTTCTCCTTGGGCTCCCAATGGCCCATGCAAAGGCAGTGCAGCTGCTTCTCCCCACTGAACGTCCCCCTGCATCCCATCAGCACCCCTGCCCAGGGGGCTGGATGTGTGCCATAGCACAGGCCAGTGCACCCAGCCTCACCGTCTGCGCCACAGTGCTCCCGCATCCTGCAGAGCTCTGCAGCCTGGAGAAGGGTGGCTGGGGAGGGTGCCAGGCTGCAAAGGGCCAGGTCTGCACCAACGGCGCTTAGATTCATAGAATCGTTTAGGCTGGCAAAGACCGTTAAGATCAAGTCCAACATTAACCTAGCACTGCCAAGTCCACCACTAAACCAATGTCCCTAAGCACCATGTCTACCTCTTATAAATACCTCCAGGGATGGTGGCTCAACCACTCCCCTGGGCAGCCTGTTCCAGTGCTCTATCCCAGTGTAGAACTCACAGCATGCTCATGTTTTAGATGCTCAATGTGCACATGGGCTGTGGGGCAGAAAAGGCCACCCCAGCTGCTCCAGAGACCTGAGGCTGAACGGCAGGGCTGGGGTGAGGGTGGGCTCTGCCCCCCAACCCCAAGCAGCTGTCCATCTGCATGTGGGGTTTGTCCCCAGGTGAGGCTTTAGCAGCTGCTTTCATTTCTCCTCCTTCCCCCAATTCTGCCTCTCCGTGCCAAAAGCTTCAGTGGTGCTTTGTACCAAAGAGGCCGCAGGCTCGCAGGGCTATGGGTCACAGACCTCTGCAGAGCAGACAGCACAAAAACCAGATAGGAATAAATAAAGGAATTGCTATTCAAGTTAAAACACATTTGGGTCAGGCTGAGCTGCCCCATGGGACCTGAGGTGTGTGGGGCAGCTGGGGGCACAGGCAGGCACATGGCAGCATTCTCCTGTTTCTGTTCCTGTCCTGCACAAGACAGCCGCACTCCTGAAATGCCATCTGTCGCTCAGGCCGGCTGCACTGCATTGCTCCAGCACCACTGCCAGGCCCTCATCCTGCCTGGGTGCCCATCCTCGATGTGCCACCTGGGCTGCGATGCACAGCCCTGCTCCCAGAAAATGAGGGCAGGGTCCCAAGTGCTTCATCCCTTGCCTGTCAGGGACAAGTCGTCCAAACACTGCCAGCTCCTTGGGACGTGGTGCAGGACCTTTCCTGGGCTGGTTGTTCTGGAGAGCATGCGGACCCATGCCTGCGGCACGGCACAACACTGCTTGGTGGCTCACACTGGAGTCCCCAGGGTGGTGGGTCAGTCAGACGACGTGGCCGCCTTCACTCAGCCACCTGGGCCGGTAGGTGGCATGGCCCGGTGTGCTCTCAGCACCCCACGGGGCACCAGGGATGTCACTCAGCTTGCTGCGAATGAGGTCTTGCAGCTCCTGGTCTCCCAGCTCGGTTGCTGCAGCAAGGGCCAGGAGGAAGTAGGCTGCTGCATCCTGTTCATCCTAAGCATAAAGGACAGGGCAGGCATTAGGAAGTGGTTTAATTGAAGGTCACAGGGTGTAAGGGAGCTGGAGCAGAGCCTGGTGGTTCCAGGCAGAACCCAGTGACACCTGACCTCATTGAAATGGGCTCTATATAGTCACAGCTAAGTGCCAGCACTTCTTTCCAAATTGCCTTTCCCCTTCAAAACCTGGTTGTGCCAGCATTGTGTGCATTTATTCTAAAGCTGCAGATAGGATGGAGAGTCACAGGATGCAGCTGCCTACATGTGTGGCTGCTCTGCCAGCAGATGTGATACTCCACCTCCAGCTCTCTGTCAAGACCAGAGTGCTTAGCACAGCATCACGGAAAGGTTTTCTACCTTCAGTTTGTGCAGGGTCAGGTTGCCAAGGTGGCAATACACCTTGCAGTAGTACAGGGCCTCTCCAGAGCACTGCAGCAAGGGGGGGCGCAACGCAAGCGTCTTCAGGTAGCAATCTTCTGCCATCTCATACATGTGCAGAAAATAGTAGACTGTAGCCAGGCGGTGGAATGCAACCAGCTCTTGCATTTGATCTCCTGGAAAAGAGTCGCTGATACAGTCAGCCTGCATCACGTTCACAATACATCCCCTGCCTGACGTGCTGAGCTGCTTGGGGATGCATTTGCTCAACAGCCTGGGGGCACAAATATCTTCATAAGGAGACAACAGGGCTTGCAGATGGTTCAGAGAAAACAGAACCATGGGCAGGGCTGCTGATACCAAGGCTGGAGAGATTGCCCAGGGAGTGTATGATTCAGCCCGGGTATGTCTTGGGTGTTGGACAGGGCTATTACAAGACTGGTTCCACCTCAGACATCTATTCTGGCATTTTGCCCATTCAAACTGTTTCTGTAAAGGGAAAGAATTAATTAATCAGAAGAGCCAGGGCAGAGACGAACTGTTCAGTCCTGTGCCTTCATCAGACCTCCTGTGCAACAGCCCTCTGTCCAGCTGGTCCCACCACCACCACTGCAGAGCACTCCCAAGTGGCTGTCATGCAGCTTAAAAGGGGAATTGGCCTTAAAAAGATGATACAACTTAGGATAAGAATATGTCCAGCAGTCTTACGAAAGCAGGAGATCTCCCTTTCACATGCACGCTGTTCTCATCCAGAAAAGGAACTTCATCTGCAGGAGCCAGTAACTGCCCATACCCTGCTGGTGTGCATCACTTACCGACCCTGATGCTCAGCCTGGCTGCCAGTGTGGCAAACTCCAGTGCCTTCTCGTAGCCCTGCAGCCCGATCTGCAGCTCTGCCAGCTTATTGAACAGGCGTAGCTCTGTCTTAATGGCCTTTAGCTTCCTGGCCAAGGGCACAGCTCCTCCCTGAGGAGAGAGAACAGTGAGTCCTTGCTGTTCCTGGAGGTATTGGTACAGCACTGCCCACAGAGGGGTGACAGAGCAGCAGGAGATGGACCAAGCACTTGGTGTGGCAGGCAGATGATGTGGTGGTTGAGTGCTGCAGGTTCAGGTTCAGGTTCTAGCTCCTTATTTCCCTTGAAAACGAGCTTCACATCCCAGAGCATGGTTCTCAAAATCTAAGCCTCACATCTCTGCCCTTCCTCAGGTGCCTGAAATTCTGACTCTGAGCACACGTCCCTGGGAGCAGCCAGCTCACACCTAACACTGCCAGCATTTGTAATGTAAAGACCCTATTCCCACCTCCCAAATGATCTCTGTGGTGAGCTGCAGCCATTGCAAAATATGTCTGCACTCCTGGTTTCCCTCCTCCAGCAATGTCTGCACTCTGGCACACTCAAGACCACCCCATTCCTCACGACCCCCTATCCCTCCAGCCTGCAGCCAGCGCTGCGGCAAAGCTCCCCATGGCCATCACCTTGCAGGGACACAAGGACAGAAATGTTTGGAGGGATCAGTACCCTATAAAACTCCACTGCTCGATCTCTGTTTCGACTGCCATTAAAAAAGGTATCACCTGCTTTTTCATAAAGATCCATGGCCAAGGAGAAGTCATCCCATTTCAGAGCAGTCTGAATGGCTGCCTAGAAGGAAAGGGAATTGCAGTGAGATTTGGAAAGAGACATTTGTGCACAGACTTTGGCGTGATTAAATAAAACCAAGTCATCATAAACATGAGCCCCTGCTCCAAAGAGCACAGAGACAGGTTGGCCAGCAGGTGTACGGGGCTGTTGTGCTGAATTTGCAAGTGATGTGTGTAAAGATGCAGCCAGGAGCCAGATATCCATTCTTGTGCAGGGTCAGTGTGACAAACTGATCAGCTGGGATATCCAATGGCATCAGGATTTAGAGTTGGGACAGTGTGGCTAGCAGCTGTTCCGGCCCTGATCTGTCATTGGTGTGGTGGAGCCAACGTGAAGATTGACAAGGGGAACGGACAGCTTACACAGGGAAAGGGCAGAGCCAGCAGGAGGGTGGGCAGGTATGCTAACTTCTGGAAAGGACCGTTTTGTGCCAGTTATGCACTTGGCCCTGGTGCCACCTTCCAGCCATAATGTGTTGTTCCTTACACTACGACAATTTATCATTGCCAGTGACCTCGCCTGGGAAGGGGCCCCTCAGTGACTCAGCCCTGCTGAGACATGGCATCTATGGCCCTTCTTAATGGGAGGACATCCCTCCTTTAGTGCCTGCCTCCCTGCTGAAGCCACGAACCAGGGAGGCAATGATGGCTTCTTATTATGGGCCTCAGATCTCCCTTGTGAACACTGACTTGTGAACCAGGCTGACACCAAAGCCATCTATTCAATTCACCCATGTTCCTGAGCAGCCACCCTGTACCAGTAACTCCCTGCCTCTACCACTCTGATTTAGGGGCATGCTGGTGTGACTGATGGGAAAGGCTCCTCAACTTGTTCCCACCACTGTGTACCTCAGTCACCCAGCCCCACCAATTCAGAAATGCTTCTGGGTAAGAGAGCGAGGATCCAAAACACCTTCTACATGTGTCCAAGCTGGTGCTTTGCTGGACACCCCAGCGCAGTGCAGCCCCAGCAGACCCAACCAGCCTTCTGCTCTGCTTACTCTGGGCACATGAAAGGATTTCCCATCTTTTAGTAGAAGCTGCTCCCTGAACGAGGGAGCCTTAAGATTTTATGAGCTGCTCTTCCACTTTGCAGCTCAGCTGATAAAATAATGCTACAGATGGAAATAAGCCAGTAGCCTTCTACTCCAAGAAATCTCCTAGCACTTCCCTGGCACCCTGCCCCTTATCTATGCATATTTCAATGGGAAATGGTCACCTGGCACCTCTACCTTCCTTTGGCACCCCTGCATCACTTTCTTACTGAATAAATTCACTTACATTCACCCAAGAACCCTCTAAACCCAGCGTATGGAAAGGAAGATAGGAAATTTAGTGCCAGGTAGTGCATAAGTGTAAGGCAACAGCTCCTCCTTTTAGCAGCAGGTTCACACTGTTCATAACTCTCCCTTCCAGGTCCCCCAGCCCCAAAAGGCTCCTCCCAGGATGCTGTGATGGGAATACAGCTAGACAGAGTGGGAATGGGACAGCACCAGCCACGTTCTCCATACCTGAAAGTACATTTCCACCAGCTCATCTTCCTGCATAAGATAATAGAGCCTTCCTGCCTGCAGCCAGGCCTCTGCTGCTTTCGCAGTCTCCTCAAGGTCAATGAAGATCCTTAGACTCTGCTTGGTGCAGTCCAGGGACTTTCTCAAAGCCCTGTGATGGTAACAGGCAAAAAGCCATTACAGACAAATCACAGGACCCCCTGAGCAATCAGCTGCAAAGCTATCACAACACCTGCCCATTGGCAAACCCATCTTCTCCTCCTACAGTTGCCAGAGGTTAGAGACAAATGGACAGCCACAGTTCTGAGTAATGTGTCCTGGTAAAATCATGGAAATCTCCATGCTAAGTGGAGACTAAGGACACTATACTAAGTGCATGTGTGCGTATCATCTGGCAACCTCAGCCCAGCCTGGGACCCCAGTGCATGGCACAGCCCCAAGGTAGCCTGCTCCCAAAAGGGCTGCTCCTCACTCCTGCTTGTTTCAGCTGATAAAGAGGGTTTTGTCCAGGTCATCTGCAAACCCTGTCTGTGCCCCTACACTAAGTCACTCCCAGCTACACGTGGGAGCATAGGCAGCGAGTGCTCTCACCTTCATTTTCCAGACAGCATCTGGCACTCAAAACCACATCGCTGCCCGTAGTTGGTCCCTCAGTGCAGCCAAGGAGGCAGATCTGTGGCTAAATGTGCAAGACCTTATAGCCCCTTTCAAGCCCCTGGACACTAGAGGACAAAGGGACAAGCGGCAGGATGAGCCAGGTGGTTGGACGTGCTGCCTGCAGAAGGCAGCTGTGGCAAGGGGAGCACTGGGCAGTGCCCAGGGCATGTTTGTTTGCTTGGTGTCTCGCCTGCTGGCAACGGGGCTCCGGCTGTCCTTCGAGTCCAGGGAGTGGGGTGCTTTGTGATCTTAAATAGCACTGTTCACATGACAGGCGTCTGCTTCCTAAATGCCTTCCCTCTGAACTCACTGCGACCTAGCATGGGAAGGTTAACGTCTGCGTTAATGACAGCCCCTGCCCGTTTGTCCTTCTAGGACACAGGAGCCAGCTCCCCGCCATTTGACACATTTGCCTTCAAAGATCGAAGCAAGTCTGTGGTCTGTCCAAGTCTCTTTCCCTCCTCTCCCACTTAATCTAATCAGTCACCTGCATGTGTCAAGTGGGAGATTGAAAGGTGAGCTGATACGGAGTCTTAAATACCTCCCCGGGGGAAATATTCCAGCAGGGATAGGAAGGGCAGACTCAGCGGCTGGAGGCTGAAGCCAGACATTCAAATAACAGATAAGGAACCTATTTTTACTGGTGAATGGTGGTGATTAATCACTGGAATAAGCCTCCAAAGGAAGCGATGAATTCCCTGTGGCTGGGTCCCCTCTGATCAAGGCTGGATGTCTCTCTGGAAAACTGTGTTTGGCCAGACCCCTGTTTTGTCCCAGCTGTCGCAACACTCTGGTTGACATTGAACCGTTCCCCTTTACACCACACAGCAACAGCTTGCAAATCTCAGCAGCAGGTTAACCAGCAGCCTGCCTGAGGGCAGCTGGAGCTACCACACACCTTCCCCACCTCTTCACCCCAGGGACACCCCAGGAAAGCCACTGCTCTTGCCCTGGGTGAGCAGGGACCCCTCTCTAACAGCATCTCACAGCCACAGACAGGACTTACTCAGATGTGCCCAAAGCCTGGTAGAGCTGGCTGAGGGCCTGCAGGACGTTGCCTTCCAGCTCTCTGTCCTGCAGCTGTTGTGCCAAAGATACCCAGTGCTCATGGTAGGTAACGCAGGCCTGGAGACTGGGGGACACTTTGCTGTAGAAATGGCAGAGACACTCAGTGATGTGAAGCTGACCTGCATGGCACAGGGAAGGGAAAAGGACACATCAGGGGACTGCGTTAGGGACCTGACAGGGTGCTGCACAGAGGTGAAGGCTGCCCTGGCTCCCGGCAGCAAAGCTGTACTCACTCCTCACGTTATGCCACTTCAGGGCAAAAACTAATGCCAGTTCGTAACAGAGTTTGCCACCATCCACCCTCTGGCTGTTCACCATGGCCTGCGCTAGCCACAGCAGCACCTGCACTAACTCCATCTCCAGGTCTTCGCTGCTCTGGAGCTCAGTGTAGAGCTGAGCTGACTGGAGCAGGTAGAGCTCAGACAGCTGGCTCGCCCCACGCGAGAGGCTCAGCTGCCCCAGGTTAGCCAGGGCAATAGCCTGGTTCCTCTTGTTCCCAGTGTCCTTGGCTTTGTGCAGGGCATGGAGGTAGTTCTCTGCAGCTTTTTGCACTTGCCCTTCCCCTTTGAGGGCAATGGCCAGGAGATTGTGCACCGCTCCACCCTGAGTCACGCTGTCCGTCCTGTGCAGAGAGTGCAAGAGCTGCCACATCATGTCTGCAGCTGGGCCTGGCTGGCTGTGCAGGAGATACATCCAAGCCAAAGAGAGGGAAGACTCGAAAGCTTCCTCCTCACCCATCAGTCTGCTGAGGGTTACAGCCGTGGCTGCGTAACTAACTGCCCCATCCAACACGCCATGCTGGAGGTACATCCTGGACAAGATGGCACACAACGTCCTCTGCATGGGCACAGCTTTGCTCTCGCAGGAGAAATGCAGTGCTTGCTTGAGATAGAAACAAGCCAGTGCTGGGATGCTGCTCCTCTCCGGTTTGCTTCCCAGGAGTTTGGATGCATTTTGGAGGATGAAGCCAGCTTTCCAAATAGGTGTTGGTGCCCCCTTGATGCCACTGGGAACAAACAACCTGGCGGAGGCCAGTGCGATATTTGGCAAGTACTTCTTCTCATACAGGTAGCTCAAGATGGGGGTGGCATCCAGCGGCACAGAACTAGTGTCCGTGCTGAGTAAAGTGGCGGTGAGACATTGAAGATGCTCAGTAAAGGGCAGCACTTCATCCGTTTTGCCCAGTTGTAGGAAGAGCTTGACAATAAGGAAGCAGACCCGTGCCTCCAAGGGAGCATTACCCACAGCAATGGCTTCCCTCAGGATGTACATCATGACTTCCAGCTCATTCTCAGAGCTGAAAGAGCGGCCAGGCAGGCAGACAAGCAAGGCCACCATTTTTCCCAGTAGGGAGGAGAACTTGGGCTTCATGTTCTGTTTCAAGTAAACAGAGGCAAGGTTCACATGCAAGGCAGCCAGCAGGGGCAGGTCCCCAAAGCCCCTGTCCATGACACTCATGGCTTCCTCAAAGTAGACTCGAGCCTGAGAGAACTTGACCTTTTTGATGCAGAGCTTACCCAAGAGGAAACAGAGCCTGACATGAGCCCACACTGAATGAGTCCTCTTGGCCCAGTTCCTGGACGTCTCAAGGTACAAGACCAGCTCATCCTCATCAGAGAAACCATAAAAAGTGGAGTTGAGGAAGGAAAAATTGAGATCATAGAGGCTTTGGAAACTGGGTACATAACTGTCTTGGTTAAGGAAGGTCAATATGGGGTCAAACACATCAGCATCTTCCATGTGTCCAGCATTCAGGTCAATAAAAAACTTGGGATCATCAAAATCATCCAGCTTCTCCAGGAGAACATCTTCCAGTGTAGCAGGGGCTGATTCACTCCCTGGGCTAGACAGCTCGGAGGTACTAGTTGTAGCCAAGTCATTTATTTCCTCCCAAGACTGGAGCAGCTGGGTATCTTTATAGCCACGAAGAACAGCCTCTGGAAGGGACAGGCAAACCACCGTGGGATGTTTTCCCATGTCAACATCCACCCCCAGAAGTCATCCTAAAAGCATCCCATTCTTCTCCCCCACATACTCACCTGATGGCACCTTCGGGAACATGGCTGTAGGTTCAAAACCTTCTACACAAAGAGAGAAACAGAAAACAAAAAGACCAAAGCTTTGGTCAGTGCTAACGTGCAGACACAGTGCTCAAACCTCAGAGAGATTTTCTGCTGCTCTGCTAAACCCCAGGCATGTATATGGAGATTGAGCTTACTTCTGGCCACAGACACCACATGCAGCTACGGTTTCACCCCTCTGTCTACTGGGGCTTGGCTCTCTGTAAGACCATGGACAACAGGTTTTAGCTGGTGGTGAGGTGAGCACCAGTAACATTATAGTTATCTGGGAACAAGCAGGTCTTATTTTGCACAGGTAGGGTTTTATCAGGTTTTTATCTCTCTTAAGATCCTTGTTGTGTCTGTTCAGAGGTTTCAGGTATGTGGTTATCTCTGACAGGCTCTACCTCAGGGTCACTGCATCTGAGCTGGATGGCCTGGCAGGTCCCCTGGACCCTAGGAGATCCCAAGGTCAGCCCTGCACGGCCACATTGTGCTTCTAGGGAGCGAGAAGGCAAGAAATACAGACAGAGGAATTAGACATGGTGCAAAAGCCACACAGCAAGCACAGAGAAACTGAGAAAACCCCCCAGGAACCGTGCCCTCCTGGCTCCTGCTACGGGCACGGAGATGATGTCACCTGCCACTTTAGCTGTGCATTCCCCTCGGTAGACACCCGAAGGTCAGACAGCAGCAGGGACCTGCTGTAGGCAGGGACCTACAACCAGGATCAGTGGAGAGCAGCATCTGCCAGAGTGAAGCACAGCTGAGGAACTGCCCTGGAAGCAGAAAAGACCCCTACACACTGGAGTGTGGCAGGGCCCAGCTCCTGAGGGTATCTACAGCCTCCATGACCAGCCTGAGCAGAGGGTTTGGAGCCTGTCTCAACCACAGCAGTTATTACCGTTGCAAAGCCCTGAGCAAGGAGCAATCTAGACACTGCCCAGCATTGCTCTCCATGGGGAGCCAGGGGATTGGGCACATAAGGAGAGGGGAAACTTACCCAGCCGGTACACGGAGGTGATGTCTGTGCGTGCCAGGTCACTGAGGAGGGTGGTGAAGTGCTGCTCGCCACCATTGCAGGGGATGCGCAGGAACGGGGATTTTTCTTCTTCACTCAGAAACACCAAGCCCTTTCCCCTAGGTTGAGGCAGACATCAGGAGAAAACAGTCAGTGTCTCCCCATCCCATGACACCACAGCTGTCCTGTGGAATGAGATGGACTTTCCTGTCCCTCCTCTTTCCCCCACCAGAAAAGCTCTGCTCAGAAGCCTGGACACCTTCCCCATGAGGGCTCTCAGATCCATGTTCTCCATGGAAGAACCAATGGATATCAGAAGGAGGAACCTATTGGTCTTTTTTATCTCCAGAAGTCCTTTCTGAGGCCAGGGCATCATCTGATCTCCTATGAGTTCTCTGTAGTGTCAGAGAAAAGTGCCCAGGACTTACCTTGAGTAAGCCTGATCCAGGAATGCCCAACAGACCTAGCAACAGGTTAAGACCTTGTCCTCCCTCCCACACACTTGGAGGAGAAGTGTTTTTGGACGGATATTGAACTGGAGCTATGTCTTTAAGTCATCAACAAAGACAACTACCGGGTTCATCAGAGTGGGGTTGTGTCACCCTCCCTCCCCAGACAATTCCTGTCTGTATCCTTGGGAGGGTGTTTAGTTCTGCTCAGTAAGGAACCGTGCCAGTGGTCGTTCCAGCTCAACATCCCACAGAAAGCAAAGGGGCAGAAGGAAGCAAAGCGGGACTTGGTTTCCTCGGCAGTTGTTGCTCCCCCCACCCTTGCCAGACTCAAGCCCCTCAGACAAAGCTACAAAGTCAAGAACACTTCTAGGCAGGACTGTGAAGCCACCTTGGCTTGTAGGCTTGTACACAGATGTCTGGGCTGCCTTAGCATAGAGCCAGGTTTAGCCCAGGGCCAGATCTCTTCCTTTCCAAGAAGCACCTGAGGCAAGTGAAATACGATTGCTTTGTCTGAGCAGGGACTTCTCCCTGCTGGCAGCAGAGCCTGGCCAAGGCTTCTGGCAGACCCCAAATGGATCCTCCATGAAGGCCTTGCAAAGAAAATTACCCAGCCTGGACTCTACATAGTAGTGTTGAGTTGGGACCTGGAGTTTTCCCTTCACTTTCTCCCGAGTTTAGTTTAATCTGGATAGTAGCAGTAAACTTACAGAGGTTCGCAAGCCTCAGGACTTATGTATCGGGTCGGGACAAAGCCGATGCTCCCACTGCTGAGGGATTTGCCCACAAACCATGGAAGTCCTGGAATGAAGAAGCCAATGACTTCTATGCCATCTCCTTTGGAGAAACTCAGTTCATCCCATGCTGCTCCTCTGTGGTCCTCTGTGGCTGTGCACCTGCCTTTGACTGGGAAACCAAAACAAACAAGGGTGTTTCAGTGTGTGGCTCTTGTTAATACTCCCTCACTGGAAAAGATTTGGGCAAGGAGAGACCATGATTTCAGCTTGAGAAGGCTGCCTCTCTGGCTCCTAAGATTTATTGTGCTCTCAGACTCAGATATCTGCAATTTCTTCCCGAGAGGATGATTATAACAAAATATACAAGAGGCATGGATAAATACCACATAGCCAGACTGAAACCTCTGAGAGCTGCAGTATGGAAGGTGGCTGGAAACACAGAGCTTCACAGAACCTGCACTGTCTCAGCTCCCTGCTCGAAGTGAAATCTTTAACAATGCAAATGTCCATCGCACTATGCACCAAATTCTCACCTGTGTGACCCCCCATGTCCAGCATGCTCTGAACAGTGCCCATGTCTGGGCACAAATGGCCTGGGCTTAACAGGTGAATGGCGGGTACAGATTTCATATGCACACTAGTGGGAGCCTAATTATTTAAAACCTCAGTCCTGAAAAAATTAAAGGAGAGGTAAAATTGCAGTAGAACAGAAAAACCCAGTGGCAGAAGGATGCCACCAGCTGCCCACTGTACTCTGTGTTCCCCAGATCATCATTCTAAGAACATGCAATTTGCAAGCTCTGTTCTCCATGCAGGAGTCCAAAGATGCGGTATTCCCTTAGAGCACCTTGCAATGGAGTGTTGTTGTCAGAACAAGGGATGGGCACTTGGCATTTGTGGCCAAACTCAGGTTTGCAAGAGCCATGCCCTTCCCTGGGAAGGGCAGCTGCCTTACACAGGTATCACTCACCAATTGTCTGAGAGGTCGTCCCACTGATCTCCTGGGAGATGCCAAAACTCACAGCATAATTCTTCAGGAACCACCTGCAAGGCAAAGGGTAACCACACTGGTCCTCTCTGAGCAGTCCTGTCCTCAGGCCACCACCAAGGATGGTTTCACACAAGCAGAAGAGATGTTCTGTTCCCTGGGAGTGCCAGAGCTGCTACGTAGCATGGCCAGAACGACCAGTCCAGTAATTCCCTGTAATGGTGCTACTGGGCACAGAGGGCAGTTTGCACCTCACGACGGCAGCCTGACACCACATGGTAAGAGCCAAATAAATTTGCCAGGCTGTAAGGAGGGTTTCACCGTGTGAGTCCAAGAGGAGCTGTGGGTGTGGAGGCTCAGCCAGGTGTCCAGCGTGAGGCCCCACTTTGACTGGCGTTACCTAAGTCTCAGGCTATGCTTTTCCTCCCAGTTACCACCTGTAAATCACAAATAATCTCATGTATGACCTAAATCAATATAAGAATGATATCTGAAGTGTGTCCTTGCCATGTCCCATCAACAGACCTTGAATTAGTTCCAGTGGTTGTCTTGATGCATAATATATACCTTCGCAAAATTGTGTAGCTCTTGCCCATTGCCAGAGGCAAGAGCAGTTTCTCACACCAGGCTGGGTGCCAGCTCATACATTAGGACCAGCCGTATTTTTTTTTAATTGAGCCTTATTAATTGGCCGGTCTACTTACTGGTAAAATGGGTGAGGTATTGGCTCCAGAGCTGTCACGGGCACCAGGCCTCGCTGACCTGTCAGTAAGGACATCCCTTCCCACTTAGACTCCTCTCCAACATTCTTCACATGGATCAGCTCATTCCTGTAGAGCTGCAGGCCTTCCTCTCCCGTCTGCTCCGGCTGCCAGGCACCGGGCACAGCTCTGGAAAAAAAGTTACCTGCAGAGAGAAAGAGTCATGCCCAGGTCAATGACATCAGTGCAAGACATAGCCCAGCACGGGGCTACAACACAGCCCTGCTGAGATGTTTTGGAGGAAATCCCTATATATGCAGCCCCTTCTCACCCTCCTGGAGCAGCAGACCCATATATATAGTGGCCAAGCGATCTTCATCCACAGTAACTCTGATCTCTGTGTCCTCCATCAGAGCACAGTTCAGCCAATAGTCCTGGTCAAAGAGAAGCTGCTCCAGGCAGCTTCCCACATACCCTAAAAAAACAAGAGGTAAAGCAGTGTTAGCACCTTCATTCACTGGGCACGATGAGGTGCTCTTTGGATGTCTCCCAGTCTGCCATCTGCAAACACACTGTGAGGCAACAGTCTCTAATTCTGCCTCCAACCCCAAAATGCAACACAGGGATTACCCCAAAGGCACCCTCCTGGGTCTCTTTCACTGATCCGGGTAGTGGTTTCATAAATCTGTAGATGGACACCAAGGTCTTCTAATTCATATTCTTCAACTACCCACCCTGTTACACCACTGGTTTTTTGGTGTCAAAGAGTACCTTCTCAAAAAATGCTTCTCACACTGTCTGTTTAGACCCCCCACACCTTGAAAACATTACCTAAAGTCAGATACGTGGAAAACTTCCAGACTTCTTCTAGGGTTTTGAAAGTGAGGAGGAACCGATCCTCCTGTGCTTGCATACAGACCAGCCTGGCTGACAGCTCCTAGACACAGAAGACAAAGCAAGATTCAGGGCACTCCTGGGGACTGTGACAGGGGGTCTCCTTTGTCAGTGTGGGAATAATATTAGATGCTGGAATGAGACTAGGCATTCATTTATTAGCATAGTTGAGACCGAAGCTGTGTGAGTTGGTTGCCTGGGGCTAAAGGCAGGGTGCTCCAGCCAGCTGAGTCCTTCAGCCAGGGGGGATGGAGCACCCGCAGTGACAGCTCCCCATGGTGCTCCATCATCTCCTCCAAATCTTTTCCCCTGTGGTGCACACCAGAACCACTGTGCTTTTGAAACCCAGACACCTGAACCATACCACGTGTGGGCTAATGTTCAGTCAGCACAGGCAAAGCTCCCAAACTGCAGCTCTGAGGCTGAAAGCAGTCCGCTTGCCTCGAGGGAGAAGCTCTCCTTTCACTATTGCTGGCACTACTATGTCTGCACTGTTCCAGGTCTTCTGGGAAGCTCTGCAGGGAGCCCTAAGGGCCTATGGCATTAAAACCCAGCCGGGGAGGAGAGTTCAATCCAGGAAACATCTCTATACCTGTAGTGATTTTTCTATATGAAGCCAAACACTCTGAGAACCCCTATGCATGTCCAGGGATGCCACCTCCACTGGGGACCTGAGTCTGGTACAGAGCTTTGGTGATCCTGGCCCTGTGAAATACTGGCTATTTAGACTCACTCCAGGGCTATCTGCATGATCCCTCAGGCAACTTGAAGCCTCCAATATAAGGCTCCTGACATGACGCTCATCTTTGCATCTGCCTCTCACCTCTTCCCAGCCCATTTCCACCATCATTCCAGTCCCCTACAGAATCTCCGTGTGCAGGAACATACCCCGCAGCAGCCTTGGAGGAGCTTCTCTTTCTCGGCTGGGTTTGGTGTGTCCCATTGCACCAGAGGTATCCCAGTATATGCTCTGCCCTGCCAGGCTGGGGCTCCTACCTTGAACAGGGCACAGACATCTTTGTCATCACTCTCCAGGGCCCACAGCTTCTTTCTGGCTGCTTCCTGGAGCTGGGAATTGAGGCATCGGGAGGAGCGGCTTTCAACGGAGAAGAAGAGCGAAATCTCTTGAAAAGGACATGTGCAGGGTTAAGGGGGAGAAGGAGCTCCATGCCACACAGAGCTGCCTCTGCCGCACTGCCTCCCTGCAGCCAGCCCCACCAGTGCCTCCAGCCCTCGCCTGGCTGTGATGTTCAAAGAACACAAACCCAGCTTGTCATCCCCCCTTCGGCAACAAAGATGAGAAACTCCACCGGTGATGGGGGCTCAGTTAGCTGCGGTGCCAGGCCTTGCTACGTTCAACCACTGGAAATCTAGGTGATGCCAAAGACAACATCTTACCTGGTGGGAAGCTCTCCCCGACAGCCAGCAGCACCAAGGAGGTGTCCGGCGAGCCTTCTGCTGCTTTGGTAGCACAGTTGTTTGGTTCTGATGCTCCAGCCTTACCTAGCAAGGAGCAGGGACACGGAAGAGCTGCTGTCACATTTTGTGACAGAGGTCTAGGATATTCTGCCTAACCACGCCACCTGAAAGCAAAGCACGTGGGTTGCACTGCAGATCTGGCTGGGGATTGTGTGAATCTGGTATCACCCTAAAATCATGCTCAAGGTTGGAGGCAAGATCCACGGGACTGCTGTGTCCTAATTATACGATAGCCTTGATGACTGGCTTCTTTCCAGTGCTGGAGTAGCTTTGAAGTGAGGGGACCTTCCCTCCTTGCTCTTGGGACAGACCCTCACTGAGCAGATCTGCTAGAAGGATAATTCCGTGACACAGAGATGTTTTTGGAGGAGACCTCAGAACAAGAGTGTTTCCTCAGCACAGGAGAGCCGAGGGCTTACAAAACTCTTTGCTCATCAATTTGACAGTCAAAATGAGATTTTCTCCCTTGCCTGCTTTGGTCAGTATCTGAAATCCAAGCTGCATTCTCTCTGCTTCACACATGGTCAACTATTGCCATAAAGGATTCAGGAACTGAAACTTTAGCTGGTAATTATGTTAATGAAGGCTGAGGCACATAAAAATCCAGTTTGCTTTTCCACAGCTGCATTTGGCTGCGGAGGGATAACAAGATTAAAACCCAATTTTTGTCAGTAATCAGATTGGACTTGTAAGACAAACACGTACCCGGAGATCTGGAGCTGGAACGTGCAGTGGCTTTTGTAAGTCACTTCTGTGACCATAACTATACTCCGCAGTTCTTTTTATTGAGATAGCTTTGCCACTCAGTCAAATAAACTGTTATTTGCATGTAGAATTATAAACCTTATTTATAGTTAACAGTAGAAAGAATGGCCCAAGGCTGGACATGTAATGAATGAGCTTTTCTTCGAAAAAAAAAGGCTCTACATTTCTCAACAGCTGATTTGAACACACTTAACAAAGGACTTCATCCAGCTACTCTGTCCCCTTCCACACATGGGGGAAACGGAGACAGGGAAGCGAAACGAGCCAGAGGCAGAGCTAAACCTGCAAGCTAAACCGCCAGGGCTGGGCTCGCCTGCCGCTTGCTTCACTCCTCCCTCCCTTCCCCTCCTCCCTGCATCCTGGCAGACCCCGATGGGCTCCCCCGAGTTCAGCAGCTCCCGGTGGGCAGGGGCTCAGTCCCCCTCCCCCAGGGACAGGTACCTGATGCCATGGTCTTCTCCTGCCACCATTTTCCCCGGCGCTCGGCTGCGGTGTGCTGCAGGTGGTCCCAGCAGGGCAGGAGCACAGGTGAGTGGGGGCAGCAGGACTCACACTCTTCGCCTGGGGAAGACGGGTGGTGGAGAGAGACATTTGGATCCCCAGCAGGATGCTCCCTGCCCAAGAGGTCTCTATATGAAGTGCTGGAGGAGGCGGCAGGTCGGACACTGGTCGTGCCACCTCTGCCAGCAGAATGACACAGCATGCTGGTGGGTCTCTGCAGAGCCAGGCAGGGGCCAGGGCTTGCTTGGGTGAGAGAAGAAGTGGATTTGCTCCCCACCACTCTCACCGATTCAGTATTTATTTTTGTTTGGGCCAGGCTCAGAAAGGGAACTGGGAACTTTTTCAAGAGACCAATTGAAACTGCTGGCGGGGAGTCGTTCCCAGTCATGCCAGTGACTCATTTACCTCCCCGGTGCTGAAATATTTTGTAACAGTGGGCAGGAAACAGCCCCAGCCCAGAGCCCAGCGCGGTCCCAGCTCTTGGGGCCACACTCCTGGCAGCTGGGGCTGACGCACTGGTGGCACCCGCTGGCACCTGCTCTCCCGAGGGACACGTGGCCACAGCCACTGGCCCTGAGCCACCTCCCTCCTCCAGCTCGTTAGCGCAGCCCCATTAGCTCATTTAGGCATGCGGGTATGAGAATTGTGCCTCGGGGTCTGGCAGCACCCCATGGGCTCTGCCAGCTTTGCGATGCTTGGGGTGCTCCTGGGCAGCAGTGGCAGCAGAACAGGGGTGGCAAGGGGCTTCCTGAAAAGCCAACAAAAGTGTGGGAATAAACCAACTCTCTGAGTCATCCTCTCCCCTCCCCGCCCAAAATGCCCTGCCTTGTTCCCCACGCACCCAAATCTAGTGACACAGCAAGCGTCCAGCAAGAGGAGGGAACACCAGGCACCATCTCTGGAAAGGCAGGCAAGCAGCCATAGGGAGCCAGCGCTCAGCGCCGGAGTCTCTCCAGCAGCCCCGGCAGTGGGGTGAACTCTGCAGCCACCGGTTTCGCAGCCCTGCTCAGACAGACCAGGGCCATGGCATCCCCACAGACAGCTTACCTGTGCATCCCAGGGACAGCTCCTGGTGCCAGGGGGTCCCCCAGCAGCAGCCCATGTGTCCAGCAGCACCACCAGCCGCGAGCCGCAGCGCGGGCAGGGCGAGCGTGCTGCTCACTGCCCGGTCACTGCCCGGCCGGCACCGCGGCTCGGCCCCAGCCCCAGCCACAATGCACAATGAGCCTTTTGACCCGGCACCGTCTGCCAGCGAGGCGGGGGCGATGGGCACAGCGTCAGAGAATGGTTTGGGTTAGAATCATAGCACCGTTTAGATTAGAAAAGACCTTAAAAACATCAAGACCAACTGTTAACCCAGCACTGCCAAGCCCACCACAAAACCGTGTCTCTAAGTGCCACATCTACATGTCTTTTAAATACCTTCAGGGATGGTGACTTACCCACTGCCCTGGGCAGTCTGTTCCAATGATTGACAACCCTTTAGGTGAAGAAATTATTCCTAACACCCAACACCTGCCTACAACCTCCTTTCAGGCAGCTGTAGAGAGCGATAACGTCTCTTAAGGCAGGACCTGCCTTTCACAAACCCACGCTGGCCGGGCCTGATCCCCTGGTTGCCCTGCATGTGCCACGTGATGGCATCAAGATGATCCGCCCCGTAACCTTCCCCGGCACCGAGGTCAGGCTGACAGGGCTGTGGGTGCCCAGATCCTCCTTCCAGCCCTTCTTGTAGATGGGCGTCACATTTGCTGACCCCCAGTCTGCTGGGACCCCCCCAGTTAGCCAGGGCCGCTGACAAACGATGGGAAGTGCCTCGGTGAGCACTTGTGCCAGCTCCCTCAGTGTCCTCGGGAGGATCCCATCCAGCCCCAGAGACCTGTGTGTGCCTGAGTGGTGCAGCAGGGCACTGACCATTTCTCCTTCTCATTCTGCTCCCCATCCCTGCCTTCCAGCTCAGGGGGCTGGGGACCCAGAGAACAACTGGTCTTACTCTTAAAGACTCAGACAAAGGTGGCACTAAGTACCTCAGCCTTTTCCTCACCCTTGTTTCTCCCCAC
Organism: Falco naumanni; assembly: GCF_017639655.2. Lineage (NCBI taxonomy): Eukaryota > Metazoa > Chordata > Aves > Falconiformes > Falconidae > Falco > Falco naumanni. Next base: position 12,183,351 of record NC_054061.1, read on the forward strand.
ATCCAATAAAGGACAGAGAATCTCCTTAGCCCTCCTTTTGTTGCTAATGTATTTATAGAAACATTTTTTATTGTCTTTTACGGCAGTAGTCAGATTAAGTTCTAGTTGGGCTTTGGCCCTTCTGATTTTCTCCCTGCTACATCTCTGTAGTCCAGAGTTCCCTGCCCCCTCTTCCAAAGGACATCAACTCCCTTTCTCCCTGAGTTCCAGCCCAAGCTCTCTGCTCAGCCAGGCTGGTCTTCCCTGCCGGCTCATCTGTCGGCACACGGGGACAGCCTGCTCCTGCGCCTTGAAGACCTCCTGCTTGAAGACTGTCCAGCCTTGCCGGAGCCCTTGGCCCTTCAGGGCTGCCTGCCCAGGGACCCTGTCAGCCAGGCTCCTCAACAGCCCAGTCTGCCCTCCACAAGTCCAAGGGGGCAGTTCTGCTGACCTCCCTCCTGACTTCTCCGAGAATGGAAAACTCCACCATTTTGTGATCGCTGTGCCCGAGGTGGCCTCCAGCCATCACATCACCCCCCAGCCCTTCTCCGCTCGCAAACAGCAGCTCCAGTGGGCGCCGTCCCTGGCTGGCTCCCCCGCCAGCCGTGTCAGGCAGTTCTCTTCCACATGCTCTGGGAACCCCCGGACTGTTCCCTCTCTGCTGTGCTGTAGTTCCAGAGACATCTGGCAAGTTTAAGTCTCCCAAGAAACCTTTAAAGACCTTGTTCCAACCCTACTGCCACGGGCAGGGACACCTTCCACCAGGGCAGGTTGCTCAGAGCCTCGTCCAGCCTGGCCTTGAGCATCCCAGGGATGGGGCATCCACAGCTGCTCTGGGCAACACCACCCTCACAGTGAAGAAGTTCTTCTTTATATCTAATCTAAATCTACCCTCTTTTAGGTTAAAACCTTTGCCCCTTGCCCTGTCACTACAGGTCCTAGCAAAAAGCCCCTCTCCATCCTTCTTATAAGCCCCCTTTAGGTACTGAAAGGCTGCAATGAGGTGTCCCCAGAGCCTTCTCTTCTCAGACTTTCCTCCTAGGAGAGGGGTTCCAGCCCTCCAGTCATTTTCATGGCCCTCCTTTGGATGCTGTCTAACAGGTCTATGTTCTTCTTGTGCTGGGGACCACAGAGCTGGGGGGGGGGGGGGGGTGTCTCATCCTGCTGGCTGGCATTGCTGCCCTGTGCTGGCCCCACCACTGCCCTGGGCTCCGCTCTCACCCTTGCCGTTGGGAGCATGTTGCTCAGCCCACATGGCACATTCCTCTCATTCCTCCCACTGGCCGTGGCACGGGAAGCCCCACAGTCTGCAAAGCCTGCCCGAGCTTCCAGCTGGCCCCCGCAGAGAGCTTCAACGCTGGTCTCCCCCCAGCTCCAAAGACAACCCTATTGCTGACACTGCTGCAAGCACCTGCCTCACCTGCAAGGACAGCCTGCTGGGGCTCATCCAGCATCCTCCATCCGGGGTGGCTGTGCAGCTGCTCCTGGACCACCGTCCTGCCCGGCCGAGCCAGCACTCTCCCCGTCTCACGGTGAAGGCAGCTGGCAGCGCTGCCCGCCCCACGCCAACCTCAGCAGAGCGGAGCTGCGTCCAGGCAAGCCACAGGTGAGTCCCCTGCAAGCACAGGCACTGTGGGCTACTTTCAGGCTAGCAAGGCTCATCTCATCTCTGAGATCATGACTGTCTGGACCACAGATGCAAACACCAGGAGAGACCGAAATGGGTGCTGTGCAGGATCCCTTGGGCAGCCCAGGATGGAATCGCATTCCCTCTTGGCTCACATGCTCTGACCTTCCCCAGCCTCCAGGAGCAGGACTCAGGACTGGCTGTGTGGCCTCACTGTGCTATGGATGGCGAATGTCCGCAGAGCATCTCTGGGGAAGAGCAACACAGCTCCTGCAACATAAAAACCAAAATGTCTGGGGAGAAAAGTCACAGATAGGGAGGTCTTTCAAGGATAGACTTTTACTTCAGCAACCACTCAATGCCAGTGCCACCACAGCAGTGACTTGTCTGCTGTGGTGTGCTGCAAGAGCATTGCTGGTCCTCCCAGCTCCCTTGAGCTTCTCCAGAGTAGTGAGTAATTACTCCAGTGAGTAATTTCTCACCAGATTCCTGTGCTGTGATGGGGGCTGCCTGGCACCACTGCAACACCTCTAAAGCAAAGCACGAGGAGTAGCTAGCTGCGGGACGGGCTGTGGCAGGGTGGAGTCCGTGTTCATGGGGCTGGCTGGCAAACTTACAACAAATGGGAAGTCAAACCAAAAGGCTTTGCAGGGAGGGTTGCACTGAGCAATGCACCAGCCTGTCCACCCAGGAGATGGTTTAAAGCGTGGGGATTTCTAGTCCTCATCAGGAGAAACCAGATGTCAAAATGTTGGGGTTGCCTGGAGAAGGCACCGTCTTTCTCATCCTCCTTGTTGCAGCTCACCTGCCCTCCTGAGCCCCAGACATTAAGGTGCAAAGCACTGCAGCTCTCTCTTGGTGTGCTAAAGTCAAGCTGACGTTTCCCATGCAAAGCTGCGCAGCCGTGGAGACCTGCACGAAGGTGAGCGGCTGGGACAGGCACCGGTGCTGCTCTCCCTGTGGCAAGGACACACTGTCTGTTCCAGTTGCATGCTTGTGCTAGAAAGCTCCACGTTTAGAAAACTCCCCCAGTTGACAACAGGATGCTTTGAAGGTGCAGGAGCTGGAGGGGGAATTCAGATCCAGGTGCAGGTTTCGGCCTGCCTGTGCTCAGAGCACACAGCCCAAGTTTCTGTGATGGAGTCAGGCCCATCTTTACAGGAAAGATGTTGCTGTTTTGGGCCCATGTTGTCAAAGTGGTCAGCACTCAAGCAGGGCAGGTGTTTTCAGAGAAAGCTTTTTGCTTCACTCAGAATGATGTTGGTTTTCAGCAATACCTGCTCACTGATTAGTGTCAAATTATTCTACCCAGGGGAAAATGTTTTCTTATATCAACAGTACGTTATGTTTCATTTTCTAAACAAAAATGTCCTCCTTTGTAGTTTCAAAATTTCTTTTTGCTTTTAAGTTTACCTAGATAACTTAAGTGACCAAACCCATCCTTCTACAAGCAAAGGTATCAGCCTCTTCTTTGACCTGAAATGGAATTTTCCTTTTGACCAGCAACGCAAAAACCTCCCGTTCACTCCTTACCCTGCTACTTACTACCCCTGGATCTCCGCTGGAGAGCCCCCACTGCTGCTGCTGAAGCCCTCAGCCTGGCCTCACTGGAAAAGCCTGGTCAGAAGTACAGAAGCAATTTCCCAGGGGTCTCAGCCTGTGCTGGCTGGGGGTCTCTGCCTGTGCCAGCTCTCCAGAGTCTCTGCTCCCTTTGCAAACCTGGTGTAGCCATGCCAGCTGGGCAGCCTCTGCAGAGCACCAGCCAGCCACGCTTCCCTCCCCAGGGCACAAAACCAGGAGGCAGGGTGACTGTCCGGGCAGTCTTTGTCTGGTGGATGTAGCTTGCTGCAGACACTGTCGGTCTCCAGGGCTGTCATGCAGCAGCACCCCTCCCTGCAACAATATCCCCTTTCCTAACTCCAGCATGTCTGATGTGATTTCTCCTGTCCTTCTTCCATCGGTTCCTGGGTACAAAAGACCCAAAACAAACCATTTCCCCGGCATGCTCATCACCACTACATCTGAGCCTCAAATTCTGCCGGGACCAAAAATGCAAACTCTCTGCCCCAACCTGGATTTATGCAGCCATGTCCCTGCACCGGACTGCTCCAGCCACCTGCAACCACGGTCCCGGCTGTGTTTGCTCAGCTGGGGACGAAGGGCGCAGGCATGCAACCGGCACCCAGCAAGAGATCCAGCCCGGCGGCTGCAAGGGCAGAGCAGCGCAAGCAGCTGTACTGACCTGCTCCTCCACACGTGCCTGTGTGGGGCCCCTTGCTCTGCTCCCCAGCACCGCTTTCCTCCTGGAGAACTCTTGGCCACAAAGCTCCAGTCTCTCCAAGCCAGGTCCCCCAAGGGAACGCTGCCGGCGCCGGGACACGGCGCGCTCCCGTGCGTGTGCACAGGTCTGCGTACGTGTTTGCAAGGCGGGCGAGCGTGCCCAGCGCCACCACTCCCTCGCACAAGGAAAGGAATTTCTTCCAAGAGCAGCTTATCATCTTGGGAACCTCCGCTTCCCAGCAGAGAGGTCAATGAGTTACCCAGAGTTAAGCTGTAAACAGCCCGGCACGCTGGCAGACTGCTGGCTCCCAAGGGGAAGCATGAATGCCCAGGCACCACCTTCGCCTGGGCCCTGCGGTCAAGGGCAGCAAGGCTGCCCATGGGCACGGTGTCACGGAGCAGCTCAGGGCTCTGCTCAACCTGAGCGTGACTGCAGCGGCCGCAGCTCCCTCCCGTTGCAAGCAGCTGCTGCTTTACATGAGCAGCCTCTCTCGGACTCACCTGTCCCCTGCGCTCAGCCCTGGTGCTGTGTCCTCGGGGCTCACGACCTTCCGTCCTCACGGTGCACCGGCTGCCTCTGCTACAGCAAAGCCCCAGGGAGAGGCTTTACCTGCCCCACCGCACGGGCATCCCGGGGAGGTGGCAGAGGCTCAGCTCTGAAACACCCTCCTTCTCTGACAGAATGCAAATACAGACACGCAGAACAAGAGATCTGTGGACCCAGCAGTATTTGTGCACCCTGGCTAAACTCTGCAAACAGGGCAAGCAGAGAAAAACACAGCGATCTTTTTTGGGGGTTTTTTGGTTGTTTTTTTAAACAATGAAAGAGCTAATATCAAGCTTTTCCAATATTCCTGTTTCCTTCTGGGAGTGCTCAGAAGCTGACCATTCCTTGGCAGGTTCAAAACGAAGCCTCATTGCTTTTGACTTTGTTATTTAAAAATGAACCTGAAAGAAAAAGGAAGTCAGCCCAAACCTAACGTCAGTCGAGGAAAAAAGCAAACAAACAAGATGAAACGTTTTGTTTCAGGTCAAACAAACTCCTGTTCCATGTTTTTGATTCTCTGGTATTGGGGGGGGGGGGAGGGGTGGCATTTTCTGCGGCCGGGGGGAGCTGTGGGGACACTGGCAGGAGCAAGCAAGGCCAACGGGGACATTTCCTCATTCTTGCACTCTGCTTTTGCTTTCACCCTCTGCAAATGGGTGCAGAGCAGTGATAAGCACCTGCCCACACCATGCCCTCTGCAATCCTGGGCCCTCCAGGCAGCTCCTTAGTGCCTGCCTGGCTGCTCGGGTGGTGGGACAGGAGTATGGGGGAGAGGGACATGCCCCATGTACCTCCACCATACCTTTGCATGCCCCAGACCAGGTGGCATTGAGACAGCATCTTTCCTGGTGTGCTAGCAGCTGGGGGCAGCTCAGGAAGGAGAGGGTTCATGCACTGCTGCAGGACACGGGAAGCACAATGGCTCTGCAGCAAAACTGGTGTGGCAAGTCACTGAAATGCAGCCAGACAGGGCTGGCTTTTGAGATATTTCTTTTCGCTGATGGCCCTCACTCAAGACTTTTCTTCCACCTCCAAGACCCTTCTTACTTTTCTCCATCCTGTGCTGCACACGGCAATCCAAAGCTGCTGCCTGCACGCAGAAATTTGCTCCATCCTGCAACCAAAGGGTTAAGTGGACTCTGGGGCTGAACTAAGCTGAACTCAGCGCTTAATTTTCAGAAATGCTGAGCCCTGCTCCTCTCACATTGTTTTCAGCCAGAGGCAGAGGAAGTGAGTGCTCTTGGAAAAGGGACTGTGTGTGTCGGCTGTGCCTGGGAGGGTCTGGAGGCTGGGACCACCCTTTGGCACATAGAGCAGCTGCCCCTGCGCCCAGGAGCTGTGCCAGGAGCAGCCCAGGCTGCTGCTTTGAGGTCTCCTCCCTGGGATTGGGGTGTGAACCCCAAGCATGCTCCCTGCTCCTGCCTGCAGCCCTCTGAACGCTACCACCGCTCCAAAGGCAGCAGTGTGGTGTCACCGCCCAGGGGAGCCTCCAGACTGCGCTGAGACAGAGCCAGGGAAGTGGAGGCCACAGATAAGGCATGGGAAGGAAGAAGGAAGGACCAAAGCTAGCTAGCTGAGCTCCAGGGTTTGAAGATTGCTGCAGCGCCTGTCTGGCACTGTGTTGCTGGGAGGAGCATTCTAGTTCAGCCCTGTGCAAACATCTTGGGTTTTGTCCAATTCAGCTTGCAGGAAGGTTTGGGCTCGTCAGGGAAAGCCCTGCTCTGATACTGCATGTACAGGTGTCTCAGAGGCACCGGTTTCGCTATAAAGAGCTTAGCGATAAGGTGTAGGAGAGCAGCCAGGAATAGCAGTCACAAGCGTGCAGCCCCATAGTGCTGCCTCTCAAGGCCTTTTCGAGCTCTTTTGATCATTGCATCCCTTCCTCGGCCAGCCTGCCCACAGCAGGCACCGCTCCAGCAAGCTGCCTTGCTAAGCATCCTCGCCCAGGCAAGGGCAGAGCTACAGCTACACCTTCCAGCACCATCCCTGCTCCAACAACAGCTGCAGGGGGGACGGGACAGCCACAGCATCACACATCACAGCAGCTTTTAGGCACAGGACTATTGGGGAAAACCTCTTTCTTCCTCTAGAACAGCTTCTTCCAAGGTTGCAGAGGTAGCCCAGACCTCGCATCCTCTGTGAGATCTGAGCTAACAGCTGGTGAAACCATGACGCGCCCTCGGGATACTCCTCCCAGCTCCCTCTGACTCCTGTCAGGTCCCTCCTGCCTGCGCTGTGACAAGGCTGCAGGGATGAGGGGTGGGGTGCCAGACTCTGCCCCACAGCAGCTCCATCCAGCGCAAGGGTGCCTGTGCCCCAGCGGAGGGCACAAGGGGACACGAGATCTGTCCTGAGCTTCTGAAGTTCCCAGCTTGTCCCACCTCCCCAGGCAGCCCAGTCCCAGACCCCTGGCTCTCCTGGGGTAGAGTAGGTGCTACTCTCCACGTCACCTGCAGAAGAGGATCCCTTCCCACCACCCCTCTAGCCAGTGCCTCCCCTGCAGCTGTTGTGCCCCCTCTCACCCCCAGCACCACTTTCTCAGCATTTCCACTACCATGATGCCTGGTCCGGCTGTGCACCCACCCAAGATGGCCACCCCCCCAGGAATCAGCCCCACAAGGACAAACTCACAGCTGGCAGCCAGATCCACCCAGTCTTCACAGCAGAAGAGGGTCCCCAGGTGATGAAAATTGTCTCTTGGCCACCTGATCTCTCTTGACTGATGTCAGAGCTGCTGCAAAGAGGTCCCCCAGCTCCACCCTTCCTGCTGCCCCATCCAGTCACAGCTTCTCTCCTTGGCTTCTTATCCCTGCTCTTCTCCCAGGCTGGAATTATTTCAGTCCAGCACTGGCCAGAACATTAAATGGCCTTAACCCTATCAATAATGCAGGAGAATTGATGGCAGGTAGCTTGTAGACAGCTGCCAGCCTCAGAGGGGCACTGAGACCTCTCTGAGCATGGCCAGGCAGGACCTGGGGTGTGGATAAATGCCTGCAGCCCACACGGGGTGGTGAGCTCAGGCAGGATCTGACTGGGAACCCTTCTGCCTTGCCCACCTCTCTGGACCTGGAGACCTGAAGGGGCTCCTCTCTGCTGGCCCAGGTGAGGAGGCTGCTCACCAGCCAGAGGGACACAAGGAAAGCACTGGCTGGACACAGCTATGTGCAAGCAGCCATGTCAGCCTTTGCACTGTGGCCTTCTATGTGCTGGACAGGTTTTCCCGTGGGGTAGCAGAGGATGATGTCTCTGATGTGTTCCCTGCATGCTGGGGAGCTTTTGCTAAGTCCAGAGTCTGTGCTATTCCCATCTGAAAAAAGGTGGCACTGTGCCTTTCTTTGTGAAGATGTTCAGAAAACCATTGCATCAGGGCAACATGCTCCAGAGAGGTGAATCTGAGCTACTTTCCTACAAGTTGCAGGCTGGTCTGGGAGCTGCTGGCAGCGAGGCACAAGCCAGGCAGCTGCTTTTCTACCCCAGGTGCGTGTGCAGGGCCCTTGTCAGGGCACCACAGCCAGCACCAAGCCACCCTTGCTGGCGGAGCGGAGACGTGTGAGTGCACTGGGGTTCTGCCATCTGGGAAGTGGGTGTCTCCATCTGGGAGGCTGGGGTTCTGCCATCCAGGACATACAGCACGAGGCACAGCTGGTGCTGGGAGCGCAACCCCACTTGGGACTTGTTGCATTGCCCAGCTCCCCGCCATGAAATGGGCAGTTGGCTGAGGGGTGCTCTTGGCTACTGGGAGATTCCCATTCATTTCCCGAGGGGAGTTTAGGATGCAGCCCTTCAGTATGCAGATCCTGCTGCTTCCATGAGTTTGTAGGTGGCAGGGTGTGACAGTGCATTTGACCTCCCCCAGGTAGGGCAGAGCTGCTGGCACCAGCAAGCATCACCTCTAAGGAACTTGTCCTAGGCTTTGAAATAGCAATGCCCAACCTCTGCCTTCCTCTCTGTGCCCAGTGTCACCCTAAAGGACATTGCACTGCTGCTCAGGCCCAGCGCGCCCCACAGCAGCCCTGCAGCCCCGTGGGGGAGCCCATTAGCTGATAGCTACCAAGCCAGCCGGGATGCAGAGTGCAGTCAGGCTCTCCCCATACTGCTTATTAATTGTCAGAGCCATTAGATGGCAGCAACTACCACGCCAGCAGCACCTTGCTCCCCACACCGTTTTGCAAAATTGCAAAAACAGTTTTGGAGCCAGGTCCCAGCCCTGCTGCCCACGGCCCCCAAGCATCCGCAGCTGCACCTGGTCCACAGGATGGACCACAGGGTAGGGAAATAACCCCAGAATGGGGCAAGCGCTCTGGGACTGCAGAACTGGGCTTGCGAGGAAAAACAAGGGAAGGCTCAAAAATACGGGACCAGCATTCCGTGCAGCAACGCCAGGCTCAGCAGGGACATGAGTGCAACCAGCCAGGTCATCTCCAGGGAAGGTGACTCTCTAGAGTCCATCTGCAAGGGACTGCTGTGAGCACCCAGCTGGGAACCACCAGTTGGTGACACGCGAAAGCCAGCCTCTGTGCACCACACTAACGAGCACTCAGTGAAGCCACACTCATTTCCAGCAGTGATTTTATTGTCTCTGTGTTAAAGACGCTACGGGTAAGGTAACACGCTGAGCAAACCCTGCCAGGGATGTGCAGCCACGGCTCGTTCAGGTGCTGCCTTGAATAGAGCTGACTGAAAATCAGAAGGAAAAAGTGCTCAAAATGTCAAAGTTGTTCTCCTTGGAGAGGTTTCCAAAAGAAATGTGTTTCACTTGGAAATACCTCTAGAAAATTGAACTTTCAAAATATTTCATTTTAACTTCTCAGTTTTCCTGTATTTCTCCCTTCTAGTCTCTCTTTCCCTTTATTATTCTCCCCTGCCTCTTCTTTTACCCTGTTCCTATTTTGCCATGAAACAGAAATGAACAGGGTGGGGAAGAACAAAAAATGACAAAGTGAGCACAACCCCCCAGATCTCCAGTTTTTCATTTTTCAATTTCACTCACAGTAGGAAAATGGTCGTGAAAACACATTTTGTTCATTTTTAGACTACAAACATGAATAACAACCCAACCTCCTTATGCCTTTTCCTCCAACATCTGCGATGTGAGTTGCAAGGGGCTGAATAGCCATCTCCTGCACATATAGCACCAAAAAGCAAATCCAGCACTGCTTTCGCTACCGCCAGCCCAGCAAGTGCTGATACAAGCAGTGCCCACCACGGAGCCTGAGCAAAGACGAGTCATACAAACCATCCCATCTAATTCACACAGCTCAAGCTCAAGCTTAACCATACAGTAAAGGGAACATATTTAAAGAAATCTTTTCATAATCTGGAAAAAATCAGTATTTTTGGACTTTCCTCTGGAAGAAAAAGGTAAATATTGATGAAGATATTAATTGCTTATGCTGATCCAGGGTTGGTTTTTTTTAAGATTTTAATGATCCAAGCTGTTTGTAAAGGTGTTGGTCTTCATGCCATTTCCTTTTAGAAAGCAACAAAGCAACTCAGTGAGGCTAAGCATCTTGTTTTGATATTTTCAGAGTGGAACATTTTGATTTTTCAACTTACAAAGCTTTGCTGCTTTAATTTTTTGAATATAAAGCCAAGATTGAAATCAGAATGAAAGCTTTCAGTTTAAGCTAATTAATCCAAACACTTTGATTCAAATCCCATTGTGTTTCCTCAGTTTTGTTCTCTGGGAATTTATTTTAAGTGTCTGCATTCCATTTTTAGACCAAGGTAAAAAAGAGAAGTGAGATTTCCTAGAAAAGAGATAACCCGCTGCTTTCCCGGGGCTAGCCATTGTGTGGTATTTCATATGCTTAGAAGTGTAAAAAGAAATTATCTTTTCTTAATGATGTTGCTTGGTCTCCTGAACTGCACAGGCAGCACGGTCTGGAGACCTGGTCTGAGGTTTGCTGCCAGCCCCCAGAGCGAGGAATGCCATGCTCCAGCCTGAAGATCCCCCAGATTCTCCTGGAATCTCCCTGATTCTGTTTCCCCATGAAACAATATGAGGAAGAAAAGGAAAAACAAATTGTCGTGATAACAGCACTCCAGCAATAAGTAAGAAGCAGCATTTGCCAAGGCGACGTTGCTCTTTCTGAGAAGGTGGTGCTCCCTGAGGAGCTCTGGGAAGACGGGAGGTGTGCCAGCCAGCTTCCACGAGCAGAGAGGTCCAAGGGCTGGGCTTCTCACAGGCAGCTCGTGACGGCCAAGGCTGTCCATTAACAACATCTCGGGATCCTGCCCTAACAGCTGATGGGAGGGAGGATGTTTCTTCCTTCCATCAGTCTTCACTGCTTCAGGGCAACTTAAAAGGGAAAACTAAAAATAAACCCAACTTCCGATGACCTTTAATGGGTTGAAACATAGTTGGCAATGGGAAAGCAGGTCAGGTACCTCGGGGGCCAGAGCTGCAGCTGGTATAAATCTCCCTTTGCATTGCTTTGCTGATGCTGCTTGGCAGGAGCCGCCAGCCAGGCTTTGCCGGGCAGCTGTCCCCGGAGGGTCCCTGCTCACCCTGCAGCGGGGCCGGGAGCAGGGCTGCACCAGCATGGTGTACACCAGCTCAGCTACACACAGCGGGCGAGACGCAGCAGCCCGGAGATGCCTGATCTCAGGCAATAAGCCCTGATATTGCCCGGGAACCCCAGCCTGGCTGCGGGCCACAACAGCGTGCTCGTTGGCTTTTTCAGCACGCTGCTGTGGCAGAGGTCTGCACAGGGACATCAGCTCTCCTGAAGGGCTAGGGAGTGAAAGATTCTGGCAGGTTTTAGGACAAACACTGGTTTCCCATGTCCTAAGGCCTTTGCCATTACTCCTCCCTTAGGCAGGTCATGCAGCACCTCTCGTCTCCGGGTGTCCTGATCTTTCAGGCAGGGAGGAGAAGGCCCAGCACTCCTGACATGCAGGACGAGTCACTCTAGAGGTTCTGCGGCACTTGTTTTCATTCATCTGCTTTTGATTTGGGAACATTTGTTTCACTTGACCTAGGGACTCAGTCCCTGTGGTAATGAGATGGATAATGCCAGAGGACCTGTAGCTTCTCCCGTGCATGGCGCAGGCATTCCTGCCTGGCTTTGCAGGATGGTTCCAGGTTACAGCTGGGCTACGATGCACACCAGCTCCGCCTGAAGCAGATCCAGCTTCACAACCATTCTCCACTGTGGATATTTATTTTCTGCTGAAACTATTTGCACAGCACTAAAATTAATGACTGAAAATGTGAGTTTGCTTCAAAATAATCTATCATTTGATTATCGCTTTAATGCAGGCAGCCTGAGGAACATCTGCCTCTGCCTGTCTGTGTCTCCTCCTGCCGACACAGGGAATTGCTGGGAAGTGCTGTTGTGCTCCTGTGTAAACTGGAAGACAGCCAAACACTGGTGAATGACTTGGTGGTTGCTGGGACTGAGGAACAGGAGCGGGGTCCTGCGCGGGCTAAGGCACCAGCTGCGCCGTCAGGTCCCACCATAGCCCCCTCTTAAAACACCCACTGCCCAGTTCACTGCTCTGGTCCCAGTTGCTCTTTTCCAGGCACTCCCAAAGTAAAGGGACTATCTCCATCATCTGAAAAGTAATTCTGTCATCACTGGAAGAGTGAGTCGGGCTTTGCAGTGGGGCAGCAGGCAGCAACATCTGACCACTCCTGACTTCACTTCTGCCAGATCCCACCTCACAGGGGAAGCAGGGGACAAGAGAAAAATGGGTGGGGAACTGTCCAGCAAGGCGGAATTTCCTCCACCCCATGACGCAGACCATGTGCTGTGGTATAATGGGGTCTCCAGACCCCTTAGGCTTCTCTGCTGCCTTTTGGGAACATTGCAGCCCTGGACTTACAGGCTTTTTTTGGAAAATGTCACCAGCTTCCGATGAGTCAGAGTCCTGCTTCTCTGCAGCCTGCCCAGTGCTTCGTGCGAGGCAGCGGGCTGTGCTGTGCTGGGGTCCCCACAGGCATCTCGCTGCTGTTGTTTGGACTTAAATCTTCTCGCTAAGAAAGGAGAGCCTTTTGCTGCCAGCACACATGCAGGCACGTCTGCCAGGAGCTCGTGTTGGCAGGGGTGGGTTTGGCCAGCTGGTGCCCCTGGGACACACAGACACACTTGTGCTACGGCACTCTGGAGCAAGGGCTGCAGCTGGGATCTCTGGCCAAGGCATTTCCACTCCTCCTGAAACTGTGACTCACAGGGCCCAGCAGTGAAGGCTGTTCACCAGGATGACTACCAGTTGAAGGGGAAAGAAAGCAGGTGGAAGGCCTGGGGCTCCTACAGAGAGACCTCTGAAAACTGTTCCATGTGACTGTATGTGTGCGTGTTTGTAAACACGTATGTATGCATATGTCTGTACCTAGGGGTGCTGAAAGGGATGTTATGGCTTCAAATAAACCAGAAATGCCAGAGCTAAGGCTGCTGCTGAACCATTCCCCCTGGTGCTTTGGGGACAGATATGCTTATATGATCTTGTAGCTCTCTGACCTCTCCTAATCCTTTCTGCTGGCTTTGGGACCTGCTATCTGATATTCCCCTTGCAGCCTCTCCATTCCTCACCTGGTCCCCAAGTCACTCAGGAATGAGGAGGGATCCCCTTCCCTGGGCTTTTCCCCAGGCATCCCACTCTGCAGAAGCGGGATGGGACCTGCCCCTCCAGCCTTGAGGACCTTCCCAGGGACAGTGGCTGAGTGCAGCCTCACACAGAAATATGTGCTTGGTGGCTTCCCGAGCCACTGGTGAGAGAGGCAGTGAGCCTGGCATCTCCAAGTTCCTAGTGCTGGTATAGCACAAGATACATTTCGAGCCCAGCTCCTGATGGTTCCACATGCAGCCACCAACTTCCAGCTCTCTCAATGATGAGCCAGTGTTGGGGAAAGAAGAAAGACAGTTATCAACCAGGTGAGGAAAGTTTGGTTCAGGTCACTCTCTTAGCATCTCACAAAGGCGTGGAGGCAGAGAGAAGAAACCCAGTGTCCAGGGAAGCTGACAGTAAAATCAAATTAAATTAGCACTCTTCTGTCGAGCCTCTTACCCTCACCAGTGCCGTGTCCCTTTTCACTGAACGGTGCAGGGTCCTGAAGGCAGCAGCTTCCTCTGCACAGCCTGAGCTACGTGGCACATGCTGGGTACCGAATGAGGCAGGCGCCTTATGGGAAAAACACGCATCTAATAATTGCTGTGAAAGACCGTGTTGCAATGCACAGGCACAAAGGGATGAAAGGAGGCTGCGTTAACATCTTGACATTTCCTCATTTCTGACTTCTTGTCTCAGGCATCCCTAACATCCTTTTGTGACAGCTTTTGCAGCCAGTTTCCTCAGTCAAAGAAAAGGAAATGGGATTTCCAAAACACCCTGGGCAGCGCTGATGGTGAGGGGCTCCGAGCAGCACCCTGCACCACGGGCCCTTGCTGCAGCCTGGCTGGGGTCAGGCCCCTGTGCAGTAGCTGCTGGCTGAGGCAGGGAGGTGACAAGAGGTAGAGCTCCCTGCTGTCAGCTCACCGCTGCCAAAACCCAAAAATCCCATGGCAGGGGGCACCTGATGCCCTGCCCACCTCCCTACTGGCAGCACCCCCTCTCCCTTCCCCACGGCACAGATCTGCCATGCCAGCACCACCCTGCTGGGAGGGGACCAAGGCGAAGAGGTTCTGCACTGGTGCCCCCTGAGCTCCGCCAAAGCACCCTGTCCTCCTCTGCAGCCCTCTGCAATCCCAGCCTGTCTGTGCTGGAAATTTCAAGTTGCTCTGAAGGCAGCAAGTTAACAAGATTTGGAAACCAGGTCAGCGGAAGAAGCTTAATTAGCTCGCTGAACCGTGGGGACCAGCTCACATCATGTCTGCTTTATTGACTCCCCAAATGGACATTATTGATACGATGGGTGTGAGCCTAGCTGCGATTGGGGTCCTGCGTTCTTCCTTGAGGAGGGGACACCTGGGCACTTGTCATGCACAGGGAAACTTCACAAAGGGCCCCAAATTAGCACCACGGGACAGCCCGAGCCATCCTGCTGAGCCGTATCAGCAGCACTGCTCTCTGCTTGCCTGTTCCCTCCAGCCCTGCTGTTCACACACACCCACTGCCTCTGGGAAGGGGACAGAGCCAAAGGGGACAGGCAGCAGGGCTTGCAGCGAGCTGGCTGTATCACCGGCAGCGCAGGCGTAGCTCACACGACCTGCTACCTGTCTTGTCATGTCACCGCAAACATCTGCTGCTGCAAAAAAAAAACAGCAAGAGAAAGGGAAAGCAAAAGGCCCTCTCTGAGCAGTGCTCCAGCCCCAGGAGCGGGAGAGATGCGGCGCCTGTCACGCTACATGAAAAACCCCTTTCATTAGCGGCACGATTGTAGCTTGCCTCTTTGAATCGCAGTGCAGCTTCTCGGGGGCTCCGCAGGCAGGGTGGGCACAGCCCTGTCTCTGCTCACATCCTGGGAGCAGCTCCACTGGGTGAGGCTTTATTCTGATAAATAGCATCTCACAAACAAAACAATGATCTAATGGCTTTGAAGCCCTTCCAGGAATCCTGATGTGCTGCTAGCAGAGAAGGCTGCTAGCTCGTCGCATGGGAAGAGCCCCCCTTCTCCATCCTACAGCCAGGTGCCGTGCAGACACCCACAGCCCCTCCTTGCTCCTGGCATGGGACTGCCAGGACAGCTGGGGCAGGCAGCCTGGACAGCTGCTGGACGGGAACCTTGGCACAAGAGGAAATCCAGTTTTAGCATCAATTGCTAAATGCCTCTGTCCTGGGACGTTTCTTTGCATGCTCAGCCACCACCGGGCCAAGCCCATGAGTGAGCAGCATGGGACTGGCAGCTGGCAGCGCCATGCTGGGGGGGGAGCCCCGTGGGGCCTGTGGGGGGAGGGGTGTCCCAGGTGAGGAGGGACCAGTCCGGAGGCCCCGGAGCCGCAGGCAGAGCCACAGGCAGGGCAGCTGGTTGGCCACCAGGCAGGGCAGCGTGCAGGGTTGAAGGCAGGCTAGAAAGAAGGGCAGGGCAGCAGACAGGGATGGACCACGGGCGGGAATGCAGGCAGGGCAGCGCAGCAGGCAGGACTGGACCACAGGCAGCACAGTGGGCAGAGCCAGACCACTGGCAGAACTGCAGGCAGGGCAGGGCAGCAGGCAGGGCTAGATGGCAGGCAGCACTGCAGGCAGGGCAGAAGAGGAAGCAGGGCCAGCAGCGGGCAGCACTGCAGGCAGGGCAGGGCAGCGGGCAGGCAGGGCAGGGCAGCACTGCAGGCAGGGCAGGCAGGGCAGGGCAGCGGGCAGGGCAGGCAGGGCAGCACTGCAGGCAGGGCAGGGCAGCGGGCAGGCAGGGCAGGGCAGCGGGCAGGCAGGGCAGGGCAGGGCAGCACTGCAGGCAGGGCAGTGGGCAGGGCAGGCAGGGCAGCACTGCAGGCAGGGCAGGCAGGGCAGGGCAGCGGGCAGGGCAGGCAGGGCAGCACTGCAGGCAGGGCAGGGCAGCGGGCAGGCAGAGCAGGGCAGCACTGCAGGCAGGGCAGGCAGGGCCGGGCAGCGGGCAGGCAGGGCAGCGGGCAGGCAGAGCAGGGCAGCACTGCAGGCAGGGCAGGCAGAGCAGGGCAGCGGGCAGGCAGGGCAGGGCAGCACTGCAGGCAGGGCAGGGCAGCGGGCAGGCAGGGCAGGGCAGCACTGCAGGCAGGGCAGGGCAGCGGGCAGGCAGGGCAGGGCAGCACTGCAGGCAGGGCAGCGGGCAGGCAGGGCAGGGCAGCACTGCAGGCAGGGCAGGGCAGCGGGCAGGCAGGGCAGGGCAGCACTGCAGGCAGGGCAGGGCAGCGGGCAGGCAGGGCAGGGCAGCACTGCAGGCAGGGCAGCGGGCAGGCAGGGCAGGGCAGCACTGCAGGCAGGGCAGGGCAGCGGGCAGGCAGAGCAGGGCAGCACTGCAGGCAGGGCAGGGCAGCGGGCAGGCGGTGCCCAGCAGATGGCGGCGGTGCCGAGCCGGCGTGTCCCGCAGCCGCCCCCCGGGGCCGGGCCGCCGCCGCCCCCCGCGCCGCTCCGCTCCGCGCTGCCCCGCCCGGCGCTGCCGCCCGCCCGTCGGTCCGCCCGCCGCTCCGTCCGTCCGTCCGTCCGCGGGCTGCGCCGTGGGGCGGGGCGGGCGGGGAGCGGCGCTGCGCGGCGCTGCGCGGCCCCCGCCGCGGCTCCACACCCCGCTATAAGAGGAGCGGCCGCGGCCGCGCTCCGCAGTGCATGGCAGCGCCTCGCCCGGTACGGCGCGGCTGGGACCCTCCCCCGGGCCGGTCCCGGGCGTCCCCCGCCTCGCGTCGCCCCCTCCCCGCCGCCGACACCCTTGACCTTGCCATCCGGCCGCTCGGCAGGGAGCGCAGCGGCGGCCACGGAGGCAGCCGTGCTGGGTCGCGGAGCTGCCTGGGGATGCGTTAGCTGGCGGATCGCACCGAAATATTTTTCCTAGGAAAGGGAGAGGCAGCCTCCTCCCGCTGACGGGGGAGTGGAAGAAAAAGGATTTAAAGAGCATCTTTGCCCCCTTTGTTGAATGAGGAGGACGGAGGAGGACCGGCAAGATGAGCACTAGCAGTAAGTACGGCTTTCCCTTGCCTATGCTTTGGGGTTGGGGCTGGTATGGCACTGACTGGCTGGAAGAATTGGAAAGAAAATGTCACGACAGGGCTGATGAGCCTAATGGGATGTTTTGGGGGTTTTATTGTTATTTTCCTGCCTGCCTTTTGCTTTCTGACAGGGTCTGGCTTTGCTGGCACCCTTATTTCATGTGAGCTAAGCCATGGTGCTTATCTCCACCGAGTACTTTTCTTGGCTTGTATTTCTGGGGCTTGGAGGGCAGATCATGGACTAAAATGTCGATATGCAACATGGTGAGGAGTCTGGAGCACTCTTGACAGGCAGCAGGCTCACTTGCTGATGCTGCTGCCTACATATAAATGGACATGGGGGCAACAGCCAATGGGGAGGAGGGGCAGGGTAAGGAGAGACCCAGAAACCAGGGACCTGAGCAAAGCACAGGTGTAATCCTGAAAGACGTGTACCTTTTGCAGCTGGGGATGTGCGTGTTTCTGTTGTGTGAGAGAGACAGGGACAGAGGCACTCAATGTGCTGTGTATGAATTTCTAAAGAAGCAGAGCTTGGAAATGTGCTGCATAGGATGAGAACTGGCACCTGGTACTAGTCTGGTTACTTCTGGTTTTGTGTCCTTGTTGCAGAGTCTGGAAAAATTGATCAGGGTTGATTAAGTGACAATCAGTTTTTCTTTCCTCACTGATCTGATGTGTGATGGCTGTACCCACCTTGCTAGCACAGTTTTGATCCATTCCTTTAAAAGTGGTGGGCCCCCAGAGTTAACGCTGATGGCCATCTGAAGGTCTTCCTCCTGGAATAAGTTGCCCTCCCTCCTGTAGGTCCTAGAGGCTTTGTGAAGAAAGGAGGACTCCCCCAGGCAGAAAGAGAAATGACTTCTCCGTTGCATTGGTGTGTTGAGGTTTCTCAATCCGAGGGCTTGGGGTGGTTCCCAAGCAAAACACTGTGAAAAATGCCTTGGCATGCTGCAAAGCAACAGAACAGGTGATTCCAGCTCTGTTGGGCTGTGTCAGAGGCAAGAAAACTTTCCAGGTGCCCTCTGCACGAGCCACACCTGGGACAGGAGCTAGCCCCCTTCCCGAGGGTGCAGAGCTGGTGGTGCCCAGGTAGGAAACAATAGGGACTGATTCTTTCTGAGCCTGCTGGATGCCTGGTAACAAAGGGGCCTCCCTCAGCCTCTCTGGGTGATGAGCTTGGGTCTGGTGCAGAGGGCTGGGATGGCGCACGGTGCTCGCTGGGGTCAGTGATCACAGCGGTCAGGTGGGACTTAGCTTCCTCTAAGCCAGTTTTGACAAATGCGTGTTTGTTCCTTTTGGGATTCCTTTCCAGCTCTCAATAGCTAGGCTGGCTGCTGATAGCGATAAGGGTTGTTTATGGGACTGGTGTGTTAGAACTATCTGATTGCACCGCAAAACTCCTTTATTGGGTCCTCCCACACACAGATTGGTGCCAGCAGACCCAAACGTGCTGCCTGCCTGTTGCTCTGACATGACTCACAGGAGGAGGCCACTGGGCAGGCAGCGAGTGCACAGCTGGCAGTCTCTTGGGAGGTGCTCCTCCTTCTGCCACTGCCTTGCTCAGACCTTGGGCGCATCACTCAGCCTTGCCTCGGCTTCTGGATTTGCCAGCAGCAGGCTGCCACCACAGCGCTCGCCTAGCCCTTTGGATGGCTCGGCAATCTTTGCCTAAATATTGCCATTACTAAGTAGTTGTGTGTTTTAGTAAAGGTTTGGGAACTTTGTAATATCTGCTGATTACTTCCTGTGCTATAGGTTGGTTACTTGGGGTCCCAAAGGGACCACAGCTGCTACCAGGGCTGGGCAGACCCTGCAAGGCAGCAGATCCTACCCTGTTAGGCTTCCAGACTTATTCCCAGTAGCTGAGGGGCTCAAAGCAGGGTTTGTCATAGCCAATGCTGGCTCACGTCTGTTCTTAGCAATGGCATGATTCCTCTCCCAGCTGGTTCTGTAAGCAAGGCATGGGGTGTGGGGCACTCTCTTCTGTCAGCATGTTCTATGACTGGTGTGAATGTTGCCAGAAACTGTTTCCCCTCTTGCTGCTGCCTCACCCAGCTCAGTGCATCTCTACCCAACCTGTACCCTTCAGGTTTGCATGCCTGCAAGGCAAAAAAGGAGCCCAGGAGCCTTGTGTCAGGGCCCTCTGTGCCATCTCTTATGTTGCTCTACTGATGCTACCTGGCAGTGACCTGCAATGGCTTTTGCAGCCTTTTGCTAGTGGCCAGTGGCTCAGGGGAGCTCAGTGCTACTTGTTGGTCAGAGGCTTCCCAACCCTGCTTGAGGCTCAGCCTCCCAGGCATGGCCAGCTCTGCTGATCTCTGCATTGATTTTTTTTTTTTTTGGTTTGTTTTATTCTTCCCTAGTTCCTGTAGTGGCTGAGTTATTGGATGTGGTAGGATCAAGCCAGCAGGCTCAGTTGTACTCCAACCTGCCCATTCTGGTCTCTGTCCTGGTGCACAGGACCCTAGCTGTGCAGATATGAGAGGGAGGTGCAGGAAGAGGATGATGGGTGATGAAGCTAAGTGTGCACGGGGTGATGACACACAGGTGTACCTGCGGCTGCAGGACCAAATTTTGGGACTGGCAAACCAGTGAGGACAGCTGAGGATAAAATGCCACCATCCAATCTGTGAATTCCTACATTTTTTCCATTTTACTTGGTGCATTTTGATAACACTTCTGTCCTGTCTGAAGCTGATGTGAGTCAGGAAGCCTGGTGCTGTGTCCACAGCTGTCCTCAAGCCGCGTGGTTGTGAAAAACTGTGAGGCCTCTGGGGAGCTCCGTGCAGGATTTGCTGGGCTGTATGGGTGTATCTCCGAAGATGCTTTGTGCACAGCATGCCAGTCACCTGCCCTTGTTAAGGGAACAAGGGTTTGCTTTTCACCCTGGTATGGGTCCCAGGGTTGGAGGTCCCATGTTGTCATATCACGTGATGCAGGGAAGGCAAAGCCATATGGAAATCTTGCTTTTAAGGTGAAGAGGAAGAGGCCCTTGATTTTTTGGGTGTGAACTCATATCCTGAGGCTGCAGAGCAGACCAGGTGGCCCTGAGGGTGCAAGGGCTGTGCTGGCCAGGAAGGTGGCCTGTCCTGGGCTTACCAGGTGTGCAGCAAGCATTTGGAGGGCGGAGTGTTGATATTTACATTAGCTATACTATTTATACCTCCCACTGGTTAGCACTGCTAATTGGTTGCACGTGGATTCATAATTCATAAACAGGTCTATCAGTGCTGCTCTGCATTTCCATTGAAGCTGGATCCTGTAGTACAAACCCTTGCCCAAGAGAACATCCCTTAAAATCACCCCTGAAATCTATGTTCTGCACTCAACCTCTCCCTCAAACTGGCCTGGTGCGGGGAGTTTAATGTGACCAAGGCTGTGTTTGTGCTCATCGAAAGGCAAAGGGTTGAAGCTGTCAAGTGCCCCAGGGATTTAAGATTCTCTGAAATGAGTGTGAATAATCCCTTCTGCTGCTTTGAAAGTAGCCATGAGCTCTGGGTCACTGCAGGTCCATGCAGTGAAGATGGTCTGTGAGTACCTGTGGGACCCATGGGACCCATTTGCATGTTGTCTCTTTTGACCCAGCTCTGTGGGGAGTGGGGGGCTGCTGGAAGTCTTGGCACTGGTCTTGTCAGGAGCAAGGTGCCCCTTGTTATGGGCGACACAGATCTGAGTGACTCCTTAGGGAGGTGAAATCCTGGTGAACTCCTAGGTCAAACCAAGGTTTGCAGGCTCTGGATCAGTGTTGCAATGGGTGATTGAAGCTGGTTCACAAACTAGATATTTTCCAGAACCCTTTTTGTCTCCAGTGTGCACCCCTGAAGAGGGAGACCAGAATCTGTCCCCATGGCAAGTTAATTCAGGGTGGAGGGAACCAGTACAATTGATCCGCCGTCCTCTTTCCTCTGAGCAGCTGACAGCCTGTCAGAGCACGGAGAGCTCTGGCAGAGGGCTTGGTATGCAAAGTGAAAAGTTTCCCCAGACTATCCCAGCCTCTGGCATCTCTCATTGCTGTTTGGAGGCTCCCATAGTCTCAGAAAGCTGGGGAAGGAGACATGACAGGAGGCTGGCCAGCTTGGCATTTGGGCAGGAAGGCTTCATGGCAGATACTGATGAATGTAGCATGTTTGCTTGGTTATTTTTGTCTTCCCTAAACCATGCTCCCTGTTACATGGTGATCCACTAAGCGTAATTACCCAGTAATCTCTAGGCACATGTGGTTACAAGGTGTTTACCAGCAAACTCTATTAAGTGCCTGTGTAATTAAAGAGGAATCACATGGTGCTGCACATCTCTGGGAGCTCTAGCTCTGCTCTGTACAGCTCATCAGGCATGGTGATTCACCAGGTCTCCCCACCCAGTGGGGTAGGACCTGCTGAGGAGGAACATGGTGTTTCTCCTGTGCTCAGAAAGTACAGTGAACCCAGAGGGACCAGCCTGTCAGTATGATGAGCAGTGTTAGTCTCCTCCCTTGGAGGAGGCCCTAGTGCTTGCAAGGGTGACACCAGGCCTGAGGGGTTGGGGTGCAGATGAGTCTTTCCAGTCATAGCATTCACGGTGCCTGGTCACCACTGGTTCCTGTTTCATCTTAGCAATGCTGGAGGCTGCCACAGGCATGCAGTTAACTGGGGACAAAGCACAGCTCCCATGAGGGAGGGCCCAGCAGAGCAAGATGCTGACTAGAGCAGTGGTGCCTGGGTCCTTGGTGAGATGACCTCTGGCTCTGGGTAAGCCCTTGTGCTCCTCACCCCTGCTC
Source organism: Falco naumanni (assembly GCF_017639655.2). Lineage (NCBI taxonomy): Eukaryota > Metazoa > Chordata > Aves > Falconiformes > Falconidae > Falco > Falco naumanni. The sequence goes on from NC_054061.1 coordinate 12,205,094, forward strand.
CCCCAAGAGCTTCTGGACAGGCTTTTCACATGCAGTGGCGAAAGAGGTCTCCAGTCAGAGCTCTTCCTTGTCTGGCAGGTTATGGAGGAGGCTTGTAGAAGGAGGAGAGCTTTCAGAAAGGCTGGAGTAGACTCAGTTCAAGGTGCAGGTGGGACAGAGGAGAAAGGAGGGACACAGGTGCAAGACAGTCTTGCAAGAGATGAAAGCTACCTTCCCACTATGTGCTCTCAAAACCCACCCATGGGCATGACCTACCATCTATGCTTCTCCAAAGAGGGCTCTAGCACCGTTTTGCAGAATTTGGGCAACAAGGGGAACTCCAGGTTCTCCACCCACATCTTGGTCCTCTCAATTAACACCCCAGCTTGACTCTGCTGCCACTACCAACCTGATACGAATTGTCCCCTCTTCTCCCAGGCTGCCTAGCAAAGGGGCGATCACCCGTTGCATTCACTTTGGTGCCAGAAAATTTGAAGCCCAGGCAGCTTTTCTCTGTCCTCAGGCTAGTGGATGGACTCTGTCCTCTCATCAAGCTTCATTCAGACTCTTCTGCAAACCATCTTTCTTGGCAGCCTGCCCTTTGAAGAACAGGAGCCATGGGAAGTGGCCCTGCAGGCCAACGAAGTGCATGCTGGAAGGTCAATTGAAGCAATTTAATTATTTCAAGGGCCTACCATGCTCTTATAAAATAAATAGCAAGTTTTCTAATGACAAAGTGACAATCAGTTTAGCCAGATAACTGTATTTGTGGTGCCAGCAGGCTGGACTAATGACAGACTGACCTGTTGTCAGCATGCAGTCAGTGTGGTGCTGCCTTTGCTCTCGGCTAAGCTGCAAAGGAGGAAAGGCAAACTCCCCACGTTTGTGCCAGAGCCTGCAGTCCTGTCATGACGGTGCCATAATGAAGTGTTTGGAACATCTAATTGGGTATTTTTAAATTAAATACATCAGCACCTTTCAGTTGTGAACACTGCGGCACCTCTAGAAAGCATCCTGGGGAGAGACTGGTGATGGCAAGGATTTGGGTGGAGAGCGATGGGGAAAGGAGAGAGCTTTATAGGATGAAAGGGGACTAGGAGTGACCATGGTGGCTGTAGGGAAGGCAGAGGCCAAGCCCAGATGTTTCAGGTCCAGGAAGTTTTCTTGTAAGCAGCTCGGGGCAAGTATGGCAGGGTGACTGGCAGCCTGCAGCAGGGAAGGTGGTTCTTGCTTGGAAGATGCCAAGGCTGTCCCAGGTCCCCCTGTGCCCAGCATCTGCCTCTTGAGTCTGTAGACTCAGTAAATCGCTGGGGAAGAAGAGCTTGAGCGCACTGATGCGCAGCCCTGATGGATATGCCTTGCTTTCTAGAAAAGGGCTGTCTGAAGCTTAACAGGACCAAACTGTTCTGGCGTGGCAGCCAACTCAGGTGCACAGTTCCCATTTATTTGACAGTGGCTCAGGTTTTTGGTAGGCCATAGTTTATACCCACACTGAAAAAAAAAAATGCATGTGTAATCTTCTGAATGCTTTATCAGTATCAGCCATAAGCCCTGGCCTGGGAATTGATGTGCCTTCTCTGCTGCCTGCGGCAGAGATCTGAAAGAAAAAGGAGCTGGTGCTATGCTTTTCTTATGCAGCCTGTCTGACCTTCCTTTCTTCTTACCCTTTCTACCCTGGCAAGGTCCTCTGAGCCCCAGGCATCACTCATTTTTCTGTTCATGGACATTTTACTCCACTCCTGTTTTGAATAATCTTGTTCTTGAGATTTGGATAACTGGGAAAGTCCTTGTGGGGGGGAAGGTTTCTCTGAGAAACAGGACAGTGTAGGAGAGGAGCATGTGCTTGAGGGTTTGAAGCAATCCTGTTGGCTTCTGTGTTTTTTTCGTGGCAACAAGTGGCACATTCTGGAGAGCATTGTGCTGCTGTGAGGCAAGAAAGGCATTGCTGGTGCAAAGCCAACCCCAGAGCTCTTCCTCAGCCTGACTTCAGTCCACTGCAATCTAAATTAAGTCTCGGGGTTTGACTTATTCTCACAGCAATGAATTATACGACTGTTTCTCAGATACATGCAGCCAGGCTGCAGTCTGCTGCTGGACAAGACGAGCATAACCTAGACCAGGACTCGAGGTGTGAGCTCCCAAAGTGCACGTGCCAGGCTCTGCAGTGCAGCACCCCTCACAAACATGCTTATAGCATCTTGCTCGTGAAAACATATTGCAAGGCCCTTCCTGTCCTTCCAGCATCTGTCTTGCACTAGCAGACCCTGAAGATCTTGCTGCTTTACTCCTGGCATCCATCCCCCTGCCAGCCCTGGGGACCCCTTCGTGCAGAGGCGTCCCGGGGAGGACCGCCCAGCTGGGGACACTTGCTGTGAAGGAGAGCTATTTTTAAATCAGCTGGGGGACAGGGTGGGTTGTTCCCTGGCTCAGCAGCACTTGTTGGGACATGTCGGGCGCCATGGTAGGGATCTCCCAGTCGCAGCTGCTCCCCAGCCTGGATTCTCAGCAGAGCAGGGTGGCCAGCTCAAGGTGTTTCACCCCACCCCAGTCAAGGACTTTTTCCCTGCTAAACCCTTTAAAGAGGAGGGAAGGAAGCTCTGTGTGAAACCTATTTCTGTTGCATGTCGGGAGCTGTAGCCCATCCATTGCAATCTAAATTTAAGTCTTGGGGTTTGACTTGGTTTTGGAGCCTGTTCAAGCCCCCAAAAGAAGGGGCTTTGGCTTCCTTGCCTTGGCCACAAGGGCTGGATCAGGGCTGGTCTGTCTGCCACTGCTGCCCTGCCTGTCTCCGGCTGCACTGAATGACTGAGTGCTCTTCCCAGGGAAAATAACCTCTGGTGGCTTGGCCACAGTGGTGCCCAGCTGGGATGGCTGTGTGGCTTTCGCAGCAGGCTGGTGTGGCTGCAGGGTCTGCATCAGATGGGATGCCTGTGCATGACCACAAGCAAACATGTCTCTGGGCTGCCAGGAAGGACCTGCAGCTGGTCCCCATGGTTCATGCTTGCCCTCCAAACTGGAGATCAATGGTCAGGTGCTGAGTACAGCAAAGGCATGGGAACGCTTTCTTGCCTGGCCTGAAGAAATGGGGGCTGGGGCACACAGGGGTCCCAGAGCCCCTCTGGAGGTGGTGCAGACCCTACTTGCTCTTGGAACTGAGCAAAAATGCAGCCCACATAGGGAGGTTGCCTGTGTGGGGCTGTGGCAGCCAGGTCTGGGCAGGCAGTGTGCTGTGCAGCTTGGCCCCAGCTTCTCCTGCCATCCAAGCGGGCAACTTTGCTCCATATTTTCCCTCTCTCTGCTCTTATCACAGCAGTCCTCAAAGTGTGACAGAGTACAGGCTTCCCCAGCTCTCATCTGTGCTCAGATCACAGCACAGTGCTGGTCCCTGCAAACCCCTCCCTCCCTCTGCCTTGGCTGCCCTGCGCTGTGCCAGGGGCTGGAGGGTTTCCTTCCACATCACTCTGCTTCCTCCTCTGCCTCTGCCCCTTCTGCATTAGTTCCTGGTCCTCAGAGGATGAAGAAGGTGGAGCAAGGTAAGATGAGTTCATTCTAACCTCCTACATGCTGTAAATAGCCATGTCACCTAAGCATCATCTGAGAGTGATGTCACCAAGTTCGGGCACCTGGGGACTTGCTGCTGCCTTTGCAGACACATCCAGCACTTGATCAAAAGGGTTCCTTCAGGTCTCACTGGTGACACGGAGCGTGTCATCGCATTAGCACACTGCCAGACACCTCTCAGGTTATGCACAGCCTAATCCCATCTGGCAGCTGCTGAGGCTGGCGTCCTGCGGCTGGATCAGCGTGCCCACACCTCGCTGGCAGCAGCAGTGAGACAGCTTGCACCAGGGAGCCTTCCCCCTGCAGCAGAGATTTAGAGAGCTGCCTTTGGCTCTTGCTGAGCTGTGCTTGGTGTGGGTGGGCCAGGGCAAAGGGGTGTAGGTGTGTCAGGTCTCTGGCCAGACCATTGGGAGGGAATGGGGAGGCTGTTCTGTAGGGAATAACCAAATCGGGGAGAAAAGTGGGTTTTGTGGTGCTGGTGCAGTGCCTATGTGGTCCTTGAATCCTTCACTCTCTCCATCCAGGCTGGGCTGGAGGTTGAGGTTGAGCAGGTAAACTTTGGTCCTTGCTATCTGTCCAGGCTGTCACCAAAGATTCAGTTTCTGGGACAGGCTGTGCCTTTGGAGGGAGTTTTGCTGGCAGCACCAACATATCCCCAACCTCTTGACCATCAACCAGCATGGGAACCAGGCAGTACAGCAGCTTACATGTGTATGGGCATCCAGGGAGAAACAGCCATCTTCTCAGCAAGGAAGCCCTCCTTCTTCTGGTGGTAGATGCTGAGGCATGAAGCTGGATGATCCCCAGCTTTGGAGCCTTTTATTCAGTGAGAAAATCCATCCCTTTGTACACCCACAGATGCTACTTGAGAGAACTGGTGCTGTTGCCCCACCATCTGGCCCAGCTGCCCCCTTGGGAGAAGAGTGGGTTGGAGCTGATCGTTCCCCTCTGGGACCCAAGGTGCCCAGCAGTAGTGCTGGCCAGGGAGAGCTCAGGGACTGAGCGTGGATGTTCTCCCCTCCCCTCCCTTTGAAAAAAGTCACTGCCTGCTTGGTGAGTTATGTGGTGATGACTGCTCGTGATGGGTTACATATAAAATCCCTCGCATCCCTGAGGATGCTACCAGTTGAAGGCTTTTATGGCGTTTTAAAAATAGCCACAGAGGGGGAGAGAATGAGAAGATGGATAGGTAGGTGGATCCCTAATAAGGAGAGGAGAGGAAACAGCTAGAGAGGGAATGGAAAGACTTTAGTGAACGGCATGTGAGTGATTACTGAGGGAGGGGGTAGTGTGGTCATACTGAGACACTGAGCCGCATGCCCAGCGGGAACAGGAAACCCTATAAAAAGCTTGGCTGTGAGATGTTCCTTGCACGTGTTGGGGAGAGGGATGGGGTGAGCATCAGCTCGGGCTGTCTCTCCTGCAGGCGCTCACTGCTTTCTGCAAGTAGCCATTAAAAATAATCCATGACTCTTGGATGGCTGGCTGCTGCTGCTCTTGCGTGATTCCCTGAACAGCTCCAGGCTCATCTGTGCTCCTTTCCTGCCTTGAGCCTCAGGCTGACGGCCTTGCTTGGGAGTGATGGATGAGGTTGATCCTGGCCCTGGCTTTCCCCAAGGTGGCCTTTCCCACCTGGGCTGTGCTCCAAGAAAAATGCTGAGAGCTGCCTCTCTGCTATGTCTTCTGGCTTTCTGCTGCCTGACAGCTTGCAGCACCCAGAGGCAAGATCTGGTGGTGGTGGGGCTGAGTGAAGGGGCAGTTCTCCAGTGTGTGGCTGGAGCAGCAGTCCCTGAGCCACTGTCAGGAGGTCCCTTCAGCAGGACAGCCATGCTCTGCGTTGTCACTGCCAGCACAATGTCTCCCCAGTCCCAGGAAGCAGCTCCAGGCCCTTCCCTGTGCTTGTGGCAGCGCTCCCCATCACTCAGGGAAGATTACACAGAGTGTCTCCAAGAAATGCTAATTGCTTTGGCTTGTGCTTGGTACGGCGGAGCCACTGGGCACTCGGAGCTCTTAGTCAGCTTAGAGATCTGCCAGATCCTTCCTCTCCCTCCCCTGGAGAGCTGGTGGAAGTCTGCTGTGGCTGGTCCCCGCATCCCTGGGCCCCAGCTGAGCTGCTGGCCCAGATCTGCAGTCCCAAATAGCCGGCAGCACAAGGCATGGTGCATTGTCACCGGGGCACTGCAGGCTCGGGGTGAAACACCCCAGGCTCAGCCCCGGGCAGGCACAGCGCGGGGGCAGATGCACCCCTTGTGCCGGAGGAAGGGTGGCTGTAGAGACACGGGCATTTCCCATCCTGGGGGAGGAGGATCTAGCTCATGCTGCAGCAGAAGCTATCAGCCCTGCTCTGATGTCTGTCCTCCCAGACCCCTCAGCTGCTGCTGCCCACCCCTGCTCTACCACTGGCAATTAAAGCTCTGTACAGCCAGGCTCATTTGGTGCGGGCTGCTGGGAAGCATTTCTTGGCTTTGCCCTGGCTCAAACTGCAGGGAAAAAACACTGCTAACAAGACTCCTCTGTCAAACTTGCCAGGCTGTCACATCCAGGCTGTCTTCCTCTTGCTTGCTCTCTTGTCTTCACCCCCCTTCCCTCGTCTGCTAGGCAAATACCCAGGGAAGCAGAGGCTGGTGATGGGTTAGCACTGCCAGGCTGGAGAATGGTGAAGCTGGTGAGCGTGTGCTGCCTGGTCCTTGTACTGGCCTCTTGCAAAGGATTGCCACTCACCCGTGCGTTGATCTCCCTGTATTTCTCAAGCCTGCAGCTTTTTTTTTATGTTCTGGCATGGGAGCTGAAGTCCAAGGCCAGCCACCCTCTGCGGGTGCCGAGGTCTCTACCTGGGGCAGCCCCGAGGGTGGAGAGGTGCCTCCTGCCCTGGCTGGCTGCTGCTGAGTCTGAGGAGCTTCTCACCTGGTCTGTAATAACATCTGGAGGAGCAGCAGGTGGTTCTGAGCCAACTGGGCAAGTTGCTGGCAAGTGCCTGTTACCCTCCCCAAGGTGGGGTACCCCCAGCCCCTGCTCCCACCTTGCCTGCCTTTAACTGGGCTGCGGTGAGAGCACCCTGTGGCTGTGTGGCAGAGCAAGGGCTTGCCAAGAGAGGTCATCTGTGGCTGCCCCAGCCCTTGCTCCCCGCTCGGCTGGTCAGGTGGCATAATGGGTCTGGTTTGGGAAATAATTCCGTTCCTTGGCGGGCAGTTCTTGGCTCATTTAAGCCAAAAGCATGTACAACAAAGCCCATGTTTGCTTTCCCCTGTTGAAAGCGGGCTTGTTCCCTGGAAAGGGCCGGCTCTGCTGGGCCTGTTAATTGTCACTAATGAGGAGCTGGGAGATGTGGCTTCCAGAGGCTATTGGGGACAGACTGTTGCTTTGGCTTGGGAGGCACGTCTCTGCAGGGAAGGGAACGGTGACCTCAGCATGGGGGAGTTACGCTGTGTGAATGCGTTTGTTACTGGAGAATGCCCCAATTGATGGGGTGGCAGCACTTACCATGACTCCTGAGAGAGGAGAGCATGGAGGGTTAAGAGGATCTCTGGTGCTTACTGTACACACATGGATTTATTTACATATATATATAGCAGGGAGGTGGGATGTGGAGATCTAAACCCACCCTGTCCAGGAGGGAGGGTTAAATCTCTGTGGCTGGCCCTTGCTGGGAGCACAGGGCTGGCGGGTGGCAGGACCTGGTGCCAGGGCTTGGCCATTCACCTCCAGCCTGATGGTTGAAGGCTTTTTCCCTTGGCCCTGATGAAAGGCACCAAAGGCTTTTAGCAGGAGACAGCCACATCTGCCTGCCTGCCACTTCCCATGCTGGCAGCCCCCCCCTCCTTTTGAAGTTTGGTTTCTGGGCATATGCAAGAGCCAAGGAGAGAGCACAAGTGTGGGGAGGGGGTTATGTCTGTGCTGAAATCCCTCGTATGCTCCTGGGAGTTTATTGTTCTGTATGTGCCTTGGCCTGCCATGTCCCTCACTGTCCGTGGGCCAGTTTGTCCTTGCCCACACCAAGCCCTGTTTGGTGCCTCTTGACCGCATCACTGGGCCACACATGTGCTATCAGCAGAGGCTCAGGATGTGGCTGGGGGGCAGATATTAAGCTCCCTTACAGTGGTGCAGAGGTGTGCTTTTACCTGCCAAGACAGCCCCATGCCACAGTGAGGAAAAGTGCTCCTCTTCCCCCAGCAGCAGCAGCGTTCTGGGTGCCCGTTGCCTGCTGCCCTGCTCCAGCTGCTCCTGTAGCATCTGTGCCAATTACTTCAGTGGTTTCTCTCATCTTTGCCTAGCTAAAATGGCTGAGCTGTTTCACCCAGTGCTATTCCCGGGAGTTTTCTCATTCTCCCATTCCCACCAGGCTTTCATGTATGGCTAGCCCTGTCGACTACCTCCTGCTCCCCAGGTACCCACTCTCATCCCCCTCAGTGGGCTGAGACACCACCCCAGCACTCGCGATCTGCCTGCAAGAGGCTGTTTCTGTGTTTACTGTTCAGCTATCGCGAGGGCGGCTCAGCAGAGGGGGAGCTTCCCTTTGGGATTTGTTATTTCATTAGAATAAACAGTCAAGTGGGATGTTATTTTCCATTCCAGCTGAGAGAGGTTGTAGTTGCTGCTTTTTGACCCAAACCGTGATGCCTGTTTTTTAATTCTCTGCCTTTAATGAAGTGGGATGCAGAAGTGAGAGCAGAGCATGCTTTGGCAGTGGACGCAGCTTGCGTTCTTGCGGTACAAGGGCTTATGTCAATGTGCGTGCAGTTGCATCTCTGCCTCCTACTCCAGCCTTGCCTTAGGGGTTCGGGTGAGCTGCAAGCCATACAACCGAGTGTACTTTGTCCCCTACTGCCTCCAGGCTCCTTTCATAACCAGCCATGGAGATGGCCCACCGTTGTGGGGCTGGGGCTGCTGGTTATTGCTCTGAAGGACCTTGTGCTCCACTTGAGGGGCTTGGTAGTCTGACCACCTTGGGGGTTCAGGGGACACAGGCAGCCCTGCTTCGCTTGGGAAGTAGCAGGACAAAGAGCTGGCACAGCTGGTCTGAAAAGTGGGCTCATACCTCAAAACTGAGGTGGAGTGGGGGTGCGGGCAGCGCTGTTGGCATGCTGTTTGATGTGCTGTGACCCAAAAGCTGAGCCAATCCATCTGTGCTAGTGGAATAAGGAAGGTGCTGAATAACCTGGCCCAAGATACTCATCTATCCATCACCTTAAGGGTCTCTTCAGCTGGGGGTTTGAGAGCTGCCCTAGAGCATGGGAAGGGCTCCTTGCAGCCTTCTGGGTGCCTAGCAGGGTGCTGCCTGCCTGTGCCACGGTGCAGCCTCAGGCTGCCAGCCTAACTGGCAGGGAGGACATGCCATGTCCCAGAGGGACGCTTTGCTGGGACAGTTGGAGCAGGTCTGACAGACGAGGTCTTTGTGGTGCACTCGGTGCACACCCTGGGTTGCCTTGCTGAAGGTCATCCCAAGGTGAGCAGCCTAAAGGCAGCTCTCTTCCTCTTCCACAGCACTATGCTTTCCCACCCCATCACTCCCTCCTGCCCCAGCCTTCACTCCATGACTCTAGACTGTTTCCCTTTACTTTTTTTGCTTCCCCTCACCACCTCTTTCTTTCCTTTTTTCTCATTTTCTCCTGTCAGCTTTGTTCGCCCCAGCTGTGTACCAGGGTTGCCATGGTGACTGCCAGAGCATCTCTACACCCTGGAGTAGTGGTCCTGTGCTTGCCCTGCCTATGGGGAGTGGCAGGGTACCATCCTGCCCCTCAGAAAGGCCAGCTGCTGCCACCTCCCAGTGTAGAGGTCCTTGGGGACATCCCTGTGACACATCCTGGTGTCCAGAGAGAGGGCAGGGCATGGGGTGGCCCTCGCTAGCTCAGGATGGGGCTGTGCAGCACCTTGTGCAGACAGCTGGGGGAAGACCTGGCAAGGCTGGCTGCATGGCACAGCTTTATTTGCCTCTAGCTGCCAGAAGTGATGATCTTCAATAATGTCTTTTAATGAGTGTGCACTACTTAAGAAAAATAGAGGAGCTGCTGTAGCACAGGCAGTCACTTAGGTTTAATGGGGCACCACCACCTGCCAGCAGAGGAGTATAAAACTGTATAAATACAGAGCTGTACCCTATTGCAGGACACGTGTACCTTTTCCTCTTGCTTTTGGCAATAACCTTCCTTTTCCCATCCTAGGAGCCATGCTATTTCTTCTCTTGATATCATCACCTGCCACCATGCAAGTGACTGTGGTGACTTGACCTTGCCTTGGCCAGGCTCAGGGCCCCAGGGTGCAAACCTCCCTGTGTCTTTGGGCAGAGTGTCACCTGGATTGTTGATCTAGTCTTTGCCCATGACACGTGGCGGACTAAGGCTGGCAGATTGGACTTGGATGCAACCCCTGGCTGTGGTCTGGCGTTGGAAGACACAAGTGGAGTCATGGTTTGGAGGCAGTGTGGCTTGTGGCCTTCTGGTGCTGATTTGCAGACAACAATATATCTTTTCAGTATTTGTCAGAGCTTCTGTGCCCCTTTTATGAGATAACTAGGATGACATATTATTAGCTGATTACTGGAGAAACATAGATTTACTGAGGATTTATTCTGGAAACAACATTAATCGCCTGTATAGTTGCTAAACCCCCATAAATAATCTGATTTTGATAATCAATTGCTATTGCACACCCCCCCCCCCCCCCCCAATCTCAATTAAATGCACAATTAATTCACATGAAGTTGCCAAATTTGCTTGTACGTTTCTGTCCTGCTGTTTGCCTTGGGCAGATGTCTGTATGTGCAAGCTCAAGTCTGTTTATCAGACAGCCTGAAACAGAATATGGTTTGCCAAGGCGGAGCAGTTACAGTAACAGCAACACTCTTCTCCTGTGGTCCCACATGGAGAACCCAGCACATCCCAGCTTCCTGCTGCCAGAGCCGCTCAAACATGAGTGCTTTGCAAACATCCCTGTGCATGGTGCTTCCCCGGCCATTGTCTTTGTGCTGGGGTTTGCGGTGAGGGCAGCAGGAACAGCCATAGGAGTTTCTGCACCTGGAGTGATCCAGGTCCTGCGAGTGTGCTCAGGAGGGGCAGGGAGGAGAGGTGCAGTTGCTGAAACCCACGCAGAGGCTTTCAACAGTGCTAGCCTGGGATGGAAACTGAGGTCTTGTTGGGCTTGGTTGACCCCTGACCACCCTTGGGCCAGCCAGGGTGATTTTCCAAGCCTTAGGGCTGCCAGATAGGTCAGAGGGGGAAGAAGTGGGGGCATCCTGCAAGGAGGAGGCAGCTGGCCCTGGACTAGTGGGACATGGTGCTGCCAGCATCCTTCAGAGCTGGAGGGAGATTCCAGGCATCATCTGAGCTCCATTTGTTGTCAGGGCCACAGTGACTTATTTTGTTGTATTGTTTTGGCAATTAGTACACAGCTAGCCACAGTGGTGTGCAGCCTGGAGAGGGCAGGGAGAGCTGGGCTCGTTGTGGCAGAGCTCTGGAGGTGCTGGTGATGTGGGTTCATGCTGGGGGGACCTGGCAGGAGTGTGGCAAACCTGCTGCCTTTCATGGTGTGGGGTTTCAACCTTCACCTGCGCTGCTTGGGTGCTGGCCCCTGCAGCTGCAGAGGCTGATGCTCTTTGGAGTGCAGCCTCCCCATCCCTGCTGCCTGTGCTGGGAGTGTTGGCTTGGGCTCTCATGATCTTGGTGATGGGGACTGCACTAGGGGAGCCATAAAAGAAACAATAAAGCTGTTCAGATTGCTGAGAAGATGTCTACTAAGATCTCCTCCTGAGCCTGGCTGGAGCCCAGCCTGCTAATTATGGTGGTAGGGGAAATACACAAACACACAGATGGCAAGAAGAACAAAAACTGCTGTCTTTTAATATCGAAAGCTCAGTTTCCGGCCAACTGAAACAGACACATGGCAGAAGCTAAGCGCTAACAGCTTTGGGTGAGATGGGAGCACCTTGCCAGCCTGTGCAGGAGCTCTTGGAGCCCTTGCAGAGCCCACAGGGGGATCTACCTCTCCCAGGGCAGCTGCCAGCTGGGAGGCCAGGCTGTGGTGGTGGCTGGCCGTGCACACCTGTGAGCACACACCTGCATGTGCTAGGAGACAGCCATGGGCAGGGCTTGCAGCTGCAGGCTGCCAAGAGCCACGTGCTGGCTCTGCACCAGGGGTGACCCGTGACCCATCCAACTTGCTCTGTCCCAGGGACTCGTTAGTGCATCCCTGCATTGCAGTGGCAGGGGTTTCCTCCCTCTGAACCCATCTTTCACCTCTGCTAGGTGGGTTAGGCAGTGGCTTGCAGAGAGGCTTTGGATGCTGCCATCAGGCACTTGTCACCTCTGTTGGCCAGCCCAGCATCACTGTGTTCAGGGGTGCTGCTGGCGGGGGAGCATCCCCTCCAGGGTATCTTTCTGTTGACCCTTGCAGTGCCAAGGAGCTGTGCTCTTCACAGCTTGTAAAAGATGCTCTGTCCTACAGGGTTTTGTTTTACCCGGACCACAGGCACTAAGGATGGGGTGGGCAAGACAGACATCAGGCAGCCAGGGGCTGGTGATGTGGCATTTAAGCGGTGCTTCTAGCATAGTTCTGATAAGCTGGTGGATCAGTGTGCCTGTCTGATGCTTTGCACCCTCCTGCAGCACCACAAGCACTGTTGGTGGCCATGGGGCTGTCCCTGACATGGTGGTGTCCCCCATTGTACCCCAACTGCACAGCCTTGGTGCCTTCAGTGCTCCCCTCTCTGCCACCCATATGCATGGCCAGGTGTCTCAAATAAGCTCAAATAATAAGGGGTGGGTGAGTGGGATGAGTACAATCTTTTTATGACCACTTAAAGGCTCCATTTGGTACCTTTAACAGAATTAAGAGGGGGATCGTGGTAGATTAAGAAAAGCAGTAAACACCCTCTGTGCTGCAGGGACCCTGCCGGGGCACTGCTGAGCCCTCCTCGGAAAGAGGGTTTACACAGTTTTTGTGGGAAGGACTGTATTAATTGACTGCAGGTGTATGTTTTGTGTCTTTTTGACTCCACGATTTGCAGGCGGTTTGATGGTTCAGCAGGGCTCTAAGGGAATGTGGCAGTACCCTTCATGCTGCAGCCCTGGGCTGTGTTGCCCCCCTACCAGGAACACAGCTGTTGAGATCCCGGTTGTTTTAGAAAGCACCTTCCAAGGATATAAGATTGGATAGAGGAATTTGGAGCCTGCCATGGAAGCTCCTGATGGTGTTTTGCTGCCAGCCCCGAGGTGTAATTCATCCCCTGGAATGGGACTGGCTGGGGGGTGGTGGGTCTTGAACCTCCTGTCCCTCTGAGCACGCGCTGATGGCATTGAGATTGCTCTGTAACATATACCCCTTCCATGCATCCTAATTATGGGGAGATTGTCCCTCTGACGCCAGGGCTCGCTTTGCCAGCTGTCACCTCCAGTCCAAATTACCATTTCGTTGCATTAATATCTATACAGTGTCTCTGGATAGAGATTTGATTTCAGCTCCCTCCCTGGAGTAGAAGGAGTTAAAAATAGCAAATCCAACACCCCTCATTCCCTGGCTATGACGCAGTCTCCCAGGTTGGAGATACAATGCCAGCGTGAATATGGTTTAAAATAAAACAAGTGAGTGTACTGCACTCTGCAGAATAGGAGAACAAGCTCCAGCCTGGAGAAATGACATGGAGTAGTCTTTGGTCTTCTAACCTGTGCCTGCAAAAGGCAAGAATTTCTCTTCCTTGCAATGCTTGTATTGGCCAGATAAATGATGCTACACACAGAGTAATTAGAGTACTACAGGAGGTATTCAGCCCATCAGGGAATCAAGTGATTGCAGAAGAAACCAGGAGGAAATTAGCTCAGTGCATTATGGTTTGGGGCTGTCTTTCTAGAGCATCGCGTACAGACCACCTTGCCAAGTATGGCCGGATGCTGAACTGAATGATCGGGGCAGAGGGATGCTGGACTCAGCAGCACTGTGGTCCCTCTGAAATAGCAGGGTGCAGACGTGCGGGCTAACTGGGTAGATCTTCTCCCAGAAGTGGGTACCAGACTATGTAAGCAACAGTCTGCTGCAAGGTGGCAGGTTGCCAACCTGGCTTTATCTGTCTAATGGGGCTGTTTCTCTGATCTGGTATAGAAAGTCCTAAATCCTCACATTTTTCACTCTCAGACACTGCCCTAGATTAAAAATGCTGGCTCCTGACTCGCTTTGTAATATTTTAAATATAGCATCCTTTATGTTTTTGATGTATGCACCATATGTTTTGAAAACTGCAACAAAATCCATTGGGCTTGTGGGTGGAGGTTAAAGGGAAAAAGCATTTCCATACGGGAAGCCGCAAATACAAAACACAGCAGCAAACAGAAAATCTCTCCATGCATCAGCCAGAAATAAGCTCCTTTTCTGTCCTGGCTGTCTCCAGTGTGTTCGTGTGCGTGCAAGGAACCAGCCTGAATGTTTCCATTGTGTCGGCTCCCGTCCCGGACACCCTGGCACAGACTCCATAGCCCCCTCCAAGGCCCAGCAGGAGATGCCACTGTGTCGGAGACCATTTGACAGCTCCTTTGCCCTTTCCCTTCCTCAGAAAGACCCTTTTCTGCTTTCTGTGTGTTTTTGGGGTGGTTTGGGTGGGGTTTTTTTTCAGCTGGGGCTGATCCCTCCTGCTAAAGCTCACCTAGGCTGCTGCATCCCTGGCTGGTGGCAGCGGGTGGGCTTTGGCAGCAGCAGGGAGAGTCCCCCTGGGCTCCCTGCACTCCCACGCGGCACAGACTGCCTTCCAGCATTGAACACAGACTCTGTTTAGCATGGAATTTGGCCTCAGCAAAATGATGAGCTAATGGCTTTCATCTCTTGGCTAGGACCTCAAGTTTAGTCTCTTCTACCACACACATCTGGCACCTCTTGACTCTAGGACCCAAGGGCATCCTCTCACATGGACACCCCAAACCCATCCAGCCTGGTTAGAGTAGAAAACAGCATCGTGTGGGCTGGGTCCAACCCCAGCTGAGGCACGCTCCTCCTTGCATTCCTGCTGTCTGAGGCTGCTGGGTGAGCTGTTTGGCTGGCCATAGCTCACCCACTTGTCATGCCTCATGAATAAAATCCGGGGGAGGAGATGGGCTCCAGCTGGTGCCTGGCTGCCAAGTGGGCTGCCTTCCTCTGGACCACCCTGCCAGGTCCCCTCTCTGGCCAGCATCATCCCAGGTGAGCCAGAATGAGGCTGGGGTGGCCAAGGGCAGCAGTGGGGGCTGGTGGGACCCATGTGGCCATTGGGTGGCCTGCAGCTTCTGCTGGGGGTGGCAGCTCTGGTTTGACCCTGCACTTGGAGGATGGATAGGATGCAGTGGATGTGTGTACTGAGTGAGGGGGATGTCATGGGATGGCCACAGGGGACGTGGGGAAGGCTTTCATATTTGTTCTTGCCCTTCAGCATCCCATTGCACTGGAGATTCAGGGCTGGGACTGTGCCTCACCCCATGGGCCATGTGTATCTTGGGGATGGCAGCGTCCAGCAGCATGGCAGAGGGGGGCTGCTACCTAGGATTTGACTGTCTGCTGTGACATGGTGTTCTCCAGAGAACCTCCCATACCTGGGATCCACAGAGGGCCTTGTGTCCCTGATGGCTCCAGTGAGTTTGTGCTCACCCAGATACCAGTCCCAGTGTTGTCCCCAGCCTTGCTTTGGGACACAGGCAGAACTCAAGCCATGGACGTGTGATATGTCTGTGTGCGGGATGCCCTCATCTACCTCATGCCTCTTTGCTCAAACACTATTTATTTGTATCTATAGCGGCTCAGGCAAGATCATTTTTTGTAAGATAAACCAGATGTAAGGATGAAACCTCATCTTCAGCCTCTCAGCAGGGATTTCTCCTCACCTGCCTCAAATAAACCTTCCTGCAGCCCAAAACGCTGATCTCTGAGATGCTGGACATCTGCTGGGGAGGTGGTGGCCGGTGGGAGTTTGCCAGCAGCGGGATCAGCCCCAGTGTGGTGCCCTGGCTGCACACAGCTGGCTGGTGACCCATAGCTGTGGGTCAGGGCTAGGATGCTGCAGAATGTGCACAGGGGCTGGAGGGCAGAATCGTGTGTCAGCTCACCGTGTCCCTGGCCAGATTGTCATTGGTTTTGTGTGTAAAAGGGTGGGGGTTGTGCAGCACCATAGGAGCCTGGCCTCACCTCTCCCAGCAGATGCTATGGGGGGCTCTGGACCTGGAGGGCTGTGACCACCCTGTGCAGGATGAGATGCACAGCATGAGGCCAGGGGCTCTCAGCAACTCCTCACTAGCTCCTACATCTGTGTCACTCTGGGATTCACTCCTGCTGTTTATGGCTTCATCAGATCTCCTAAATTGTGGCTGACCCTCTGAATCAAGAGGCGATCCCTCAAGAGGGACCTGTTCTGGCTTTCTGGGCCCAGATCCAGCATCTTAGCAGCCTCTCGAGTGAAGAGCTGATGTGTGTGCATACATTCATCTGCTTGGGATGCCTGAATGAATGTGTCCCCCCGTGGTGGTGGAGCACCTCTGTCAGCTTCTGCTGGCGTGAGAGGGAGAGAGAAGAGCTCTGGCCAGTGCCTGTGCTCTGGATTCATCCCCTGGGAATGCCTGTTTGCTGTCTGCATCCTCCATCTCTCCTTCAGCTTGCACACACTCCTCTCCCCCATGGCTTTACTGCTCCATTTTTATTGAAAGCTAAGCAAACAGATTGTTGTCTGTGCTGTAGGGCCAGGGAGCTGCGCGGAGCCCACCCTACACCAGTGTGTGCTGCCACTGTGCCCTGCCTGGCTGCTGGCTTGGTGGCAGTCCCTGCGCAGCTTGGCTGGCTCTCAGACCACAGGTGGAGTTTGGGTTCCTGGCTCTGGCTGTGGGAGCTGCAGGGTGCTTCGGGGTGTCTGAACCAAGCCCTTGGCAGCCCTGCACAGCCTGTAAGGAGTGGCTTGTGGCACCAAGGTACCCAGGCTTGGGGTGAAAGTGCCTGGTGCAGGGACCAGTGGAACTGGGACCTGTTCCAGCTGTGCTGCAGTGATGCTCCATGGCCCTGGAGGCTTGCTCATGTGGCCAGAGCAGCTCTGATCTGATCCCATTCACCCCTGCTGCACCTGATACCTGTGCAAGTCAGGGTGCTTTCCTGGCCAGGTTGCTGTTGCAGGGGGTGGCAGCACAGGTCACCTTGTAGCTGTCAGGGGATGGAGACACATATCTCACATGCTGGGGGAAGAATCTCGCTTCCTAGCTCTGCTAGTCTTAAGTTGCTGGTGGGAACTTCATACCGCTGCAGTGGATCTCAGTAGCAGTTGGATGGCCAAATGCTGGGGAGCTGCACCAGCAAGGAGCAGTCATGCTCACCCCAAAAGCATGCTTGAGACTGCTGTGGTCCTTGCTGGTGCCCCGCTGAACCTGAGCACTGGCAACCAAGAGCCTCAGCCACCTCTGGATGCTGTAGCTGGGGCTGGCCACGTGGACAGCTACCACTCCCCAGCTTCACCACTGGGCAGCTCCCCCTTCACTGAGATATTCTGGGACTCCTTCATGAGTCTGACCTCATGTCAGAGCAGGATGTGAGCTTCAGGGCTGTGAATAGCTAATGTCCTTGCAAAGATTGTAAGAGGAAGAAGGTAGCCACCTGGCTTGCCAAGGTGCAGAGCATCCTTGTTTCTGCTTAGGAATGGGCCAGAGGGGGCTGCTTGCAGCTGTCCTGCCAGAGACACCCTGGGGCAGGACCCAGCACCAGCCATCTAGCACCTGGGGACCACCATGCTGTCCCCTCCAGTTTGGCCTAACTCCTTGCTCCGGGCTCGCCATAGCTCCTGCCGTGGACAGCCATGTATTTCAGCCATTATTAATTAAAATGCAATCTATCCTTTCTCTTCCTCTCCCCAAGACACCGAGAGCTGCTAAAATATTCTCGGGGATAATAGGGAGAGGAATTGTATAGTTACTGTGAAATTTCAGCTGTGCCTTTTGAAGATTTATTGCCATTCCTAGAGCCTGCGATTCCCTGTTGAATACTCCGTCTCCAGCCCCGCGCTCAGTGGAAATACCGTGCCTGCCTGGGAGACTGGGCACGCCGTGTAAGATACACAGGCAGCTGCGGCGCATTCAGCCTGCGTGCAGATATGGTGCACCAGGTGCTGGGGGATTTCTTTTCTACAAGCTGACAGAGGGGCTGAACTCCTCGTCTCTGACCTGCACGGGTATCTGCAGCACCTGGTGTCAGTTTTGGGGTGCAGCCCAGGGCCCCTGTGGGGCAGGCACTGTGGGTGTGATACTGCATGGTAGGATGAGTACGGTATTGCTTGTGGAAAGCGGCTCCCGGTGCAAGCACGGCGCTGGGAGCAGAGGTGGGGAGCAGCCAAGAGGATTTTGCCTGTAGCTCTGAGCGCTGTGCCCAGGAGGGTGACAGTGGGAAAGGCAGCAAGGAGGGGGCTGCTGGGTGCACAGCCCTTCTCCCACATCGCCCAGTTCTTCCATTCCTTCTGCAAATTGATGCTGGGGGGGACAATGTGGAAGCTGGGGAGAAGCTGACCCAGTGCAAGGGGGCTGAGCATCCCACAGACCCTATTTGGAGGGGTTAAAATGGGAGGAACTGCCTGGTCCTGTCTGTTAGTCATTGCAAAAAATCCCCAAATCCCAACTGCATCCCAGTTGGGGACCAGTTTGGGCCTGGCACAGGAAGGCAGGCACTGCCCTCACTTGAGGGTCCCTCTTGCCACCCAGTTTGGAGGTCTGTGGAGCCCAGAGCTCTGCTTGGAAAGGGCTTCCATGATGTCTGCACACAGACAAACATGCTAGCACCAGGCATCTCTGCTGCAATTGCAGTTCAAGGAGATCTTGTTGCCATGACAAGCTGTACAAGTATTATCTGGGAAAAAAAGACCCCAGCAGTGTGTGTTGGAGATGGGAGAAAAGCAGCTAGCACAGAGGGCATGTACATACCATGCAAGCCATGCACTAGTGGGGCTGCAAGCACGTGTGTTCAACTGCACATGTTAAACTCCTAACATGCGTGACCTTCAGTGTTACACCCCCAAGACCTCCTGCCTTGCTCCAGCCCGCTCCTGAGCTCCGTGCCCCCCAGGCTGCCATGCACAGGGGTGCAAGCCACACTCCTGGCCCCTTGCCCCCTTCCAGTCCCCATGCAGCATCCCCAGCAGGGCCCTTGCAGGAAAGGGAAGGTATTAGCGAAGATCTTGGTCCCATGCTGCAGCACTTGCCAGGCAGTGGAGACTTGTGCCCACCAAGCCCTCCACTTCTTCATTTATTTAGTAGCAGGGGCTGGTGAGCACCAATTAAGCTTTAAATGATGGTTTCAGGGCTGGGAAGCAAATGCTGTTAAAAATGATGGTGCCTCAGAGCAGGTGGTGCTGCTGAACATCAGTAGCGAGGGGGTGTAGCACAGCTCTGGGCACCCGCCCCGTGGCACAGACCAGTGTGGGACTGGGGATGCTGCCTGGCTTGCCAGCTCTGGGCAGCCCAGCTGCCAGGCCAGGGAAGCTTGTGAGCACTACACAAAGCCTCCTGTTGTGCTGCTCTGCACCAAGCTCTAAACTTCCCTGCAGCTGCAACAGCTAGAAGAGCAACTTTTTCCTCTTTTTTTTTTTTTTTTTTTTTTTTTTTTTGAGAATCTGGAAAAATCAGGACTGCAGCAACTGGGGCTTTCAGCAAACCATCCTGGGTACCCTGGGGCCCCTTGCCTAGCATACCCCACAGCCCTGCTGCCAGCGGGGCTGGGGGTGGGGGTGCTGACAGGGGTGTTCCCCTGGGGGTTGCAGGTATTTGCAGGGGAGGAGGTCCCTCAGCCAGCAGTGGGGTCTCTGGGTTTCCCCAGCATGTTACAGCCTTGCCTGGGCTCCCTGTGCTGGGGAAGTAAACATCCTGCAGGCAGGCATGGGCAGCTGCCGGCAGCCGGGTCACTGTGGGGAGACAATCGCCAGCTTCCTCAGTGCTTGCATTTGGAGAATAATTTCCATGAATGCAGCCAGAAACAAACTCTGCTGTGTAGACAGGGCCCTCGCTATTCACTGCTCCATCTTTTCCTTTTTCCTTCTTTCCTCTTTCTTTTTGTCTTTCTCTCCTTCCCTCTTTATCCTTCTCCTTTATCTCCTCCAACTGTGTTTTTGACCTCCCTCTTCTCTGTTTTCGGAGCAGTAGCAGTGTGTCCTCCCTACAGACCAGCTCCCACCCCAGCACATGGTCCTGCCATGCCCTTGCTGTTAGCATGAGGCTTTGGCACCCATTTGGGCACCTTCCCATGTCACTGGCCAGCCACAGCAGCTGCTACCACTTGAGTCTGTGTGACAGTAACAGTTCGCTGCCTCCTCCCAGTTCCAGCTTGACATGAGCTCTGGGGGAACCCTCCAGCACTGGCTGCTTTGCTTCCCAGCACGGTGCCGGGGGCCTGGGGAGCAGAGCAAGAGGAGAGGCCGGTTCTGCCCATTCCACCCCTCAGCGTGGGCAGCACTGATGATGCAATGCAAAGCACGGTGCTGCCAGCTCTCTGGGCTGTGCCCACCCCTCCCTGGCTTTCCCACCTGCCGTCCTGCCAAGGCAAGGCGTGAACCTTCAAGCATCCCAAGGTTCAAATCCTCAAAGAGCCACAGGGCTGGGGACTGGAGCAGGACCAGAGCATGTATTTGAGCTGAAGAGGAGCCTGTTGTAGTGGTTTCACCCGGCTGCCTGGCACGTGGGGAGCAGCAAGGGTGCCGCTATGGGGTGGGGGTGCAGGGCTGGCGTCTCTGCCCACCATCCTTGACCTACCTCTGCAAAGAAAGGACTTGCACAGAGCTTACTGCCATTATCCTCTGTGATATCCAGCCGTGCTTGTTAAGGTCCTTCCCCATGATACCTGGATAAAGAGAACTCCCTGCCCTGTGCAATGCCAGCGCTGCCCCAGCCTCCCCGACTCAGCCCTGTCCTGCTGCCGGCAGCCACGTGCCCTCACCCATGCTGGCATCTGCCACTCCAGCTCTGCTGGCTGCCGTCCTTGCAGCACCCACGGCTTGTTTGTGTCCTGTGTCATGCTGAGGAAGGTGACGAGGTGCAGAAGTGACAGCGGTGGGGGGCAAGGGGACAGCGTAAGGCAGGTGGAAGCAATAATTGGTCGTGATCTAATTAGGGAAGCCTAGGGTTAGATTAGGAGCTGTGACACAGTGGAGGTTTTTTAGCCGTAAGCTGCAGATGGTTCTGCCTGAGAGCTGGGAGAGGAAAGGTTGGCGTGGACTTGCTGGGGTGTTCGTAATCCTGCCTGCGTGATGCTCCATGTTGACTAACAGCACATGTTTTCTGATGGCTTGGAAATATCTCAGTGCTTGGTCTGTGTAAGGCAGGTGGTCTCCCTTGCTCCCAGCCCATGCTCCCCACGCTGCCCCGCTCCCTGCCTGCCCTCCCTGCTGGTGCCCATCACAGCCCACTCCTGCACTGCAGGCATGGGGACAGCAATGGGTGCAGCACAAACATTGGGAGAAGCAGCCAGAGCCGCTCCAGGCTCAAACTATCCCACAGCAGATCCATGGTACCTGCCCTTGGCCTGTGCCTTTATCAGGAGCACCTCACCTGCCCCAGCTTAAAAACGTAAATATTAAGTAAGGAGTCATGTGATAATTCTGGATTTTACTTAAGGGAAAGATCAGAAGAGAAAATACTTTGACCAAAGGTAAATATATAATTTTCTCCTTGATCAAAATGACTTTTATCTGTGGAAGCTGGATGGAAAGCAGTGGCCGGCAGCCTGAGCACGGAGATGGCCATGCCAATACCTCAGCAGGTATTAAATTTGCCACCAGAGCTGAGCATCCCGACTGTTGGCCCGTTCCTTTATTTCAGAGGTAGCTCGACCGATCTTTCAACTGGGTCACCAGCACGGCAGGGTGCACGTGCCCACACTGTGCCCCTTGCCCAGCTACCTGCTTGCTGACAGCCCCCAGCGCCCTTCCCATCACCACCTCAGCAGGGAGCTGGGGCAAACAGGCAGCCACAGTGCTGGGGCCAGCTCGTTCCCGCATGCTGTGGTCGGAGGCAGCCCCGCAGGACAGCTGGCTGCAGCACCAGCATTGTTTGGCCCCAAGCCCATCTTTCCCTTCCTCCCCAAGGCGTTTTTGTGGCTGCAGCCGAGCTCTTTGGCCGCTGCAGGAGAGCAGGCAGGAGCCCTCGGCCCCGCTGATGATGAGAAACCCATATCCCGAGACCGCTGGAGCTCCCACCCTTCCTCCCCGGCCACCCTTGGAGCACAACACAGGTCCTGCCTGGAGGGGAAATCCTCCCCCTCGCCTCCCTGGGGGCTCGGAGCCGGCCAGGTTGCCTTGCATCCCTGCTGCGGCAAGAGGAGCTGGGGTGCAGGGTCCCGGACATCGCCTCTTTCCCCCCACATCCCAGCAGGGGTTTCTTTTGCGCTCCCTCACTCTCCACCCCCAGCCCGGCACATCGTGTCCCATCACCAGCGCTTCACCCCAGCCTCTCCCTCAGCCTCCCGTGCTTCCAGCAAAATTCCTTTCTGGCCAGTCATTGCCGCCCCGTGGCCTCAGCACCTCCTGGGCGGGTGCACTGGCGGGGCCAGGCTTCCCCTTCCTGAGCTGTCCCAGCCCCACCATGCTCCTGGCCCCTTCCTCATCTTCGCCCAGTGCCACGGCATCAGCCCTTCACCAGGGACACAAGGGCAGGGGGTCTGCCAGCCAAGCGCCCCTCAGGGTTTGGGTGCCCAGCTTCCCTCACCCTCCCCAGAGCAGCCACGTCCTGCGCGCACCCTGTGCCACGCTGGTCCCACCAGTCCCAGTGGGTTTTTGCGAGAGGATGATTTACAGCCCCAGTTAGCGCAGGGAGCGTGCAGAGGATGGCTGTGGTGAGTCGCTCACTGGAAGGCAGTGGGGAGTGGGAGGCAGAGGCTGCTGGAAGGGGGCTCAGCCCCGTGGAAGCGTGACAACTCCTGACGGCATTGTCTGCCCTGACACACTGCTGCTGCTCTCCCTCACCACCTGGCACCCACCCCTCCTCGGGTCTCACCCAGGCACACACCCAGCACCCACTGGAGCTGGACCCCACGCTGACACCCACAGCACCCAGCGGGGACATCATCCCTATGTGCAGCCGGCATGCTGCACATGCCAGTGCTCAGTCCCAGCAGCACCCACCCACCTCTTGCTTCCCACAGTGGTACAGCCTCTCGTTATTAATTAAAGGATGACTGCTTTGCTTTTCCAACAGTCCCCTTCACCTGTGCCTCTCTGAGCATTGTGCAAATATTAATTACTGGTAATTAATTAAATCAGGCCTCCCCATCCCCCTGTGGAGATGCTGTCTCATAAACATGCTGACAGCAAACACAGTGTCAGGGCAATCTCTCCAAGCTGGGTGGGAACTTCAGTTACCTGTTGCTAATGATGCAAACCCCACCTGCAGCAGTTTTTACCTAACTGACCTTCCTGGAGGGCTGATGGGCTGGGAGAGAGAGATAGGTGGGAAACCAGCAGGACCTGATCTGGTGCTAGTAAGGGATGATGGATGGATCTTTATAAATGCTCCTGGGTGTCCTGTTCCTTGCTGCTTGTGTTCCTGGAAGCTGCTGGTTGGGTATGGGACTGCAGTTAGGTGAGACTGGCTGGTAGGAGGTGGAGGGCCCCAAGCAGCTGGTGGAGCTTGCTTTGTGTCAGCCTTTCAGTCCCGAGCTGCCTTGTGAGGCTGTGCCCTGTTATTTGTGTTGGTGCTGAGCTACCATCCTTCCATGGTAGATGAGGATCACCTCCTGTCAGCTCCCTCACTGCCGGGCTCAGTGTTTCAGAGGCAGCATAAGAGTTTGGCATTCCCTATCCCACAGCTCCTCAGTGGAGGGCTGGGACACTGTGCAGGAAGAGGACAGGAAGGCAAACAAGGTTGTTGACCCTCCTGAATCGGAAGGTGGGTGCTCGGGGAACAAAGGAGGAGGATTGCGGGGATGCACAGCAGGAACCTGCAGATCGCTTGCTGCACCATAGCCTGGAGGATCTCTTGGGCAAGATCCCTTTTCCCTCCCGGGGAGGGGGGGACAAAGCTCCTCTATGCAGCCTTGGGTGTTGTCTGGGGGCATGGTCTCTCCCCCCATCCAGGTTGCAAGCTCGCTTGCTTGCGTATGGCTGCTGCTGTCTGTTCCTAAGCCTGCGCAGGGCACCGATCCCTGACCGGAGGTGCCGCCTTAATCCAGATCAATGGGAAATCCGTTGAGTGCCCACGCAGCCGGGTGCAGCCGCTCACTGCCTGGCTGCAGCGGCTCCTCGGACTCTGCGGATCAAGCTCCAGACAGGACACGGGGGCAGCCCTGCAGGATTCAGGGCCTGGGCAGCCTTTTGTGCTGCATTGTGGAGCACAAATGCATTAATCGCTGAATGAAACCAGCTTAATTTCCCACTCCGCAAGCAAAAGCGGGAGCAAACCAGGGTGAGATTAAGGCATTCCTTGGGCAGCTTCCACCCCCTCACCCTGACTGCTGTATCTCGGCCTGCGAGGCCACTAATGCTACTTACATTATTACTGGATTATTTTGGTGTAATGAGCTTTGCCCTGCTCAGCTGTCCCTCTGCTCAGGCGTGTTGTGATGTGTAATACTTCCTGCACGAGGCCACGAGGCGGGCAGCTGCCTGCTCAAAAACAAGCAGAGCCCCAGCAAAACAATGCATTAATGTTCCCAGAGCAAAATTCCAGCATGGGCTGGAGGTTAATCGCAAATCAGGGAGCTTTTGGCGTAGTGCTAAACAAAGCCAGCAGGCAGGAGGGCAGTGGTACCCTAAGCTGGGTCCTGACCCATCTCTGTGGATGCAAATAGGAGTGACCGTATCAGTGTCATCTGTGCCAGTGGTGTAACACAGCTGTAAGCATCTCTTCCATCCTCAGCTCCTTTTCCTCTGCCTTCCTTCCCATCAGACCTGCCAGTGCAGGGGCTGGGCGATGTGTTGCTATGGTCACCAAGAAGTTTCCCCTAGAGACCACAAGCCCGGAATAAGCGATGCCTGCATTTTCTGACATTGATTCCCCCCCCCCCCCCTTTTTTTTATTATTAATGTTTGTTTAACTGTTGATTAATTCCCAGCCTTTCACCCCACCTCCTTCTGGCTTTTTTCTCCGAGCTTTGTGGATTGCCATGGCTGTGTCCCAGGGCTTGGCTTCTGCTGCTTCTTGGGGAGGGTGCAAGCATGGGGTGTGTGGGAGGAAGTTTCAGCGCCGTAACTCTTGCTGTGCCAGAGACCCCTACAGAAGAGATCCCCCATTTACTCCAACCTGGGGAGGTCCTGGACCCCTCTTCCCAGGGTATTTTCCTCTTCCCTGCAAAATGTTCCTGCAGAAGCATGGGTGGGGGTACCCTGCTTCCTTTGCAGGTGTCCCTCATCGTATTTGGGACCACAAAGTGATTTAGGTCTAGACTAATTAACGTCTCCACTGGTCTGAGCTCCAGGCCTGGCTCAGGTTTTACAGCTCCTCTGTTGGCACTGTGGTGCTTTTCCATACCTCGGGTACCCCTGTTGGCCCTGGGAGCTCTTGGGCTGCAAGAGCACCATCAGAAGTGAAGTCCCAGCAGCTCCTGGAAGTTGGCAAAAAGGCTGGAGCCTGAGCTTTGCTGGGGGGCACTCATAGGAAAGCACCCTGGCTTTCCTGGCAGCCCTCTGGTCGGGCTTGGTGAGGCAGCCAGCCCCCAGCATAGCCCCAGGGGATGGAGCAGTGGCCAGGGAGGGTCAGCCCGTTTTCCCAGTGGCAAGAGTGCTGCACATCCACAGAGTGTGTCTCTGGGCACTTGGCATATGGGATGGGATATTACTGTGAGATA
Organism: Falco naumanni; assembly: GCF_017639655.2. Lineage (NCBI taxonomy): Eukaryota > Metazoa > Chordata > Aves > Falconiformes > Falconidae > Falco > Falco naumanni. The sequence continues at coordinate 12,230,369 of NC_054061.1, forward strand.
GTCTCAATGTCATTTTGACTTCTCTTTCTTTGCTTTCGAAGTCAATAATGGGCTGTTTCTGTTCCCTGTCACATGATCTGCCCCATGGTGAGCGAGGAGCCTCTCTAATGACTGATCTTCTCTGTCCTATGCCCCTTTCTCCCTGCTCTGGAGGGAGTTCACATACCAGGTTTCAATCAGCTGCTTCTCTTGTTCCTGGGAATGCAGTTCAGCACTGGGTCAGAAAGTCTCTGGTCCATTGAAATGCTGCCCTTCGCTGCTCGAGCTGCCCAGCTTGCAATTCCCTCTCTGAATGAAGTCTCACAGCAAACGAGTCCTTTGCTGCTTGGTCCCTGCTTGCAGTAGTTAGCATGGTTTGGCCAGCCCAGAGCTCCTGTGAGCAGCCTGTGCACTTGCAGGCGGGGCAGGGAAAGCAGGAGCTTCTTCTTGAAATGTTTTCTGTGTCTATTTGGGGATTGTGCTGAGGGAGTAGAAAGACCCCTTGCTCCATACAGTTCCTCCTCTGGAGCGTGGGGCAAGGCTGCAGAGCATCAGCCCTTCGTGGTGGTCTGCAGAGCTGCTAGAGGAGGACGAGGAGTGGAGGTGAGTCCCAGGACCATCTGCAGCAGGGGAAGCTCTGGGGGAGCCGTGCTGCCCTCCCCTCCCCTCCAGCCCCCTGCATGGCGCAGAGCCTGCACGCGACCGCAGTGCTGCTCCGGAAGGAGCATCGGGGCTGGGATGCTGCTCCTTGCTGAGGAGGTGAGAGTCCCACCAGGGCCAAACACTCAATTGCTGTGATGTTTGAAAGCTCCTTGAAAAATGACTTCTTCAGCGGGCTCCTAACCAAACAAGTGGAAGCTCCGAAAAAACAACAGTTCCTTCCCATGCTGCTGCCAAACCGGTGCTCGCTGGTCTGTTTCTGAGCAGGTCAGCAGCGAGCCAGCATTGCCTGAGGGCTGTGGGGAGCAGAGCCGGTGGGTGGCTGGTCCCTGCGTTGTCTTCTGCACCTGCTTGGGAGATAGGAGAGCATCCAGGGAGCTCTGCATGGCTTTGGGCAATGGTAGAGATGACCTGGTTATCCATGCAGTGACAGGGAGCATTGCCCAGGCCCTTGCACTGCACAGCACTTAGGACCGCAGACCTGTGAGCCAAAGGTGGGTAGTGGCTCTTTTGTGGGGACAGGGAAATCCCACATCCAGACAGGGATGTGCACCCAGCTCAGTCACTGGGTACCAGCATGGTCTCAGCTGTCCTTTGACCTTAGCGATGGCCTGATGTCCGGCTGCTGTGTCACAGTTGCTGGAGGGCCCTTCTGCAGCTACCAAGCTGAGGTCAGTGCCATGACACCTGGCTGTGTCCAAAATGCTAACAGATGCTTCCCCTCTTTTGCTTTTCCCTCCCTTCTTTCTGCCAGCAGTTCCCTATCAGCAAAACCCCTACACCCCTGGAAGCAGCTCCACTGTCATCCAGTGCTACCGCTGTGGGGACACCTGCAAGGGCGAGGTGGTGCGTGTCCAGAGCAATCACTTCCACATCCGCTGCTTCACCTGCCAAGGTAGGATGGTGCCACCTGAAGAGCTGCTGGCTGGGTTGCCCCACAACCTTGGGTGCAGTCTGGAAAGCAAAAGGCTGGGGACAGACCTACCTGGCCCACTGAGATGTGGTCACATGCCGGGGGGTGGCAGCTTCCCACAGGGGTGGATGTGGCACGGTGCAGGTGGGGAGATGACGGCACGGGGCTGGCACTGTGCAGGCAATGGCCCTGCATGATGCCAGGGCTGGCAGGCTGGGAACAGGGGTGGCCGAGACATGGGTACCATCACTGCGCTCGAGCTGCCTGAATGCCAACGGCCCATGCTGTGCCGGTCCCCAACATACCCGTGGCCCATCTGTGATCTGGGCGGGCCACCACGTCCTTCAGGTACTTGCCTGCTCCCAAATCGGGGGGAGGAGGAGGTGTGGCCAGCCTGGCTGAGAGGCAGCAAGGTGGGGGAGATGCCCAGAGCAGCTCCTGGCAGGGCTGAGGGTGGGCAACAGATCACTGCCACCCATGCATGGGATGCGACCAAGATGCCGTGGGATGCAGCTGGGGCTCAGTAGCCCCCGGGGGCTGGTAGAAATAGAGAGGTTGCTCGAATCCTCCCTGAGCACAAGAGGAGAGCTGCAGAGCCGTAAAAGCTAACGGCCCAGAGCTGATGATGCTGAAGGGCTCCTTAGCGTGTTTATTAAAGCAGCAACTGTCAGCCAGGCCAGTGGCTGCTTCTGTAGGTTGTGGAGCATCCCATTACCAGGGCTTTTTAAAGGTCTCTGGTCTTCCGAGCTCCCAGCACCCTGTGCTAGGCAGGACATAAATCCCCATCCCCTTGGCCATGCTTTGCTGCTCCTCCCTGGGAAAGAGGGTTTGGCTGGAGGGGACTCTTCCCCTGGGCTGTCACCAGCCCTCCTGCAGCCCTGTCCCCCATGCTGTGGGCAGCCCTGGATCTCTGGGGCAGGGTGTGAGCCCCAGGTTGCCCTCAAGGCTGACCTACATGTGTGGGGCACCATGCTGAGCCCCCTGTCCCTTCCCAGCTTGGACATGGGGGACCGAGCAGGAGCTTTTGTGTTCAGACAAAGAGCTCAGACAGCCGCCAGCTTCAAAGGGTCCAGGAGCTGGCAGGGAGAGCTTGGCAGTGCTCGTTGCCTGATTTCCAAGTGAAAGGGAATAAATAATGAGAGGAAATCCTCCTGTCTCACCTTCCCTCACAGCTCTTACCCACTGTCACCTCCGGGTGGCTGCCACTGGCTTCCACACCAGCCCCGTGGCTTGTCCCTGACATGTCCCCAGGAGCCTGGCACAGCTAGGGATGTGCTATGGGTCCCACAGCTAAGAGGGCCCAGATCTACTTCAGTTTTTTCTTGCATCTGCTTCCTGATGCTGTCCCAGAGGTGGTGGCCTGTCCCTTGTTGCTTGACAAATAAGAACTGGCAGGCTCTTTTGGAGAGCAGCGGACGCTGGCCCTGCACCCCCAGCTATCTACCCAGAGCTCCAGGGAGCCGCTTTGCCAGGGGATGCTGTGTGGGAGAGGAGCTGCATCTCTGCCCTTGTGGGTCCTGCACCCAGCGGGTCCAGCTGTGCCCTGCGGAGGTGGCTGCTCTGCAGGCTGGCCCGTGGGTGCGGGTGAAGTGTGCAAGGACAGGACAGAGAGGTGCTTGGGGGTGAAGGGTAAAGCAGAGACCAAGATGGGCTGTGCCAGCAGGTGCTCAGTTGCTCTGTAGTTCCCCTCTCTACCCCATCACCTTGCAGGACAGGTGATGGGCATAGAGCAAAAGCTGCGGGACCTGGTCCCTGTGCCACTCCTGAGGTGCCTTTCAGGGTCTGATGCTCTCGAGGTCTCTCTGTGAATGGAGGAGACGTAGGAGGGAGATGACACTAAGGGCCAGGGCTTGCCACATCTCCTTGGATTACTCTGATGGGCTGTGTACCACCCACGGTTCCCACAGCAGGGAAGGAAGCAAGATTGGGCTGGATAGCTATGGAAAAACAAGCATGAGAGCCCCGACCCCAGTGGCACAGCTTCGTGTCCAGGCCAGGGAGCGGAGAGTGCTCATCACAGAGAAGGCCATGCAGCAGGGCGTGGAGAAGACCTCTCCCCAGCCAACCCTAGGGCATGCCCAGCTCTGCGCCAGTCCTGTTCTCAGCTTCCTGACATCATGAGAGTGTCAAGTGGAGGGGCTGAGCGCCATCCACATGCCGTAGGTCCAGGAGGGGATGCCACGGGCCCTCCCAGGCTGTTTGTGCATGGTGAGTGGGGACTGCTGGGGTTTCCTCTGGGAGTGCCCAGCCCTGGCTGTCCGGGCAGCACCATCCTGCACCCTGCCACAGCCCAACACTGACATCTTGTGGTGCTGGGGGAAGGCCCCAGTGTGTCTGGTGGGAAGGGAAACCCTCTGAGATGCCTGCAGAAAGCTGTGTCTTCAGGGATGCCCAGGGACCACTGCTGGTGAGGCAGCAGAGGTAGGCTCAGAGATCCCAGCCGAGCCCTGGGGCTGGACCTACTGCTGCCCCCTTGACGGGTGTGTGTCCTCCCCCGGCAGTGTGCGGCTGTGACCTGGCCCAGTCGGGCTTCTTCTTTAAGAACCAGGAGTACATCTGCACCCATGACTACCAGCAACTCTATGGGACCCGCTGTGACAGCTGTGGGGACTTCATCACCGGAGAAGTCATCTCTGCCCTAGGGAGGACCTACCACCCCAAGTGTTTTGTCTGCAGCACCTGCAGGTGAGCTGAAGCAGCCACCAAGGGTGCATGGCCCCCCTGCAAGAAGCTCTGTACAGCCCTTGGCTGTGCACTGGGGAGAGGGCTGTTTGTTCCCTTGCTCAGCACCGCAGCCCCTTGTTCCCTGCTCAGCACCGCAGCAAGCACCTCCTCTGTGTTTTCTTAGCGGAGGCCCTTGGGATGCAACAGAATGGCTCCAACCCTTTCCTTTGCAGCCTGGAGACCTGCCTTAATGCCTGCCTTGGTCCTCCTGCCCCAGCACACACGCACACTTGCTGCCTGCCCTTGTAGCCCTTGCCTGGAACCCCTCTGCTCCTTGGCACCATGGGTCCTGCTGGCCCCTGGGGAAGGAGCGCGCAGGCAGTCCCAAGCACTGCATGGAGGGGGTTGAGCAGCTCACACCTCCCCACCTCTCCTTGGCCACAGGAAGCCGTTCCCCATCGGAGACAAGGTCACGTTCAGTGGGAAGGACTGCGTCTGCCAAAACTGCTCCCACTCTCTCATCAGCACCAAACCCATCAAGATCCATGGGCCCAGCCGTAAGTTGACTGCTCTTGCACTACGTGATGGCTGCAAGGAGGGGCCACGTACCCCTGGATGGTGGTTGGTGGGGTGATGGGATGGGCTTTAGGGCCAGCATGCAGCGCTGCATGGAGCTGCGGGCATTCGCAGAGGTTTTGGAGGAGGGAGAGTGTGGTCTGGCTCTAGCCAGGACTGCAGGTCACCCCTGGTTTCAGAAACTCCCTGGGCCTGTTTGTGACCTGGGCAGGTGCTGCCATGCTGGCGGGCACTGTCTGGGGCAGCAGCGAGGTTTTGGAGCTGGGTTTGATCTGAGGCAGTGCCCAGGTATTGCCTTGTGTCTGTGTCCGGGTGCCAGCCCCAGGACTGCTTGCCCAGTTTTCCCAGCATTGGCATTACTCACTGCCTGTATGAGCACTGAAAGGCTTCTTAGGCTTATCCCTTTGCACTGATGAACCCAAGCTAAAACTCAGCAAGAGCAACGGACAGGCTCTTCTGCATGGATTTGGCCTTGCTTTTGACTCCAGGTTGGTTGCTGGAATACCTTCTCTTCATGCCATGCTTTGTCCCCCCTCGCCCCCCCAGTTTTTCCTTGCTGCAGGCTCTCTGTCCCAGGCCGCTGCAGAGCGTCCTGTGGGTGCTGTGCTTGGGGGCTGGTAGAGTGTCCCTGCAGCGCAGAGCTGCTGCACACAGGGCTTGCTTCAGCCCATGTCTGGAGCGAGGGGACTGCAGCATGAACGTGTGATCCATGCTTCACTGTCTCCCATATGCCCCGTGTTTACTGCTGTCACGTCCCAGGGGCGCTGTCTCAGCGCAGCGCGTGGGCAGGTGGCAGAAGGCAGGGAGAGCTGGGAGCTGTGCCACACCGTGGTGCCCGAACCCTGCCACGTCAGCAGGCTGAGCTGCGGCGGGGCCAGGTGGGAGCCCTTGCTGTTGGAGCTCAGCAGCTCCTGGAGCATCAGTGCCTGGAGCAGAGTCGTGCAGCAAGGACCAGACCCAGGACCATGGTGTCACCTGTGGTCCTCGTCACCCTGGTGGCACTGGTGGTGGCTGTTCGGGTTGAGTTACAAGCTGGTGCTGATGGGTCCCTGGGAGCCATCCCGAGCTGCCTCCCCCCAGCTCTCACCATGACCTCAATGGGGTTAAGGGATGTGGCGGGGTTTGAATGAGCCCCAGCCAGAGGACAGCACCCCACTGTCTCCCATAGCAGAGCCAGGGCAGCGGGCAGGGGGAGGACAGCTGCATGCTCTGCCTCTCTCCTGCTGCTTTCTCCCTTCCCATCCCCTTCCTGCCAGCGCTCCTCCCCAGCCAGAGCAGGGTTACCTGAGGGCACCATGCTTTATTCATAGGCAGCTGCCAGATGTAGCCTGCTGCCTGCATGTGCCCCTTGTGACACAAGTGACCCTGGCAGGGCCACCCAGAAGGGGTGGCAGAGGAGGTGTGCCTGCTGGAGCCCATGCTGGTGCGCTCTGCAGGGAGGACATCCCTAGAGGAAGGATGCTGAGCCTCTCCCTGAAGCCCCAGCCCTGTGAGCAACTCAAAAACCAGCAGGACCTGTGTGACACAGGGAATGGATCCTGGCTGACGTGAGCTGGCCAGCCTGCTTTTTGCCAGGGGTCAAAAATCCTCCCCCCTTAGCATTGCCCAGCAGGCAGGGACTTGGTGCAGAGCTGCCTGGGGGTGGGCTGAGAGGGAAAGCCTGCCTGGTCAGGCTGCCTGTGCTGCAGCAGGGACGGGGTTAAGGAGAAACCCCATGTGGGCAAACCTGCTGCCCAGGGGGAGAAGAGGACACGGAGGAGTCAAGGTCAGGGGTCTGAGGCCCATGTGCTTCCTGCTCCCAGCCCTAACAGGAGCCAGGGGAGGTGGGGAAGGAAGGGAGTCTCGTAAATAGTGCAGCGGGGCCGGACGCGGCTGCCGGAGAGCACAGCCCTTCCTCTGCTGCGCTCACTGCGGACACTTCCCACCACTCCTGCCCGGAGGGGAGCCCCCGGGGACCTGCCGAGGCAGCGTGGCCCCAGCAGCCCGTGCAGGACCCTGGCTCAAGCGCATCGCCCAGCAGGGGGACCTGGCTCTGTGCTGCGGTGGGTGCTCGGCCAGGGTGGCTGGGTGCCAGCAGTGCCTCGGAGGTTCCAGCTCCAGCAGGAGGCTTTCCTCTTGGCTCCTTTGCTGGGAATGAGCATATTCCCATAAAGAAATCATCCCCAAGAAACTGGCCCTGGAGTGGGCTCAGGAGCAGGGTGTTTATAACAGCAGCATCCCCTAGAAAACGGGGTTCTCTGGGCTAGAGCTTTCCTCTGGGTGCAAGAAGTGTGCCTTGGGTTAAAAGACCAGGGTGCCTCAGCATAGGCCAGCAGATGTGGGTGTTCCTGCTGCACCACCGAGCCCCCCACCAGGGAGCTGCAATGGTCCCACACTCCCCTTCTGTCCCTCCAGACTGCGCCGGCTGCAAGGAAGAGATCAAGCAAGGCCAGTCCCTTCTGGCCCTGGAGAAGCAGTGGCATGTCAGCTGCTTCAAGTGCCAAACATGCGGGATCATCCTCACTGGCGAGTACATCAGCAAGTGAGTGCCACCATCCTGGTGGCAGGCTTGGCTGCCCTGGCCATTGTGGAGCTACACCCCCTGGGGCTGCAGCGAGGGGGTGCCCAGCACAGCTCACCTACCGCTCACCCCCTTCTCCCTCTCCCAAAGGGATGGCATCCCGTACTGCGAGTCTGACTACCATGCCCAGTTCGGCATCAAGTGTGAGACCTGCAACCGGTACATCAGCGGCAGGGTCCTGGAGGTGAGTCCTGGGGCCGTGGCCACCCTGCACTAGTCTGTAATAGGGACCACATGTGTCCTGCCCAGAGGTGCACACCTTAGCTCTTGGTGTGGGGGTTTCATCGTCCTACACACTTGTCATGGTTTCTTGGGGTCATGGCTTCTCCTGCAGTGGGTGTGTGGAGACAGTCTGACCACCTTCTCTGGAGGGTGGGGGCAGGAAGGAGCACCACCACGCTGCAGAACTTTAAAGAGATGGCTTGGGTACTGGACCTCGAGAAGCAGCCAGAGCACACAGTGGCCTGGGTCTGCTGGGACATGTCTGGAGTCCAGGATGTGGGGACACTAGCCTTAACCAACTGCTACCATGCCCAGCTCTGAAGTGTCCCCACCATGCTCACCCCAGCCTGCCTTCTGAGCATCCCTGTGCAGGCAGCCTGCCTGTTGCCTTGGAAACGCATCCAGCACGGCTGCCCGCTGCGGAGCCCATGTGAGGGGCTGCAGCACCCTGCCCATGGGCAGCCATCCCTATGGCACACCCCTTTGCAGGGCAACAACCAGAGCAGGGGGTCCCCCTCCCTGGGCCACATCCAGCGGCAGCTTTGTTCGTCACGTTGCTGGCCAGCAGGATCCGCTCTGGCAGAGCCTCCGAGGGGTGCAGGGATCCCACGGGGATCCCACAGCAAGGCGTGGGTGGGTGCAGGTGGCCTTGAAGCATGTTTTGGGTGACGGTGGAGCTGCACAGCCGGTGAGGGGAGTGGGGGTTGTTGTTGGGGAGGGACAGAGAAGTTTGTTAGGGCTGGTGCTTCTCTGTCGTCAGGTTGTCAGGTCCTGGCTTGGTCCCTGCTCCTGGAGGTGAGGTGTCCCGTCAGGCTTTCTGTTTCTACCCCAGTGTTTGCAGGGGCAGGGGGAAAGCCAGAAATTCTGATCTGAGGTTAAACTAAAGGCTCTGGAGGCGTAGAGAAATATGTTAGAATGAAGCCTGTTGTGATTTTTAGACCCCCTAGTGATACTGTGGAGTTGGGCTGTGGTGGCACTGGCTGAAAGCGTGCTCAGTTACTCCCGAGACCTTCCCTTCTGCATGGCTGAGCAGGAGAGAAGTGCTCCCAGGGCAGCATTGGCACCCACACCTCTGCCACCTGCAGACAGCAGCAATAGGAAGCTGTATCCCAAAATCGGAGGTTCTGTGGCTCCACAGTGAGCCAGACAGCAGGTGCTGTGGGCTGGAGTGGCGGTGGCTGTGTAGATCTCCAGCCTGCTGAGAGCTGTTCCAGGACATCTCCAGCCTGTTTCACTCACAGCCTACCAAGAAGTGGTCACCTGCTCTGGTCCTGCCAGTGGGGCTGGCCTAAGAGCATCCAGCCTGGCCAGGGAGCCTCTCGTGAAGCAAGAGCCCTCCAGCATCTTCCCCCCTCTTCAGGGAGCGGCCTTTGCCTGTGAAGGCTTTCTGCTGACTCTGGGCTTCAGCAGCAGTCCCAGCCCTGGCTTCTGTGAGCATGAGCTCAGCACTGCAGCGGCTGCCATGGGCTGGTGGATCATGGGGTCACTTGGTCAGCAAAAGTCTGAATAGAGCAGGGCAAAGCCAGAGGCTCCCCTGACATCAAATCCCTGCCACTGCTCCCCTGAGCAGTCTGGTCCCTGATAACCCCCTGCCAGGACAGAGCATCCTCAGCCATCCGGGCAGGGCAATCAGGCTGGGTGTTAGTGGGATGCTCGGTGTGTGAGGGTGGGTGAGAGGAGCCAGAGGGGACCTGGCTGGCGCCATCGGGCACTGCTGACTCTGAGCCATTTGTTGCACTGCTCTCGGGGTTTTCCTCGCTCAGTGCAACCACATCAGAGTCAGGACAAGTGTAGGACGTTCCTGCTGCTGCACATCTAAGGGGATGGACAGAGAGCAGCTCTGCAGGGCGTGACAGATGTGGGGGTACCAGCAGCCTGGCTGCAAGCTGGAGATGGTCTTGGGGCGGTGATGAGGGAACAAACCTCCCTGCTCTGCCTCACCTCCATCTGCCCTGGCTCTTCTTCTGGCAGTAGCTCTAGGTCTTTTCACCTCCTCCAGTGCCCTCCCTCCCCAGCTGTGCTCCCAACATAGGCTTTTCCTGGCTGGAGGGGCCAGCCAGCTCTGCCCACCCATACTGGGCCATGGGAAGAAGACGACTGAATCCCACGAGATGTTCTGGACTGTAATCATCTCACATTAGCATCTTGTGTGCCGCACCCGTGCCTGGACATGGGAGACCTCCTTGTGCAGTGGGACCCTATGGGCTGGAAGCCACATGCCTTGGAACTGGTGTCCCCACGGGCAGAGCCGAGGTGCCACCTCCTTGTAAGTGCTGTCACAGAGCCGAAAGGAGCATAGGGTTTGAGTGCTGGAGGGCTCTGGCAGGCAAGCACCATGAAACCTGCAGGCACCATGAAACCTGCAGGCACCCTTTCCCTCCCTGCGGCCGGGGCTGAGCCCGTGCTCCCCACCGTCCCTGGTTATGCACCTGCTGGCAGTATTGAAAGATCTGTAAAACCAGAGGCTTTAATTGTCTTCTCTGGCAAAGCGTGAAATGGAGAGGGTGCCTTTAAATAATTTTAGGCCTTAAGGAGCCTTCTCATGCTATCCCGGCAGCCTCCAGGCTTTCCCAGCTGCTCTGAGCTGTGCAGCCAGGCTTGGATGATTAATGAGCCTTTAAGGGACCCCAAGTGATAACGAGCAGGTCTCTTCCCTCGCAGCCTTTTATGAGCTGTAATATTAACCAATGTAAAAGGAACAAGGTTGGTGCCTGGTTTGGAGAGTTGTTCCTCGAGGAGGAGTGGAGGGTGTTGAGATGCTGGGTGGCTTTTGGAGATCTGCATTGAAATGAAAGTTGGGACTGGCTGGTACCACTGGGGGAGCTGCCAGCCTCCCCCTGCATCCACGCGCAGATCTGAAAAGCATCCCCTTTTGGCAGTCTGACCTGTGACAGCAGCCCATATAGTCTAGATAGGAAAATATGTATGTATACAGGGGTTTTTTTCCTTACTATCAGCACACCAAGCCTTTGGGGGTACTGTGAGGATCCAAGAGCACCAAACCCATCCAGATTCATAGGGGGACTGGGAAGGCAGCACATCAGTCACCAGGGCCCCGTGTTCCCTGCGTTAGCTGTCTCTGGCCAGCTGGAAATATAAGCGGTGGGAACTGCAGGCACGCTGTCCTGAAGTGTGTAGGAGCTGGGCTTTAGCTGAGTTATTTTTCATCTTTTTCCCTGTGTTTACAGCTGTCTCCTCCAATTGATGCAGCTCAGTGTGCTCGCCGTGGGTGCACAGCACTGGCTGGTGGGTGCTGGCATGGTGCTGCACTGGGCAGCTGCCCAGGCAGGGCTTTGTGTACAGGGGCTCAGGCAGAGCAGGAGGAACTGGACATCCTTGGGGAGCTTCTGCCTTGGTGGGGCGGTGGGTCACCTCCCTGGGGCAATGGGCATGAGACATGATGAGCCCGTTGGCACAATGTCAGCAACACTGGAGATTCTAGATGAGGTTTTTAGGAGTAAAACTGGTTTAGAATCTGTATAGCCTGGATGTGTTTGCTCAGGCTGGTGAAGCATTTAGTGCCAGCTCCTGCCATGGGGCACTGCAGCTGGGCCAGGGTGCAGGGCTGTCCCTTCCCTGGATTGGGGTGCACTGCAATGAAACGTAGAGGGGCCCAAACTCTCCCACTCACCTCCCCTGCCTGCCCTAAAACCTTCCACTCAGTTTTGGCATAAATTGGAGGGGAAAAGCCATTGGCTTCCACCTGCACCCCAAAGATACTGAATTCCAGGTTGATTTTTGTGTGCAATCAACGGGCAGATTCTCAGTTATCCTCGCAGCAAATTTTCCTGATGATCCTCCCTGTTTCAAACCAGTTCCAGCCCCCTCTATCATAACCCCCTTTTATCAGCGAGAGCCTCATCTTCCCTCTGCCGCCTTAAATTATCCTCCTTCTTCTCTTGGATTATTATGGGAGTAAAATGTCCTTTGGGATTGAGCTCTAACTGTGCAGCCCAGATTCCTCCTACCCTGAGCCAGCTCCTGCCTCCCAGCCCAGAAAACAAGCCTATAATTGAAATGCTAGCAGACACTTTGAGTGGAAACAAGCTACCAATTAAAGCTATTATCCCTGTCAAAGAGCAAAGGGAGCAGCCCAGCTCCCGCTCAGCTGGGGAACAGCGTGGCGCTAGTGCTGAAGTTTGGGCATGGCTTCACAGAAGGAGAAAAGTTTCTTGAGGGAGAGGCGCTGGCAATGGTAGCCAGGGAGGATATGACAGCAAGAGGAAGCCTGTGCTTAGTGAGATTTATCTTTGGGGCCCTTCTTCTCCCTTTACCGCTTCCCTGCTGACATCCTGGGCCAAATTTGCTCTTTCTCTTCAAAGCTGTAGAGGGAAGGAGCTAATATAAAGCATGGCTGCTTGGCTGAGTGTTACTGCAGAGGGTCTCGGTTATTTCCAGAGTGCAAAGATGATTTATTAGGGTGAGGTTTTTAGGGGTACCTCCTGGATCTGTTTTCTTGCGTGTTGGATGGTTCAAGGACAGCAGAAGGTTCCCAGTCAGACTCTTAGTCCAGCAGGTCAGAAGTGTTAGTGATGAAGTGGTCTCTGGTGTTTTCCATGTATTGCAGTGGGCTCCGAGGCCACCCTGGGCAGTTTGTCCCATTCACCTTGTCACTGTCTACAGCAGCAAGTGGTGCCAGGGCCACCTGTCCTCAGGGACGTGAGCAGGTCACTATGTCCTGCCTTGCTCAGGGCCCCCTTTTCTCTGCTCACCCTTGCAGGCAGGAGGGAAGCACTACCACCCCACCTGTGCCAGATGTGTCCGCTGCCACCAGATGTTCACAGAAGGAGAGGAGATGTACCTCACAGGTAGGCATCCCGTTGCAGCAAGGAGGGACTGCCCTGCCCCGTGTCAGGGCACGGACCGGCGGGGCCTTGCAGAGGTGTGCTGGCTGCGGGGCGTGTGGAGTTTGGCTCCTTACAGTGATCGTTGCTGAAAGGGTCCCTCTGTGCAGCAGTGCCAGAGGAGACCCCCTTGTCTGCTGCTCCCCAGCCCCTGCGCTCTTCCTGGGCTGTGCAGTGATAGTTTCTCTGCCTGAAAGCTTCCCTGCCGCTGAGCTGGAGGAAACTTTGTTCCTTGTCAGCAGCTTTTTGCTCCCTGCAAGTCTCCCTGCACAGGAGAGAGGGAGCATGGGCGGGCATGCCTGGATGTGTCCCTGGCCTGTGCCCGGCTAGTAGAGGCTGGGATGGGAACAGGGTGCCTGGCTCCCCACGCTCCCCAGCCCCAGGGGACCTCTTCCCCACTGTCCCCAACTCCCCACATCCATTTTTTCCTTACTATCAGCACACCAAGCCTTTGGGGGTACTGTGAGGATCCAAGAGCACCAAACCCATCCAGATTCAGAGGGGGACTGGGAAGGCAGCACATCAGTCACCAGGGCCCCATGTTCCCTGCGTTAGCTGTCTCTGGCCAGCTGGAAATATAAGCGGTGGGAACTGCAGGCACGCTGTCCTGAAGTGTGTAGGAGCTGGGCTTTAGCTGAGTTATTTTTCATCTTTTTCCCTGTGTTTACAGCTGTCTCCTCCAATTGATGCAGCTCAGTGTGCTCGCCGTGGGTGCACAGCACTGGCTGGTGGGTGCCTGCTGCAGTGGGTGCTGGCGTGGTGCTGCACTGGGCAGCTGCCCAGGCAGGGCTTTGTGTACAGGGGCTCACTGCAAGCAGCACCAGAGGGGTTAGGCTTTCACTTGGCACATCCGGACAGTTTGGGTTTGGTTTCGGCAGGAGCTCCTCCTGCCTGGAGCTGCCTTAGGGGCTATTTCCAGCACAGAGGGAGGGTTTGTTTTGTCAGTAACCTGTGCTTACCCGCCACCCTGAGTCACTAATGATCCCATGGGTGGCAAAGGGGGAATTGTGCACTGAGAGTGAGTGAGAGTGGGGGTCCCAGCAAGGCCCTGTCATGGGCAGGATGATGGCTGTGCTCAGCATCCATCCTGTGGCACACCTGGGCAAAGCTCGGTGGCTTTGCTGGTTCCTTACAGTGGAGCCTGGAGGGTGTGGAGGGCTGTGGATGCCCTGGGCTCGGTGTTACCCCAGTTTAACCAGCAGGAGCTGCCTGGCTGAGCACTGGCTGGGCTGCACCGAAAACACACCTGGGTTTGCTGTCACAGTTTAGTAGTGTTGGCCACTACACCTCAGTGCTTGGGAGCCATTTCATTTCTCAGTACGGACACCCAGTCCCCGCTGCCCTGCCTTCCCAATGGCTACCTGCTTGTGGCCGTGCTATAGCAGAGAAGGCACCTGGGAAAGCTGGTGGGATGCAGCAGGTGAGCCCCTCATCCTTGGGGCTCACCGCCTCCATGCTGCTCTGCTCCTCCTGGAAAGACCCCAGTTCCTACCTCCTGCCTCTGCAGGGCCCCCCAGGAGCTGCCCCCCCCCCAGCACACAGGCACTGCGCTCCTGTAACACTGGTTGCTCAGTGCAGCTGCTGCTGGGCAGAGCGCTGCCGCATCCCCCCCAGGGGACCGCGGGCTCAAGGTCAGTGCTGGAGGCAGCAGGGATGGGACAGGACTCCCCATGGCAGGTGGAGCTGGACAATCCCTAGCAGCAGGTGTGAGCTGCGTGCAGAGCTGAAACACTTTCCCTTTGCTGCGTTGCAGGCTCCGAAGTGTGGCACCCTATCTGCAAGCAGGCAGCCAGGGCAGAGAAGAAACTAAAGGTAGGCAGCATCTCTCAGAGGTGGCACGTCCCAGGTGATGTTGCTCCTGAGTCCCTGCTGGAAGTGAACTGTTGTGGCAGTGTCCAAGCCCAGGGTGGCTTCCCGAGGCTGGCACAAACTCTGTCCCCACTGCCCGGAGGCTGGTGGGTGGCCATGGCCAAGGCTGTTAGGGGGGACCTACCTCCTGGCTGACACCAGCCCATGCCACAGCCAGGGAGGGGGCACAGCAGTCCCCCCACCAGCCCCCCACGCCCCTTGAGCTGTGCGCTTCCTTTCTGCTCCCAGCTGGCCATGGGGACAGCTGCCAGCTGGTCTGGCCAGGCCACTCACCCGACTCCAGATCTGGCCCCAAGAGAGGCCAGGGCGCAAAGCTGGATGGCAGGACAGCCTGCAACAGCCATGGGCACTGGCAGCAGGTGGATGAAAGGGCGGAGAACCTGGGCCTTGGGTGAAATTCAGCCCCAAAACCAACAATGTGCTGCACCCAGCACTGTGCCTGCTCAGGGGTCCCTCCTCACCGTGCTCTCACGTGTCCTCCACCTTTCTGCCTCCACAGCACAGGAGGACGTCAGAAACCTCCATCTCGCCCCCCGGTTCCAGCATCGGCTCCCCAAACCGTGTCATCTGCGTAAGTACAGCTCTGCAGGATGGATGCTCTGGCCCCAGGGAAAGGTGTGGCAGTTCCTGGTGCTGCTCTGCAGTGTGAAGCGTCCCCCAGGGACAAGCCCAGCATTTGAGGACAGCACAGACAAACTGTGCTCCCTTGCCCAGGAGTGCTCGGAGGAGCACGGTCCCACCCTCCCAGCTCCTCTGCCCCTTCCCACTGCTGCCTCTTGGGCATCTCCTCTTACTTCTTCCTGCTGCTGGGGTGGCAATGGGCTCTGTCTGCTCTGAGCTGACTCCACACTGTACGCTCCAGCCTCCCCTTCCTTTTCTCCTCCTCTTCCTTTCTGTCTCTCTGTCTCTGTCTCTCCCTCTCCCTAGGCTAAAGTGGATAATGAGATCCTTAATTACAAAGACCTGGCAGCTCTTCCCAAGATTAAAGCCATCTATGAAGTGCAGCGTCCTGACCTCATTTCCTACGAGCCCTATCACAGATACACGTCGGATGAGACACTGGAGAGATATAGCTATGGGGAGGTACTGAGTCTCAATACGCCCGATGCCGGGCTGCGCAGGGAGCCAAGCCCCGGGTTGGGGCAACAAGGAAAGTTGCATGTGGGTTTGCTCACTCCAGTGGGAATACTACAGGGAGGCAGGAGTGGGAGTAAGACCTCTCCTGGAGGCTCCCCGTCCCTGGGAAGAAGGCCTGGGCTGGAAGGGAAAACTTGATGCTGCTGCTGGAGAGTAAGAAAGAAACCAGTGACCTTATCAGCTGATGGCAGCGCCCTGTGCTGCAGACCTGACGTGCAGGGACAGGCAGTGCTGTGCAGGAGGAGATGTCACCCTCAGGAGTGATGTGGTAGGGAGCTCGCCCATCGTAGCATGCAGCAGGAGAGGAGGAGAGCACTCAACACACATGTATCCATCTGGGGTGGAGGGACAGCCAGCCAGCAGGCTCAGCCCAAAGCCTGGCCCCTGGCAGGCAATCCTCCTGGCCACCCAGCCCCAGCATGGCATCTCCGGAGCATGGCAAGGCTGCCCCTGTTGGGTGCTGTCCCCGAAGCCAGGGGAAGGGGGCTCGGTCAGTGCATTTTTGCAAACGTGATAAGATGATGCCCAAGCAGCACGTGGCACAGGACTGCCCTGCCCTGCTCCCCCAGGCAGGCTGGAACTGCTGAATGATTTCACTAATTTCGTGGAAGAGGAACAAGCAGCTCACACAGAGATGGGAGACTTGGAAGAGGACTTTGCAATGGCCAGCAGCAGCATCTCTTAAGTCTCCAGTCCCAAGGCTTGTCCCAAGTCTGGTTTCCTCCAGCCCACGCGGTGATGGTGCAGTTGGCACTGCCATGGCCTGCTGTGTAGTACTATGGGGCCAGCAGCCACCTTGTCCCGCTTGCAGCTGCTCCAGCAAGGTCTCCAAGAAGGGGTCCAGGCTACTGATAGAGGAAAGGCCATCCTCACGCCAGCTCCCCTCCTGGCCAGGGGCTCCCCGCCCAGCATCCTGCCACAGTTTGGCTCTGGCTGTACCAGCAGCCACCTTTGCAGCCTGGCAGCTGTGATTAGGCTGTAACATGGGAAAAACGAGCCACTGAGGGACACCAGTCTGTCACTGCTCCCCTTAACTGTGTACTGTCTCTCTTTCTCCCCCTTTTGCCTCCTGCTGCCTCCAGTCCCTGGGGACCCTCTCCCCGTACTCACAGGTAATGCCCTCGGCAGGCACTGGGGGGTCTGTCACCCGCTGCTGCTCAGCATCCCTCTGCCCAGGGATGCTGGGGCTCTGCTGAATGTCCCCCCACCTAGGTGCTGCCCTGAGGTGTGGGGAGACAGGGGGACCCTGTCCAGGAGGGTCCTGTGCTTTGGGCCCCAGGGAGAGCTGCATGCAAGCCTTCCCTGGCAGAGAGGACCCAGGGTGCAGCTTTTTCCTTGTGGAAGGGGACACCAGCAATTGGGAACAAGCACAGGGAAAGGGGACAATCTTCAGGCAAGGGGTTGAAAGCCTCTGGCTGGACTTTGTCACCTGGTCCCAAACCCTGGGCTTTGTTGCCTGCACTTTGGCAGCAGGGAGGCAGAGCAGCCTGGGGACGCGCTCCAGCTGTGGAGGACACACATGATGCCCAGCATGTCACACCGCAGAGCATGCACCCTCCTGAGCTGTCACAAGCATGGGGACCCCCATCCGTGGGACACCTCCCTCAGGGCTGCCAAAACACTGACTTACCTCATCCCTCATCTCGCCAGCTCTAACCCCACTTCTCTCCATGCTTTTCCCTGTCCCCAGGACATCTACGAGAGCTTTGACATGCGGCAGAGGCGAGCCTCCAGCCCTGGCTACATCGACTCCCCCACCTACAGCCGCCAGGGCATGTCCCCCACCATCCCGAGGTCCCCCCATCATTTCTACCGCTCAGGTGAGGACGTCAGCTGCAAACCCAGGCTGGGCTAAGCTCAGACCCCCAAGTGGAGCCGGGATCACCAAACTGTCCCCTGCTTCTCCAAGGGGACCTCAGTGGTCCCACCTCTGGCAAGCAGGCAGGAGGCCTGAAGGCATCCATGGAGAGCTGACAGCAACAGGAGCTGTGGGGCACTGAGCAATCCTGCTGTGTGCACCCTCTGGTTCCCCTGACTCTTCATCTTACAAGTAGCAAGGAGAGGCTGAGGGGGCTGTGCCCTGGCTCAGACCTGAGCTGAGCCTCATAGAGGATGGGGTGGGGAGGGAGGGGACCCCCAGGTCCAGTGGAAACCCCTCGGCTGGCTTGGTGGCTCTGGGAGAGGCATGCACAAGAGCGCTTGTGCCCAGCCAGTGCTGTAAGGCGGGTTCTTACACACACACGTGCACACCCTGGAGCATGTCAGGGGGAAGCAGAGTGTGTCTGTGCCGTATCTCCTGTCCTTTGGAGATGGGGAGGAACAACTGGGAAAATCCAAGGTCAGTAAGTCCGGAGGTCCCGCATTCCCCAAGTTACCCCCACGCTGCACCGCCAAGGGCCCATCACCGTTTGCCTCTGCAGCATGCTCGGCTTCCCTCTCGCCAGCAGTGGGGCGGCGGGCTGCTCTGTAATAGCACCTGCACATGGGGTTTCCTCTGCATCCCACCTTCTTCCAGAGATGCGGGAAATCTCACCCTGCTCCATCACGCCCCATCCTGGACCACGGCCCGGCACACATCCTTGTCACCCCCACCACATGGGTTGCCCCCGGCTCTTCTAACACTGCTGCGTTTAACACCCATTTTCTTCTGCCTCTTGTTCTCTCCCTTGGTCACTTATGGCTGCTTCTGCTCGGCACCGCGTAGGCACGGAGAGCGGGCGCAGCTCCCCGTACTATAGCCAGTTAGATGTGAGGTCCTCCACTCCAACCTCATACCAAGCACCCAAGCATTTCCACATCCCAGGTAGGCTCTGGAGCACACCGGTCCCTGGGGAAGCGCCGTGTCTGTGGCATGCCCGCATGTGCCGTCCCCGCTGTGTCGCATGCGTAGCTCCACCGCCTGCCTAGAGCCAGCTGGCAGCAGGATCTACCCCTGGTAGAGGCCATCCATAAACAGGACCTGCAGCTTGAACCCTCCTCCCTCCCCATCACCACCCAGACGTCCCAGAGCTGCCCAGAGTCTGCTTGATCCTTGCAACGTCCCTCTTGTCCCTCCTCTTCCCTGACCTTCCTCCACCCTCACACAAAGATGAATCCCCTGCGGAGAGCCTGCCCCCTCTCCCCTGCCTCCTCCCCAAGGTCACGAGCCAAAGCGTGTCTGCTGGAGGCCTTTCTGCACACCCATCCACTACAGATGACTATTTTATACTCCCCCTAGGGCCCGCTGCTCCCTCCCCCCAGAGTCTTCTGGGCTTGCCAGATGCCTGCTCCCCTTCTGCAGGGATTGCAGGGGGCCACCAGGTAAGGGCCACCACCCGCTCCCGGCCACGCAGAGCCCACGGGGACGGGGACGGAGTGGGCAGAAAGGGAGAGTGGGGAGGGAAGCAGGCAGAGCTGCCCATCCATCCTTCAGTACGCACAGGGGGGCCAGAGCCCCGGACCGCCATGCTCAGCTATAGGCATCTCCCGCTGCCCTCGTCCTCCTCCACAGTGTATAGCTGATGCCCTGGGACAGCACCGTGAGGACACCCAGAGGCTCTCCACCATGGTCCCCTGCTCCCACCCCATCCTAGCCAGGGTTCGGCCCTGCTGCCTGCCCTGCCCTGCCCTGCCCTCCCGCTGACGGTCGGTGGTTTATGGATGGCCCCCTCCCTGCTCCGCCAGCTCTGCTGCCTGGCCCCTGCACAGGGGCTGTAGCTCGGCACCAGGCTCCAGTTCGCTTCCCCTCCCAGCTTGCTCTTTTCTCTCTCTGCTGCAGAAAGAGGCTTTGGCTGATGTTGTTTCGCCCCAGGTAGCTCGCAGGTGGTTCTTCCAGGTGCTGGCAACCCCGAGAAACCGTGCCAGCATGAGCCGTGGGTGCATTGCTGCTGGCTGGCAGGGGTGGCCGGTGGTCCCTGGCTGTGCCAGTCCCTCCCGGGGCTGGCAGCACCCACCGCCCCACGGTGCATGCTGAGCTGGGGCTCTCACTGCATGTTCTCTGTGTGCACCCCTGCCCCAGGGCAGCCCTGGGACCGTGATCCTGCTGCCCTCCGGGAGCCTGCCTGGCCCTGGCCCGGTGCTGCGCTCCCGTGGAACGCGTGGACCCAGAGGCGGTTGTGTGATGGAAACATGGCAAGGGGGTAGTGTCTCCTGCAGGACCTCTGTCCTGTCCACTCAGCATGCCCACGCTGGCCTCCCCTTCCTCCCTTCTTTCCTTCTTTCCTCCCTTTATTTCTTTCTTCTTCCACCAGCTGCTGGCGAGAGTAACATCTACCGGAAACCCCCCATCTATAAGCGACACGGTATGATGTGCTGGCTGCAGTGGGGCTCTGCCCCGTGGGGGAGGTGGGGCGGGGTACCAGCGTGGGGCTTGCTCTGGCTGAATGGTGTTTAGGGGCAGGGTGGGAGATGGGAGCCAGCATCAAGGCAAGATGTTGGGGTGCTGGGCTTTGCTGGGCTGATGCTCCTGCTTCCCTTCCAGGCAGTGGAGTGCAGGGTTCAGTGCAAGAAAAAGGAAGCTTTGGACCACACCTGTGTTGCAAGGGATGGAGGCAAAGGCTGTCAGTGGTGCTGGCACCAGGGACAGCTGTGGGAGGGGGAGCGAGGCCATGGAGGGATGCCAGAGGAGACAAGGGTGGCTGTTGCTTGCTGATGCCAGGAGCCAGAGCAGCCTCGAGAAAGGGATGAAGGTGGTCATTTGCAGTTTCATGTGGAGCCTTGGAGAAGAATCACAACCCATCTTGGATGGATGCTCTGGGGTGAAACAGGCCTGGGGGTGTTGAGGGATGGGGAAAAGGGGAGGGCAGTTGGTATCTCTCAGCGGGGCTGGCTTGCACTATCCCTGCTTGCTTCTGTGCGTAGAGGGATAGCAGCTCCCCTCAAGCAGTAACTGTGTCTCCTCTCTCTCCCTGGGCTCTTCCTTCCCACCTGCCTGACTCCTACTGCCCTGCTGCTGGCTGCACCCGCTGCTGTAAGTACCTGCCATGTGCAGGGTCCCCTGTGCCCGCTTGAGGTGGTGGGATGGCTCTGCCACACAGCCTGTCCTGAGTGTTCTTTCCCCTGCAAATCTTCTGGCATCTGGGAGAAAGGAGCAGAGCTCACTCGCATTTCTTACACGTGCCACCAAGGCACAAAGCTCTGAGCAGAGCTCTGTGTGGCCCTGCCATGGGGACTGAGCCCCAGCCAGAGCTGGAGCTGCTGGGATCACCCCTCTGCTCCCCGCGGCTGCACAGCCCACTGCCGCCTTCCCCTGGCAGTGACCCACCAAGAGCCCTTTCCCTGCTGGGACTGAGCCTCCGTCCCCTCCTGCCTGTGCAGTTATAGCCCTCTGGGAGATGGGACAGCCTGGGGCACAGGGGCATGGTGAGGTTGGTGGCATTGGTGGTATTGGGGTGAGCACTGTGCAGGAGCCAGAGCTTGCAGTGGTGCCGAGTTGTTCAGGTCCTTTCACAGCCACATCAGTGACAGCCCCTCTGCTTGTCACCATCCCTACTGTCTGCCTCTGCACACTTGTCTCCAGGAGGTGTCAGCATTTTGAAAAGGGATTATTCCCAGCTCTGCTCCATGCTGTCCCGAACGTAAACTGCTGGAGGCCACTGGGGAGAGAGGAGGGAAGAGGTTTTGCCTTCATCCTGGGCTGGATCTTTGCAAGTCCTGCTGACAGGACTCAGGGTTGTTGTAACAGCTCTGCCTGCTCCTTTTGCAGACAACCCCCCTGCAGCCACGAAAAGCAAAACCAGCGAAGACATCGCACAGTCATCCAAGTACAGCCCTGCCTATTCCCCAGACTTGTACTACCACTCCGAGTCAGAGTACTGGTCCTTCCAAGGCTCCCCCAAAGGTAACAGCTCCCCATAGGGCTGGGGGAAAGGGAAACCCATTCCTGCCCCCAAACCCAGTCGTTCCCTGGGAGGGAACCGTGCCCTGAGTTGGGTCTGCACCTGAAGGTGGAGTTGGGCCAAGATACCTGCCAAAGTGACACCAAAATCCTAGCAGCCCTTGGGACTCAGCTGTCCCCATGCAGCTGGGGACTGTCTCCTCCCCACCTGCCTCCACCTTTGTCCCCATCTGACCCCCCACATGTCTCCTTGCAGCCCCCCGCGCCCGGAGGTTCTCATCAGGAGGCGAAGAGGATGGGTATGACCGGAGCATGCACAAGGTGAGTGATCTCCCTGCCCGCAGCCTTACGTGGGAGAGCCAGCAGCAAGCTGCCCCCGCCGGCGGTTGGCTTTGGGGAGGAGACCCAGCCAGCTCTGGCACCCAAGAAGGGGCCACCACCATCCCTGCTGCCCTCTGTCATCTCTCCCCCCTTGGCCACCCCCAACGTGAGGTCTGAAGGAGGGGGAGTGCACCCCCTTGCTGAGTCATCCCACCCCAGCAGCTTGTCCCCAGGGATGGGGGAGCAAATGGGAGATGCTGAGCCCATGCTGGGAGGTGCCATGCCCTGCTACCGTGTGCCAGCTGTCATGGAGGGCCAGACAGGGGAAGGAGGGGTGCGACGCAGCTTTTTCCCCCTGCCCAGATCCAGAGTGGCATCGGCCGGCTGATCCTGAGGGAGGAGATGAAGGCTCGGTCAAGCTCCTACGCAGACCCCTGGACACCCCCTCGCAGCTCAGCCAGCAGCAGAGAAGCCCTGCACACGGCTGGCTATGAGGGCTCCCTCAACGGCTGTAAGGATGACCCTGTCCGTCTGTCTGTCCTAGCTGGCATGGCTCTAGCCCCTGCAGGAAGTTTGCTGGGGTGGAGAAGGAACAACAGGGCACTGGGAAGGGGTGTGGGAGAAGTGCTGGGCACCAGAGTTGGACCTCAGAGGCTCTTTTCCTCTCTGGAGGGCTCCATCCATCCTCTGTGCCCTGGTTAGGTTTGGGCATCGCCCGGCGGGTGTTTGCAGCCTGTCCGGGCAGCCTGGTGAAGCGCCTCAAGGCGAGGTTGAAGGGTCCCTTGGGAATCTCACAGCACAGCCACACTAGGTTTGCTCTGACCTTTCTTGGGCTCATGCATGTGTACCTCCTCATTAATGGCACATCTGGGACCTCCTGGCCCCCCAGACCTGCTGACTGACCCCAGGGTTGCCTTCCTCGCTTGAGCTGCTCTTGCTGCACAGCACCCAGGGCACCCAGCCCCTCTCCCTCAGGGCTGCAGGGTGGGCTGGGCATAGTGGGGAATCTGGCAGAACAGATGCCCCTGCCCGCTCCATGCTCTCCTTCCTCATGGCACATCTGCCCTCGTGGAGCTGCTGAGGCTGTTTGGAGATGCTCAGGGGGCCCCTCAGCCCCTTTGGGCTCCCAGGAGGACCCATGGACTGGCAGGCAGGCAGCTCTGCATGGCACGGGGCACTTGGTCCTCCCTGACACCCAGCTCTGCTCTCCTTGCAGCTCCTCGGACGCACTACCTGGCTGACAGCGGTGAGTGTGTGAGCCTGCAGCCCTCCACGGCTGGTCCCCCATGGCTGTGGGGTCCAAGAACCTGAGCTGGAGGAGATGCTGGGACCAGGAAGGGAAAAAAGGGAGAGAAAAAGGAGCTGAAAGGATGGGACAGGGTAGAGCTGAACCAGGGCAGAGCTGGTGGCAGTGCCAGGAAAGGGCAAGACGGAGAAACTGAAAGAGGAGACTGTTGCACTGAAGGGTGAGGTGGGATGGCTGCCGTGGGAAAGGGATTTTGGGAAGAGGAATATCAGCATGGGAGGAAGCCAGGCTGGAAATGAGTTGGAGCTGGAAGGAGACAGAGCTGGGTGAATGTGGAGCTGGGTAGCGATGTGGGAGCACAGGGGTAGGGTGACCCAGTGGGTGCTCTTCCAGGGTGTGGGGCTCACCTCTGCATTTTCCCTTATGCACTTCGGTGGCTTTTTTGCAGATCCCCTTATTTCTAAGTCAGCCTCCCTCCCTGCCTACAGGAGGAACGGGCTGCACAGGGTAAGTGTCTTCTGCCTGCATTCTGCTGCTGCCAGGCATCTCAGCACCCTTCCTTATTCTCCCCAGGCTCCTCAAAGCCCCCAGTGCTCCCCTTTCATGACTAGGGTGTCCTGCTTCCCCCTTCTCTGCACCCCAGCTGGCACTGCTGGTCTGTGCCAATCCAAAATGACCCTTACTGGGGACCGAAGTGCCCTGTCCAGGCACTGCAGGACAGAGGTGCCTGCCCTGAACATCCTGCAGAGCACGTTTCAGAGGGATGCTGGTGTTGCTTCCCAGCACAAGAGCTTTATACCCTGGGGCAGCGATTGCTGGGGGTCAGCAGCCCTGGTCCTGCCTCCATGTGACCTGGGCTCATCACTTCACTGCCTCATGCCTCAGTTTCCCTGCTGCCAGGTGTGGGGAGTGGGTTCTGCTTTGGGAGGGTGGGTGCCTTCCCCATGCCAGGGACATGGGAGATGCCATGCTGAGCGTCTGGAGGGGACCCACTCTTACTCCTCCCTCCCTGTGTCCCTCCTGCAGCCTCCCAGTGCCGAGCTTTTCCACTATGACAGCACGAACGCCGTCAACTGGGGGATGCGAGGTAAGGCGCGGCAGGGCTGGGGAGCAGTGTGGGCAGGGGACCCTGTAGGCACAGAGCCAGACACCATGGGGCTGCCTACTGGAGTAGGCAGCTCTGGAAAATGAGTTCCAGGCTGGGGGGACAAGTGGGGAGAGAAGTAGGGGTCCCCACAGCCCCAGGGGGAGGATCCTGGCAGTGGAGGGGTCAGTGTGGCTCATGTCTCCCTTGTCTTTTTCTCTCCCCACAGAGTACAAGGTAAGATGCTTCTGCTCCAAGAAGCAGCTGCCAGCTGGAGGTGCAAGTACCACCCAGAGGGAGTCCCACGGACATGTCCGGGTGTCCCCAGGCCCTTCAGGAGGAAGCTTTGCCCTGTGCCTGCAATGCCCACACCTCCACCCCACTCCTGACAGCCCTGTCCCAGGACTGTGGGGCTTGGACCAGAGTCCTTCAGCAGGGACTCTGCAGCAGGGTCCCAAGCACCTGGCCAAGCAGAAATGTCTCCTGGCTGAGGAACAGAGAAGGGTGGTTGTGCTGGTGGTTCCCTACTCACACTTGTCCCTGGGTCACTCCTGGTTTCTCAGAGTGAGCAGGTTATTCCAGAGCCACCAAGGTGATTCAAGGTGGATTAGGGTCACCCTGAGAGCAAGTCCCTGCTCTGCCTTGTCCCGTCCAAGCCCTGGAGGCAGTTGTGCCACCCAGACCCTGCTAAACACGGCAGGAGGAGGCTTTACCCTGGTGGCCCCTATGACCTTGTGCCCAGGTGTGCCCCAGCTGTCCTCTTCTGGCTCCAGAGCTACCTCGTGGTCTTCCTGTCCCTGTGCAGATATACCCCTATGAGCTGCTTCTGGTGAAGACGAGGGGGAGGAACCAGCTGCCCAAAGATGTGGACAGGACTCGGTTAGAGGTGAGGAGAGCCTTTTCCACCAGGGACAATCTCCTCGGGGCTCAGAGGGACCCAATCCCACAAGGTGTCCCCTTAGCCCTGGCAGGCAGCATGGGGCTGCAAGGGGCTTGTGGATGTGTGAGGAGCATCCCCATAGCTCCCCAGGGGTACGCGTGGGCCAGCACACTGTCACGGTGGTCCTGCTGCTCTGCTGGTCGGGCAGAGCTGTTCCTGTGCCATCAGCATGAGTGTGTTGGGCAGGAGCAGGAGGGAGCCAGGTGCTCCCCCCCTCCCAAGTGTGCACTGCTGGGGGTTGTAGCACCCCATTGCACCCAGCCAGACAGTGGGTGCCATCAGACCCTCTCATGTGCCCTCCCACCCCACTGCAGCCACACGGCCTGCGTGGTGACTGTTGGCCCCGGGTGGTGGCCGCAGTCCCCAGCCCTGGCTCAGCATCCTGTCTCTCCCCAGCGGCACCTCTCCCAGGAGGAGTTCTACCAGATCTTTGGCATGACCATCGCCGAGTTTGACCGCCTGGCCCTGTGGAAGAGGAATGAGCTGAAGAAGCAGGCCCGGCTGTTTTAAATGCAGTGCACTATAAATATATACATACCTATAAATATATACATAGAAAGATCTCTATACTGCAGCTCTGTATGATTCTTGGTGCTGTATGTGGCAGAGGCGCCCTCTGCACCCCTGAGAGTGAATTGGAGTCTAGCAGATCATTTTATGCTCTTTGTTTCCTTTTCTTTTCCAGCCCTGTTTCTGTACCAACCCTTGGGTTCTCCCAGGAGCTAAAGCCATGTGGGACCTGAAGCAGGAGGTGGCATCTGTCACTGCTGCCCCATGGGGGCACGGGGGGGGGGGACTTTCCTGCTGCAGCCACAGCACCCAGCGCTGGGGGAGGCTAGGGCTCTGTGATGGGGCGGGTGGGATGAGGGTGTCCCGTCCCCCTCTGCTCAGGTGGCCTGTGTATTTACTTCTGGGTTGGAAAACACCCTGGGTACAATTGCAAGAAAGTGGGATCTCACCCTGGGCTCCTTAATGCCTTCCCTGCCTTTAACATGGCCATGCAAAGGGCGCACCTTCAGCCTCACCTTCAGCATCAGAAATACAGAGATTTGGGCAGGGAACAAGGAGGAGAAGTGGTGGGGACCCTACGGGGAGCAGGGTATACCCCCGTGGGTCAAGGTGCAAACACCTTTCCTGGTGTCTGTGGTGCTCTGATTTCCTATTTGCCTGTCTGGCACAATTTTCAGGCACGTAGCAGGACTGAGCAGTCCCAAAGAGGCCGGCAAGGCATGGGACACCTCTGCAAGAGCTGAGTCAGCAGGGTTTCTCCACGGGGACAGCAAGGGTCTCACCTTCACTGTGCCACGGGCCAGCTCTGGGTCTGCCTGTTCTGGTCCTCTTCAAAACCTTCCTGTCCTGGTGTCTCCTATCAGGTGGACCAAATG
Source organism: Falco naumanni (assembly GCF_017639655.2). NCBI lineage: Eukaryota > Metazoa > Chordata > Aves > Falconiformes > Falconidae > Falco > Falco naumanni. Next base: position 12,256,584 of record NC_054061.1, read on the forward strand.
CCCTCCCTGCCATCAGCACCACCACCATTGTGTGCTGAGGCTGCCCAGCTTTTTGCCCAAAAAGCCGTCACCGGGCTCCTGGGTGAGGCAGCAGGGGCGTGCAGGGCCCCTTGTGAGGGCTTGCCAGGGGCTTGGGGAGACCTCCCAGCAGCAGCAGCCCCGGCTCTGGGAGCTTTGTGCTGCTGTGGAAAGGGGCTGGGGACTGAGGTGGAGCTGGCAATATTGCACTGGTAATTGCTTCTGCCCGCTTTAGTGCAGGAGTGAATGAACCAATTTTATTTACAATGATTTTCCTCATATAAACTACGTCTCCCTAAATCAAGCTCAACCATTTGTGGCTATAAGAAACTTCCATTTCCAGCAGCAGCTTCAGTGATAAAGCCTGGAGATTGTTATTATTAATAACACAACAGCGGGAGTCTTTTCATTTTCAAAGCATTTTATGGGCAGCAACTGTTTCCCCACAATTACCTGCATGGCAAAGATGGGGAAACTGAGGCAGGGCCCAGTGCTACCTCTCAGAGCTAATGAAGCCTCTCTGGCCCGTGCCATCCAGTGGACACCCTGTGGGACCCCCACAGGCTCCCATTGCCCCCAGGTGTGCAGAGAGCACCCATCTGCACGGGGCGAGCAGCGGCGGGGGCGTTAGCTCCTGCCCTGGAAGCCGGCGCTGCCTCAGCCCATGCTGTCCCTTGGCTGTTTGTAAGTCCCCACCACAAAGCAGCCAGAGCCTGGCGTGCGGCAGCCTTGGCAGCCCTGCCTGTGGGTGCCATGTGCCCTGGCTGCAGCCCCGGGTTACAGGAGAAAAAGGGGGCTTGATCCAGCAGGGAGGGACCAGCCAACAGCAGCCGGGCAGGGAGCAGGCTCCGGGTTGGGAGGGCACGACAAGAGGGGCCACCGCCTCCGAACTGTCCTGGGCTAAGAGAGCCCCAAATGGGGAATCCCTCCAGGTCAGTTGCTAATGCACATCTAATATATCAATTATTGCTTTCCCAAGCGAGAGGTGGGTATGTGTGAAACCGAATCCCATTTCTGTCGTAGCCTGCTGTCCCCCGAGGGCTCAGCCGCAGCCCTGAGGCTGCGGGAAATTGTCCTGGGGGCCACATGCTGCCCACCCACGGGATGCTCCCTTGCACTCCCCGTGTGTCTCCCAAGCCCAGGTCTCCCCTGCGGTCCTTGCTGGGGAGGTTGTGACCATGGCCAGAGAGACACTGGGCACGTGAGGGACATCAGGAGGGAGCAGACAGGAGGGGTTTTGGGGGGGCGCAGGGATAGGGAGCGGGGTGGGAAGGGGGAGCTGTGCTTGCTCACCCCCTGTGCGTTGAGATGGGGGAAATTGTTCCGGACCGCCCAAAGCAACGACCCCCGTGGGCAGGCAGGGGGGACGTGGCCGCCACTGGCCCCGCACCCTTCGCGAAAGATTCTGTCCGTGCTGCTGGGGGTGCTCAGTGCCCGGTGTGGGGCAGCACCGGGGGGAGATGCACGGGGTGGGGGGGCAACCCCCGGACACCCTCGGCCGTGCAGGGGGTTGGAGGGAGGTGGGTGCCGCACACGGGGCGTCACCAGCCGTGGGGACAAACCGGCCGCCCGCTGGCGGCGGGGACACCCCGGGCGGCCCGCCGGTGCCGTGCCGGGCCGTGCCGGTGCTCGGCGCTGCCGTGCACCGAGGGAGGGGCGGGCGGAGCCATTGGCCGCTCCGCAGCCGAGACCCGGCCCCGCCGGGCGGCCGCTGCCGGTGACACTCGCCCGCCCGCGCCTCCCGGGGCGGCCGGTGCTGCCCGCGGCTCCAGGACCATGGACCGTCTCAGCGGTAAGGGGGACCGGGACGGGACCGGGACCGGGACCTCGACCGGGACCGGCATCCCCTCACCCTGCCGTGCGGCGTGGAGCACACCCGGCACGGTGGAGAGGGGATGCCGGTCCCGGTCCCGGGGAGCTGGGGGTCGCACATCCCTTCCCAGCCGAGTGAGTGCAGCTCACCGGATCGATGTGGGACCCTGCCACCTGGGTGCTTTCGGCCCCCATGAGCCTTGTGGCAGGGCCAGCTGGGACACGAACTGGTGCCACTTTCCCTTTGCTGGTCAGATGGGTGAAAAGCTGGTGTCTTGTAAACAAGTCTATGGGGTGTAAGCACTTGTTAGGGAAAATTATGGTTGTGGAAAGGGAGGTGACTGGTGTTTCCAGATGGAGCTGATTGGATCCAGAGAGCTTCCCTAGCTGGGGAAGATGCTGGTGGTCTCGTAAAGCCATGGAGGGCCTGATCCCCACCCTGCTGGGAAGCAGCTGCATTCCCACGTGTGTGATTCTTGCCTTCAGCTTGTGGCATCGGGCTCACGTAGCTGTTAGGCTTTGATCTGGGATATGAATAAACCTGCCAGGGCTTTGGGCCAACTTTGCAGAGAAGGTCCTGGCTTTCTGCTGGAGCTGGCAGGTCCCTGGAGGGAGCAGAGGAAGGCTTTTGGGGGGATTGCTGCTTGCTGCTGCTGAACAGTGGCTTTGGGCTGCAGAGGAGGCGCAGGTGGTGGCATGGTGTGGCCTGGGAGTCCTGGCCCTTGATCAGTCCTCAGGTGCTACAGAAGCACCAGCCAGAAATGATAACACGGGGGCCAGGGGCATCGCTCCAGCTCTGTGGGCTGGACCACGCTTCAGTCCCAGGATGGTTCAGGCAGTGCTGTGTCTGCAGCTCTGGGTCAGCACCAGAAAGACCCCGGGGTCAAGAGTTCCCTTTCCCGATGTAAAAGGATGGGGTGGTGTTTCCGCAGTGGAAGCACAGTCATGAGGAGTTTGACTCTTGGGCTGCAGCTCGTGGTGTCAGGGCTGGGAGAGCCGTGTCAGTGCCTAGCGGCACAGGAGGGGACAGGGACGACGGTGACAGGGACAGCCTTCCCCCATGGCTGTGGCTCACCCTGCCTGCCAGCAAGACAGGGTGGCTTTGCTAGCTCAGAAGGGTGCTGCTGCAGGAGGGGGATTGTCGTCAAAAGACATGCAATGCCAGAGCTGTCCTTGAAGGCCCCAGAAGACCCCCTTGATGAGGAGAGAGCAGATGGTCTTGGCTTCCCCATTCTTCTGCTGTACGAACTGGTGGGAGTCTACCCTGTTTGCATCCCAGCCCACACTAAAAATCAAACCTGGGACCTCACTGCAGGAAAGGGCAGGAGGTGCCTGGCATGCTGTGGAAACCATCCTGGCCTGTCACAGAGATGGAGAGCATGGTGTGGCCACTCCATGGGGAAAGCTGCTCTGCTGTTTTATCCCTCTCACTGGTGTCTGCTATGGTAGCAGCAGCAGTGCCTGCCTGCTTTGCTTTGAGCCTTGTAATGGATTGCAGTTGGCACTTGGATAGGTCTTTGCCAATGTAAACCTCATCCAGACTCTCCTGCTCGTCACGCAGAGCTGCTGGATCCCTCTGGGGGGCTGTGGCTCATGGAGGGAAGGTGTGGGGGTCTCACCAGGCTCCCTTTCCCAGCACAAGGGGTGCTGGGTCTCATGATGGGTAGGAGCTCTGTGCCCCATTCCCAGCTTCTGCCTGCTCTCTGACAGCCCCTTTCCTTCACCTGGAGCTCTGCTCAGGCCCTGCATGTATCCTAACTTGCTCTTGCTTTATGATCTGCCAGCTTCTTCATCACTTTCTGTGCTCCATCTGAGCCTGCTTGCTTTCCTCAGCAGGCTGGGCAGCACCTCGTGTGGGGCTCAGCCTACACCAGCAGCTAACCAGGGGAACTGGTGCCCTCAACTGCTTTGTGGAGTTGTTTCAGGTTGTGCTGATGGAGAAATGCATATATGTGTGATCTGGGAGGTGATCTGTGCCAGGAGCCTTTGCTCTAGCAGGGCTGTGCTTGCACATGGCTTCTCATCATTAGTGACTTTTCCCTGACCTTTTGTGCCACCAGAATTTAGGTCCTGCACCAAACTTATCTGGGGTCTAAATCCAGCAAAGCCAGTGGAGATGTGTCAGGGATAAACTTGGCTCCAGCTTGCCCACAGGAATGGGGAGGCCATGGGGTTGGTGGGAGGGAGGCCAGATCATTCCTGACCTGCTGCCTGCGAGCTGGCAGCAGGAATCCCACCCGCCCTGCGAACATAGCCCAGTGGAAGGGGGTGCAGTGGGTGAGAAACACAGATCGGGCCAGCTGTTAGTGCGCCAGGCAAGTGCTGAGCTCTCCCCCGCATTGCAGCCATTCCTTCCGCTGAAAACTCAGCTGCCCAGGCCACTGCCTGTTTATAGCCAGGGAGCGTGTGGGGAAGGGGGCTGAGCCCACCGCAGGCTGCCCTGGCCCCACCATGCCAAGCAAAGCTGGGTGGGAGGGCAGCCCCAGGGATGCTGATGCCGAGCAGAGCAGGAAGGCACTGGAGCTCTTTGCCCCTCTGCATCTTCCGATAGCCTTCTGTGTGCAACGCTGAACTTAACAGGGGGAAATGGGTCTCACTGTGGGTACTGGATCTCTGTTGAAGCCAGCCTGGCTGCTCTGGAGGGACACAGACCTGCCCTGCTGTGCACATCACAGATGCCTGCTGTGGCAGGGGCTGCTGGAGAGGGGAGGGAGCAGGCTGGTGCCCTTAGTGACTGCTGCAGGGGTAGCGTCCTCCAACCAGGGACCCTGGGGACTGTCCTATCTGCCTGAGCTGTCTGGAAAACCTGCCTTTTTCCCGCGTTTGCTCTTGACCTGGAAATGCTGTTTTCCGGCACAAATGTTCTGAGCTGCAAGGCTGACATGCCCTTAGCTATGGAGCAGCACCGAGCCCCAATGTGCCTGAAATCCCCTGGCCTGCAGCCGGTGGGTAGCTCTTATCCCAGCCCAGGAAAACTTTGTTTAAGGTTTTGAAAAAGTTGTCTCATCTCAAACAGTGGGAAGGCTTTTCAGAGGAGGACAAGGAGCGAAAACTGGGCTGGACTCAAGATTTGCCTGTTGTTCAGTAGCCAAATAACTTGCTGGGAACAGAAGATAACGATTTAGCAGAGTGAAGGCTTGAAGTGGTTTCTGGCATCCCAGGCTCAAGTCCTAACCCCTTAACCCTTCCCTACACCAGCTACTATCCGGTCTGGCACAGCTAAAGCTCTCCCTTGAGAAACACACATCTTCTGGATATAAGGAACCTTAAAATTAATGACACAACTGTCAGCCCTGCAAAATATCTATTAGATGTCACTCTCCCAGGGCAGCAGCAGGACAATTGGGTTGGAAGCCTCCCAAGGAGCTCTGCATTGTCTCTGCCAGCCCAGCCCCACCGCCATACAAACGAGGGGCTGGCACCCCCTGCCAGGGCACCGGCTGGATGAATAGAGCAGGTCCTGCCACCCGCGGTGAGGGCACCCACGCAGCCACCAGCAGCCTGTCTTTTGTCACCCTGCGGCGCTGAAAGCAGAGGCATTCGGAGAGCTCAGGTCCCTCTGCAGATGCTGTGCTGGCAATCTGCAGCCCCCGCAGTGGGGAAGGATGAAAATAACTTCTTTGGCCTTCCCTCCCCCAGGGTCGTGTCCCATCCCGTCCCCCCACCCCAGCAGCATGGCTGCTGCACTCCCTTCCATTTTTGCTCCTGATATGCCTCCCATCGCATCAAAGGCAGGCTCTCTTACATTTCGTAACAGTTTGGAACGAAAACAGATCTTTGCTGCAAGGGATTTCCATGCTCAAAATACTTTTTTTTTTGTTTGAAGTGGGTTTTATGTGCATGTGATCCTGGAAGTGATAAGGGGAAGCTCTGGGAGACGCTGGTATTCTCTGATAGCTGGCAATTAACAGGAGATGTGTAAGGAGCAGCTTGAAGAATGACTTTGACTTTTTTCTGGGTTTTTTTGAACATTAAACCCACCCAATTCGGTGATGGGGGAACAGCCCCTTTTTGGCTCCTCATCCGTTGGGTTCAGCCTCCCATTTTATGTGTTCCCAGTGTCATCTTATGCTTTGGGAAACCGAGGTTTTAAAGGACAGAGCCAGGAATAGAAGGTAGGTAGCAACAGGTCTGATAGCTGGCTTTTGTGTCCTGGAGTTAAAAGCAGATATGGTGAACCAGTCCCAGCACTGACGGAGCCATTGGCAATAACCAGACCAGTCACATCTTCCCCTGTGCTCAAGCTTGTCCTCTTTCCTGTGGGGATAAACTGGCTTTCCTGCTTCTCCACCCCTGCCCCGCAGGGGTTAAGCGGGTAGGAAACGCTGTCGGTGGTGGCCTTGCTGCTGCACCTGATGCTCCCGGCAGAGCTGGGCAAGGGAAGGAAACGGAAGGGCTGTTCTCAGCTGAGAAAATACACTTATCCTGCCCTCCGAGGGTCCTCCGGGGCAGCACGGCCCCAGCCCCCAAATGCAGAGACCCTCTGCCATGCCCTGGCTCAGGAACATCGCTTTCCTGCAGGGACAGGGCTGAGGTAGCCACTGCGAGGGTCCCGGTCCCCTGCCAGGCAGGGGGGACTAGTGCCCAGCACAGCTCCCGAGCTCCTGGGCATTGCCAGGGGCAGGGCAGGGATGCTAACGCAGGAAGCTGGATGCTAGTCTCCCTCCTCCCAACTCTGTGGAGATATTTCTCCCACAGCGGGTCTGTGGTTTCTTCTCCCACTGCTTCTGAAAAGAGGGGTCCACATCATGCAATGCAGCTGAAAGCATTTGGGAAAGTGGAGCTGGCTGGTGGCTAATCCACCAGCTCCTTCCTGCAAATCCCATGTCGTCCCTGCCCAGACCCTCCTAGGTGAGGGTCCTGTACCCTCCTTTGCTTCTGAGGGTCAAGGCACAACCACCTCGTGTAACTTTTCTTCCTAGAATGTGTCTCCCTGACCAGCCTCCCCACGTCTCGCTCCTGCAGGTTAGGTATTGCATCCGAGATATTTTGGATCTGTGCTTCAGGGAATGGGGACGTACAGGACACAGAGAGCAGCCTTTTGGGATGCAGCGAGCTTTTCACCTCTGTCAGTGGGGCTGGGGTGTCCGTTTTTGAGACTGGGGGGCTGAAGGACCCACCCAGCCCTGAGTGGTAATGTGGCTGTGCCTGCCTGGGTGCAGGGCAGTGGGGGGGGCATGCCCGCAGGAGAGCCGTCATCAGCACCTGGGTGCTGAGTCAGTGGGTTCCCTTCCCAGCACCATGCCTGCAATTAGCTGTAATTCCTGCTGTCCTGGAGACTGAGGTTTGGTGGAGATGAAGGGCTACAGAAAGGTGAGAGCTGCTGTCACCCCCAGCTCCAAGAGAGCAGCAGGCAGGAATGTATGACCCAGGGAGGATGCCCGGTGCTCTGCCCACCGCCAACGGTGGCTACAGGGGTGGGCAAAGGGCTGTGGCACCAGTCCCAGGGCCTCTCCTGATGCTGGAGGCGAGCCCAGGCCAACCTGCTGCTGTCTGTGCTGTGGAGTTTGTTTGGAAAAGGCCGACACCAAAATTTTGGTTGGAGAACACACAGTTTATTCTGGGTTCTGACTAATCCTAACATCTCCCCTCTGCCTGAAGCTTGTTTTTTATACATTACTCAGCAGGTCTCACCCCTGCCTGACTATTCCTTTAAAGGGCATCTCAAACCTCTCTTTTTCATTCATTATTTAAACACATTCTCTAGCCAGCAGCCTCTGAGCCCAGCTCCCTGGCTGGCCCAGCAGAGCATCTTGCCATACGCTCACTGAGGCTGGCACTGAGGTTTGAAGCATAGCCTGGAAGTACTGAACCTGTTCCACATTTATTTGTAGAGTTAATTGTGTTGACTGGGCTGTGCTGTGGCTGGAAACAACTCATACTCCTGGGGCTAGGAGCCCCCTGAGGTTCAGGAGTGCAGGGCAGGCAGAGGGAGGAGGCTGCCAGTGCCCTGCCTGGGGATGCAAACAGGGTCACTCAGCAGCATCTCACTTAGGTGCTTTTATTTGCTCAACTTCTTGCTGTGCTCGGCAGTAAGAAAGGACGATTCAGAAACCACCCCCTCCTCCTCCTCCCGGGTGGGGGCAGCTGCAGCCTCTTTAGGTCAGAGGGGCAAAGTTTGCTTTTGGTGAGCTAAAGCAAACCACCAGAGTCTTCTCCAAGAGGTGAAGAAAGGGCTGCTAAGCCATCAGCAGAGGTGGAGCAGCCCCTGGAGAAGGGGTCCTGCTGCAGTACGGGGCACTGGAGGGTCATTATCTGCCTGGGTCACAGAAGGTGTTTGTGGGTAATTTAATCAGCCTGTTAATTATTACCTGTACCACTTGTGAAGCTGCTCTGCTTTGATGCAAGCTGCTGTGAGGAAGGACGTACCCTGCAGCCCAGCAAGGGCTGCCCTGGGGGTTTCTTCCAGCAACCATACCAGTTCAGAGAGCCTTGGCCCCTCTGATACCCTGTGGCTGTGCTGGGGGCTCCCTGGGGAGGTGACACTCCTCTGTGAGTCACTGCCCCAGGGGACTGGGGCACCAAGCAGAGCACACCGGGTGTGGATGCTGCAGCCCTCAGGGAAGGCTACAGCACTGGGCATGTGGTTGCTGGAGCTGAGCGGGAGATTTTTCACCTGAAGCCATGCTCTGCATGTGGGCATCACCAGGAGACCCTCAACCCAGCTTGGGGCTTCAGCTGCAGAGCAGCACCCCTCCCTCTGGGCCGTGCTGCGAGGGATGGGCTGCTGGCAGAGGGCTGGGTGGGAAGGGAACTACCATGATCCCCTTGTCCTCCAGCTTCTCTTTTAATCCAGTTTTATAGAGAAGAGGCTTGACTGGCCCCACAGCAGTGAGCAATGGTTTCTGCCATGTGTGAGCTGGCAGGGGTGTGAGTGTGGGTGGGAATCTTTGCCCTTTGCAAGCACTGTCAGCCTGTAATTACACTTCTTTCTATTCAGGACTCCTGTTTTCTAGTTTAAGACTGTGAGGAAGATGTGGAACTCTATCTTCTCCAGAAAAGAGTGCACTAGGATAGGGATGTTTGGAGTCCTGCTTCTGTGTCTGATTCCCTTGTACCTGGCTGGGTGCATTGGGCAAAGCACCAACCCCAGGCATGCAGTGCAGCTCCCCTTGCTCCTCTCCCCATTTTGGGATGTGGTGTGGACTCTGAGAAACCCCTTCTGTGCAGAGGGCCAGGGTGAAGCAGGAAGACTTGAGGAGAGCCTGGCTGAGAGGTGGCCCTGCCGCTTGGCCCCAGGTTGGACTTGCTTCTCGGCTGGTCTCTGCTGGAGCAGGCAAGCTGCTGGGAGCAGGGCCACGCGATAAGGCTTTCTGCAGAGCTATTTATACTGAGGAGATGAGCTACTGCTGGCAAAGGAGCTGGGCCAGACACAGGACCCTTCACACAAGCACTGCTGAAAGTGGCTGAGCTGGCTGTGCCACTGGAGCTGTGCTAGGAAAGGAGTCCCTCCCCAAACTGGTGTCAGCATCGGGGTGGGCATCTGGAGCAGATGGGGCCGCAGATGAAGGAGGTTCAGCAGGCACAGCCAGGGCAGCCTTCCTGCTATTTAAGCTCTCTGGTTGCTCATCTCCCTGTCTCCCAGGGCTGAAGCAGGATGGGGGGGCCCTGCAAACCCCGCGGGCTCCTTTGTGTAAGGGGGGAAGCCAGCCGGGGTCTGCACTGTGAGGGAGTGCTGGCGGGGGGACCTCCTGCTTCCTTGAGCAAGCAGGTTTCACGTTCATCTCCCGGGACTGATTTGCCAAGGTTATCAGCTAAGGATATTAGTTACTGCAAGGTCACAATGTTGAGAGCCCCAGGATGTGTGTGTCCCTGCCCTGTCTGCTGCAGCCTGGCTTGGCGGGGCACTGGGTGTGCTGTGGGGAGGTGGTAGGGAGGTGCTGGGAGGTTGGGGTTCAAGTTAAAAGGTTTGAGCTCACTTTGTGCTGTGCAACATTCAGGGATGCTGCAACGCCTGAGTTGGGAACTGCTGGGGTGCAGGGACATCTGCCAGGGTCCTGGGGCTAACAGCAAGGGGGTTAATCACAGCGAGGGGTGAGAAGAGGCACCAGCTGGGGCATTTGGAGAGCCAGGAGGGGTGGAGGGCTCCTGGCTATGCAGGAGCCAGCCCCAAGCACTCAGGCTCCTGCTGACATTGTTGGATTCAGAGTCAGAGGCGCTTCCCCCATCCACCCCACTCAAGGGGCCCTTGTTTCCAGGGAGGAGATGATTCATGTGCATTGAGTGGCCCCTTAGCAAATCTTCCACTGTTACGGGATGTTGCCAGAGCCCAAGTGTGAGCGTTCACAGTTGGCTGTTCTCTAAAAACCCTCCGGGCTGGAGCACACCAAATTGCTCCGTAGCTGTATGGGGGCAGCTGCACTGGGAGGAGGAGGTACTTTCCAGGCTGGCATCCCTGGCCCCACCAGCCCATCCCAGTCATCCCAGTTTGCCCCACACCCAGCTGGTGATGGCTGGCTGGGAAGCTGAGCCTGGCTGGCAGGGATGCCCTGCTTGCCCCTGGCACCTCCCAGGGGCTCAGCGCTGCCCTGCCCCTCTCCTGCCTGCTTGGCAGGGTGCTCCTCCTGCCTGCACCGGAGGAGCAGTAGCTGCAGGCAGGGTGCAGGCAGGCAGCAAGTTTGTCCTCCTGTCTTCTGCACAAAGGAACAATTCTGGGAGCCCTGCGCCACCCCCGCCGAGGCACTTCCTTGCCGGCTGCATGCCTGCCTCCTCCCCATCGGAAAGAAACCTCCTTAGGAATGGGTATGGGAACAGGAACTGCCCCGGGAGCTCAGCAAAGAGCTCGGGAGGCCGTGGCCTTCCTCGGGGAGCAGTGCTGGGGAGCGCTGGCCCTGCTGGGGTGGGAAGCAGCATGCTGGGGCTGGAGGGGGCTGTCAGTACCCACTTCGGGCATCATCCCTCTGGTGATGCCCACAGCCTGTGCTGGGGGTAGGAGGAGGCTGGGGGCAGGCAGCGAGGTATGGAGGCACGTCCCAGCGCCCGGGTGGCTCTTGCAAGTGGGTCGACATCAGCCTGTGGAGAGGTCAGAGTGGTTTGTGTGCTGCAAGCAACTCCTTCTGCAGCGCTGGGTCTGTTTGTCCCACAGGGTAGGTGACTTCTCTGCAGGGCTCCTCCTGGGGCTGGGGCGCCTCCACCACTGTCACTGGGTGCTGGGATAGCCCTTGGCTATGCCCCCTTCCCTGGCCCACTCCCCACCTATTTATGGCATCCCAGGAGCTATAAACGTTTGTTTACTGCTGGTGGTGGTTCTAAGCAGCCCTGCGCAGGCAGCAGTGTCCCAGGGCCCTGCCCGCACCAACAGGAAGGATTTATTTTTGCTTGGTTTTTATTTTAGTTACAAACAATGGCTGTTACATCCAGCATCCGATTTCCCCCTGCCCCCCCTCAACCCCAGCCTTCACCTGGTGTTGGAGGAAGCATGGCTGGGGCAGGCAGAGGACAGGGGCCCCAGTACATCTCCCACTACAGCAGCCTCGCAGTGTTAAGATGCTGTGAAACAGCATCTCCCCTCCTCGGGGCTCTCTTCCAGGCTGCAGACCAGCTTTGCTTGGGGTGACAGCTCCACGTGCATTGTCTTATCCCTCCCCCTGCAAAAGCTGGGTCTGTACAGCAGGAAACTTCTGCTTTGGCTTGGCTGGAGCCTCTTCCTCCTCCTCCTCCTCTTCCTCCTCTCTGCAGGTTGCTGGAGCAAGACCTGATTTTTGCTCCTGTGATGGAGCAGAGGCCAGGGAGGGGGAGATGGGCTCTGCAGCTGCAGGCTACACCCAGCCTCTTATCTCCATGCTGTGGAAGCAGGTCCCTGAGGCGGGGGAGTGCTCATGGGGTCTGAAAATAGAGCTGGCCTGGGTGCAGAGTTGAGAGAGGTGGTAGGGTGCTGGAGGGGACACAGCTCCTCTGCCAGCAACATGCCTGGTGCTGCTTCTAGGGCAGACTTTAGCAACAGAGGAAATGCTGCCTTGTCCTGAACGGCAGCAGCATCCTAGTGCTGGTGCCCCAGCTCACCCCATCCCAGCAAAGCTGCCCTGGGTCCCCAGCCCATCCAGCCCAAGTTAGCTAATGCTAAAGCCATCTGCTGCCACAGCTCCTGGCCTTAGCAGGCTCAGAGACCTCACTGACACCTCCTCATCCTGCCACGGCAGTGAAACAGGCTGCAGAAGTGAAGTGGAGTGAGTTTCTGGAAGGGGATGCTGGTGCCTCTCCCTGTCCTGCAATGTCCGTGTCCGAAGCCTGAGCCCAGCGGAACAGTACAACCTCACAAGATTTCAGCTGCAAGAAGCTCCAGAAGAAAGCAGCAGGTGGAAGCCATTTGTTAGCACCAGTGACAGGCTCGAGGCTGGAGGTGTCCCACCAGTGAGGCAGTGGCTCAGCAAGTGAGGGACGTAAGGTCCCTTTTTGCCTGCATCACCTGCTCAGCGCCTGCGGCCACTCTGCCATGCTGCCTTCCCCCCAGAAGCCCTTTGATGTCCTGCTGTCCCCTCAGTTCCTGGGCTCCACGGTTTCACACAGAGGTTGCCAGAGCCCCTGCGGGCAGGGCTGTGCACTGACACCAGCACCCACCCTCAGCTCATGAGCCCAGTCCCCTGCCCGCCATGGCGTGGGCACTAATACCCGCTGGTGCGGGGTCTGTGCTCACTCCTGCCGGCTATCGCAGAAGTAACGTGCTGGCCCTTGATCTCCAGGTGACCCTGGGTTGGTCACAGTGGCCCCCCCCTCCCCTCCACAAAGCAACCCTGAAGCAATCTCCCCTTGCTTCCTGCAGTCACCCCATTAACCTTATTTAGGCTGGAAGCCTAACGAGCATAGGAAATTAATTCCTTCCCTTTCTCCACTCCCCCAGGCAGAGGCTGGGCTCAGCAGGCTGTGCACACTCCTGGGATCACAGGCCTCTTTGACTGCCCCCCCCCCCCCCGCCCCCGCCCCTTGTATTTTGGAGGATGTTTAACAAGGGAGATGGAGGGGACAGCTCAGCTGGGGGGAAACAAAGGCGCCTTCAGTGCTCGCCCCGCACCGCACCGTGCTCCGTGCGCCCCGGCTCAGAGCTGGCGCTTGGGGCATTGCTGATGAGCTCACCCGCCTGCCATGCCGGGCGACAAGCCTCACTTATCAGGCACTCTCATTTCTTGTGCACAGTAAGGTCTCCTCGCCCCCCTCGCCACACACGCCACCTGCTTTGTCACTATTAATTGCAATCTGCTTGCAGTTTTGCCCTCTGCTGGTCTGAAGCCTTGACACAAGAGCTGGTGGCTGTGATGGGAGATGTCCTGAACACAGCAGGGGATGGGGATGCTGGTGAGCGCCATGGCCTAGGTTTCTGTGTGGTTTGGGAAGCTGATGTAGGGAATGTGCATGGTCCTCATCTCTTCTGTGGGAGCTCATGGCCAGCTGAGAGCCTGCTGAGCTAGGGCGGCAGGAAGATGGGTGTCTCCGAGATGCTTGCAGGCACTGGGCAGACAGGGAAGCATCTTGCTTTTTGTTCCAGCTGCTTCCTTGCTGGTCCCCTGCCCTGCCAAGCCTCGCAGGGGAAGATGCTCACTTGGCCTTGAGACCACCGCACTGCTGAGCAGGAGTCTGTGCAGCACCAAACATCCCAGGGAGGATCTTCCCCTCTTCCCTTCCTGCCTCTGCAGAGGGACTAGGAGAGGGCCATGGGAGCTGAGTCCTCGCCCTTGCTCATCATGCACGTGAGGTTCTCATATGGCCACAGCAGGTCCCCAACCCGGTAGGTGCATGTTGGAGGGGGGCAGCGAGCAGACCATCACCAGGACCTAGGTCCCACAGCTGCCTGTCTGCTGTCGGATGTGTTTCCAGCTCAAGGAGCAGAAGCCCCATTCCCCCTGTGGTTGTCCTCTCCTTCCCTGTGGGCTGGGGGATGCTGCCAGCTCTCCAGGTTTGCTTGTTCCTTCTGGAACTGTGCTGAGGCTTCACCCCCTGCCTGGGGAATACCTGTCCTGGTTTGGCCTGCCCATGGGAGAGGGGCACCGGCAAAACTGCTTTTGCTGAAAGGGCTGAGGCTGCTGTTTAGCTTGGCACTGGGGAGGGAGGAGGAAGCAGAAGGTCTGTGGAGATAGAAGCCCATCAGCTGGGATGGCAGGAAGAGACTTGTGAGCCACATCCTGCCTTGCATCCTGGGGAGGCAGAGATTTGGGGCTGGGCACACTGCCTCCTTGCCCAGAGGCTCATCTTGGCTGGGCGCTGATCCGCACCAACCCACTCATGTTGGGCTTCCCTTCAGCCAAAAACCTTTGAAACAGCAGTTGGTTTTACTGCACTGGCGCAGCAGTGCTAGCCTGCTTCCACCAGTCCTGTGAGACTCGCTCCGTGCCATGGCTTGCAGGTGGACACCCAAAATCCTGGGTCAAACCTGTAGCAGCCCAGTTTTTGATGGGTGTTGGGTAGGGTGGATATGGTGTTTGGATAGGGCCCAGCAGAAGCTCATTAAAAAATATGGGTAATGAGGATCCCATCAGCTGCAGCAGCACAGCATCCTGCCCTTCCCCTGGGAAATATGTCCCATGCCAGCCCTCGCTCCTGCCCAGCTCTGCTCTGCTGGGCCCCTTTCCCTGGCAGAGCCCGGAGGAGCTGGAGTGGGGACAGGTACAACCTGAGCAGGGTGTCCCTGATGCTCCATGCTGCCAGGGCACACAACCTCCCCTCCTTGCAAGCAATCCCCATCAGTCAGCATGTCCGAGCTGCCTCTGTGGCCACCTCCTCCCCGGGAGACCCAAAGCCAGCTGTGTGCTGCCCCAGCTGTGCCGCAATGACTTTTTGTCGTTGCCAAGAGAAAGGAACCTGCTCACGCTTGCACTGGAAGAAACGGCAGCTTCCCCACACACACACACACACCAGCCCCTCCATAGTCTCCAGGGCTGTAGGTTTGCTGGTGTCCCTGAGCTTGGCCTCTCCAGAACAGGTCGTCTCCTGCAGGAGCTACCCCTGGATGCAAGTGGAGCTGGGCAGGTGCATGGTCCTGGGTAAAACAGAAGCTTGGCTTTGGATCCACCTTAGTTTTGTCTTATCCTGCTCAGAGAAGATAAGTACAGGAAGACACCTGGGATGAGGATGTCGATGAACATGCAGAATTGAGGCTGTGGGAGCTCATGAGAGATTTGGAGTCCAGAGCTTGCCTTGTTCAAGTCCTTTCCATCCTTCCCATCCCTGGCCAACACGTTTTCCCAAAGCTGCCAGTCAGGTGCTGCCAGCACCATAAATACTGCTTTTAGTGATGAATTTCTTTTGTAGCCCTGCTCTGATATGCAAAATCCCAAGTGTGTTCTGGAGTCTTGCTGCCCAGGTAACCCCACAGCTGCACTGTGCTTTTGGTTTGTAAAAACTAACCCATGAGTCAGCATATCAAAGAGAAGACCCACAATTTTATGTGCTGTGCCTGTGATCGTGATTTGCAGTAAATCGTCTTTTCCTGCTTTTTGCTGGGCTCTTCCTATCTCCCCTGCCTGGTTCTACCTGCTGGGCTGATGCTGTATTCAGGTGTAGCAGCAGGCCAGGAGCTGGCGGGTACTGGGATCCCATACACTGAGAAGTGGATGAGTGGTGGCTTCTGGTGTGGTTCCTCTTTGCCAAGATTTCAGCTGCTCTGACCCTCTTGGAAGTCTCTGGGGCTGTGTGTGTTGGACTGAGGCTCAGCTAACACAGAGCTGGGTGGGGAAAGCCCCTCCTGTGCTGCAGTTCCTGTCCCATCCCCGGGGGTCTTTCAGGTGCCTGTGTAGGGCAGGGACTGTCCCTAGGGGCAGTGACTCCATGCCCGGAGGGAAGAGTGGAGTGGCCTCTGGGCAGTGTGGATGAGTTGAGATGATACAAGGGAAGAGCGACAGCAGGGCAGGGGAGCTGCTGGTGGTGAGCGTGGGGAGGAAGGCTATAGCCTGTGTATGAAGACCCTGTGGAGGTGGCACTGGGCTGGGGGATCATGGGTGGTCTGAGCACAGCAGGGGCATATGAATATTCCCCAGCAGGCAAGGGGTGGGAGGATGTCTCCCTGGGCAGCATTGCCAGGTGGCTCTGGAGATGGCATCTGTGTTTCCTTTCCTTCCTTCCTTCCTTCCTTCCTTCCTTCCCTCCATCACCACCCAGTGCCCATCACAGTGGGGGGGACACCAGTAGCAGTACACTGTCGGGCAGACAGAGGTGTGGTTTTATCTGCATGGAACAACGTGTGTGCTGAGCCCTTTGATAGCAGTCCAGTAACCTGCAGAGCTGGTGTTTCCATTCACAGGCTCAGCAGGCTGCATCCCAGCGTCTGCGTGCAAGTGGTAGAGCTTGTGCATGGAAGGAGCACGTATGCACTTAGCAAACACCACCTCAACCATGCTGGACCAGCTGGCAAAGACCCCCATCCTGGGCTCTTCCATACATTCCAGACCCTTCTGCTCTGTCTTAACCCCAGCACCCTGACACCACCCTGGGTGACGGGCTTTTTCCTGCTCCCCCCAGTACTGGACCAGCTCGTGCCAGAGCTCAGTGTCTTGCTTAAGCTGCTGGACCATGAGTACCTGAGTGCCACCACACAGGAGAAGAAGCTCGCCGTTTCCACCATCCTGCAGAAGCTGCAGCCACCCACAGGTCTGTGTCCTGCTCCTGCAGCACCCAGTGGCTGTCCCCAGGGGCAGTGGGTGTTCCCAGCAGCTGCCCCAGGGGGTCCTGGCCAAAACCCCAGCAGGGCAGGGAAAAGCTTCTGCAGGGCAGGGATGAGCTGCCTCTGTGCCCAGCACCCGGCACCTGCTCAGCCCCCCTCCAGTCACTTTACTCCCCACGCTTGCTTCCCAGCTTCTCCCCGCCCCGGGTGCAGAGTCTGGCGTCAGCCCTGCCATGGCTGCAGGGGGGCTGCTCCCTGCGGAAAGGCTGCTTCGCAGAGGTCTTCCTGCCACCGGTTTCTGCTGAGCGCAGGGGTTTCCGCTGGAAGGCCAGGAGGGCTGTGCACCTGGGGCTTCACAGCCTCCCCACCTTCCTGCCCTCCTTGGGGCGGGGGCAGCATCCCTGGTGGCTTCTCCCCTCCCTGCATGCCTGCTCCAGAGGTGACACAGCGGGGTGAACTGGCCTGTGTCCTTGGGCTGGTGTTTGTGGGGAGGAGGAGTGCCATTGCTCACCCCGGCCGCCCTGCCCACCCTCGAGCTGACGGCATCCCCCTCACTCCTAGGGAAGGATGTGGACTACATGTATGTCAACACGGCATCCCTGAGCAATGGCACCAGCTTCGTGGAGTCTCTCTTTGAGGAGTTTGGTATGTGTGGCCAACTAGGAGTGATGGCCCAGGGGTCCCACTGGGTGGGTGCAGTGCTGGTCCTGGTGTCCCCGGCAACAGCAGAGGCTCTTGGGGCACCCCAGGGAAGGAATGTGAAAGCTGTGTCCTTGTGTCTGGGGTGGGCATCATCACCCTGGGTGCTTGTTCCTCCTTCCCTGTAGCTGTTTGGCAGCTGGCCACAGGGGGTCCATGCACCACCTGTGTTTACCAGTGGTGCCCATCTCCCAGCACCTTTCCAGTGAAGGGCCATGGGGGTCCCTGGAAGGCATGGCTGGGGAGGCCAGCTGGGGAGTTCCCTGCTCCCTTCACTCTCTTCGCTTACCCTTGGGCAGATTGTGACCTGCGGGATCTCCAGGACATGCAGGAAGAGGATGGGGACACCAGTGATGGCGTTGGCTTGGAGCTGGCGAGGAGCCAGCAGGCAAAAACTGTAAGTCCCTGAATGCCAGCCTGCGAGGTCTGCTCTGCACCTGCATGGGGAGGTGGCGGTGGCTGGGGCTGGGACCTCCTCCTGTCCCTTACCACAGTAGCTGCTGGGACTCTTGACCCTCTCCACTGCCGGGCTAACACCGGTGGTGTTTCTGCTGCAGGTTCCTGTGGACCCTGCTCCACCGCTGCCCACCACCCCCCCGCCCGAGGATTACTACGAGGAAGCCCTGCCCCTTGGCCCTGGCAAGGCCCCCGAGTACATCACCTCCCGCAGTGAGTCCCACTCTGCACCAGGGTGTCAGGAGGGTGGGAAGAGCCCCACAAGCTGCCCGCTGCATCCCCCTGCCTGCCTGGCAAAGCAGGCAGCCTTTTGGCAGGCATGACAGCTCGTCCTGGGGAAGGAAATGTCGCTGCTCCCACCGGCATCGCTCAGTCCCACTCCCTTCCCATCCTGCTGTGCTGTTATTGCAAGGAGTTGTTTGCTCCAGCTCAGCTGGGAAGGTGTGATGTGGAGAGATCAGAGCCATGGGGGGACCGATCCCGAGATGCCCTGGGAGGATGTGCTTTGCTCTGCCCCAGCTTGCAGGCTTGCTGCTTGGAGCATGGTTGTGGGGGGAAAACAGGTGTAATAGCCCCAGCTGCCCTCTGATTCCTCTGCAGACAGCTCCAGCCCTCCCAACTCCATTGAGGATGGCTATTACGAGGATGCAGACAGCAACTACCCTGTGACCAGGATGAACGGGGAGCAAAAAAACTCCTGTAGGTATCCCAGTGCCCTCGCCAGGGAGGGGAGAACTTCAGCAAAGTTCAGCCCCGAGTTGGGGACTTGAGCACTGGGCTGGGAGCCCATGGGGTTGAGGCTGGAGAACCTCTTGCATGTCAGAGAGCTTTTTGCTGGGCAAAAAGCAAGGAGCGTGGAGTGCTGTTTGTCATGCAAGCCAGAGCCGTTGTGCTGTGGAAGGGATGTAGTCAGTGCCATGTCTGTCACCAGCATGGGGAAGGGACGTCCCTGCCTATGCAGCTCTCATGCCCTGCATGAGCTGCCCTTGCCACAGCAGAGGAGGTCTAAGGCAGGGATACCACTGCAGAGACCTGCTCCTCCGTGTGCAGGAGGTGCGGGGCAGAGGGCCAGCAGCTGATCCTCTGTTGCAGGTAGAAGGTTTAATCCAGGCTTTCAAAGTCTGAGCCTTGCAAAGAAATAAGCCAGCCCAGGGATTCGGATAGATGCACCTGGGACTGGCATTTGGCCCACGAGCATCCTGCCTAGTTTGGAAGGGAAATGGAGATGGTTGGGGTCAAAGTGCTGCTGTCTTCAGAGGATGACATGGAGTCCATCCATCCCAGCACCCAGCGCAGGCTCTGTGCTGGAGCCCTCTGGGCATGGGGAGCCCTGGTAGTGTGCGAGCGAGCGTGCCTGGCAGGCAGGGCCCCAGGGTGCCATTCAGGGTGACTCGCCTGCTTCCTTCCAGACAATGACTCCGATGCAATGAGCAGCTCTTATGAGTCGTATGATGAGGAGGAGGAGGAGGGGAAAGGCCAGCAGCTGACACACCAGTGGCCGTCAGAGGAAGCCTCCATGAACCTGGTGAAGGATTGCAGGATTTGTGCTTTCCTGTTGCGCAAGAAGCGCTTCGGACAGTGGGCCAAGCAGCTCACCGTCATACGGGACAGCAAACTGCTGGTGAGCCCAGAGCTAGTGGGGGACACAAACCCATTGGTGGGCTATGAGGGTGGTTGGGTCCAAGCTGAAGAAAAATAGCACTATCCAAGCCAAGACCCCACCACAAGGCTGCCGCTTCCCTGTAGCACATACAGAGACTGCCCTCACTTCCCTTGCAAACAAATGGAGGGCTCCCTTTTTTGGGATTCCGTGGAGTGAGAGGGCACCCTGCAGCCCTCCACCACCGAGGCAGTTGTGGAGACTGAACCACCTCTATCTGTGCCACCTGTGAGGGACCCCAACTCTGCCCAGCACGGCAGTGGGACAGGCAGGTTTTGGCTGAGCCCTGAGCAATTCTCTTTGCTTCCCCTAGTGCTACAAAAGCTCCAAGGACCGACAGCCACACATGGAGGTGCCTCTGGGCACCTGCAACGTTATCTATGTCCCCAAGGACGGGCGGCGCAAGAAGCACGAGCTGCGGTTCTCGCTGCCCGGGGCTGAGGCGCTGGTGCTGGCGGTGCAGAGCAAGGAGCAGGCTGAGGAGTGGCTGAAGGTACCACAGCTGCCCCACACTTCGCCTGGGGGGCTGCAGACTGTCCTTGGCATCCTCCCTGGCTGAGGTGGGGAGGGGGCTGCCTTGGGAAAGGGGTGCAAGACCTCCCTGGCTGAGGTGGGGAAGGGGGCTTTGTTCCTGTCTCTTATCAGCTGGGGGCGGGGGTCCTGGCCAGCCACTTCCCAGGGCCTGGGCGTCTCCGGCGCTGATAGCCCCCACGGGGTGGGGATGTTTGCTCTCCTTCTCTTCCCCATGGCCCTTTCCTGCCTTTGTTCAGGGGCAGGAGGCGGGGGCCACAGGGAAGGGGCCATGGTGGGAAAGGAGCCTCTGTGCACACCACAAGCTGTTACCCCAGATGTGGGAGAACAGGTTTATTTTACATGGCCGGTGCAAGCCACACTGCGCCTGACTGAAACAGAAGGTCATGAGGTGTCTGTGCTGGCAGCGAGGAGCCCAAGTT
Source organism: Falco naumanni (assembly GCF_017639655.2). Lineage (NCBI taxonomy): Eukaryota > Metazoa > Chordata > Aves > Falconiformes > Falconidae > Falco > Falco naumanni. Next base: position 12,276,769 of record NC_054061.1, read on the forward strand.
CCTCACCTCTGAAATTTCCAAAACCTCTGACAAAATCTGCAAAACTGGTTGCAGTTTTGAAGGGGCCAAGGTGTGTGCAATCCCCCAGGCAAGCTGGGCTTGTGCCCCAAGCAGGGCTCTCTGTCCTGTCCTGCAGAGACCAGGACCTCTCTCCCCATGGTTCAGCCCCATGAGATGGAAGTGTACTGAGCTAGGGAAAGTAGCGCCGGCCCTCGGGTCTGTTTTAAATGGCTGCTGGGGCCTGTCTCCGCAGGTGATAAAGGAAGCCAGCAGTCCGGCAGCGGGTGGGATGGAAGCCCCTACCTCCCCGGTGATGCCGTGCAAGATGGACCTGGATAAGGTAATGGTTTCTAACTGCCCTGCCGAGGTGCTGCGTGGTGGCTGAGCCTGAGGAATGTGGCTGGGGGAGCACTGAGCTCCTGGTGCTGCGTCAGGAGTCCTTCCCATTCTCACAGCAGCTCTGTGGGACCGATGGGGCTCCCCTGATGCCAGGGACACCCCAGCCTTGCGCAGGAGGGACAAGCGGCCAATAGTGGCCTTTGCTAGGGGCTACACAGGGGCACACTGCTGATGGGGTGCCTGCTCTGCTCCCCCCACAGCGGCTGTCACAGGAGAAGCACACCTCCGACTCAGACAGCGTGGCGACGGGTGAGACCAGCTCCCCAGCGGCCCGCAGAGAGCCCAGTGAGCACGGTACAGCCCCTTCCCCAGCCATGCAGGCTGTCCCCCTGGCTGGGGCAGCCAGCTGTGTGCACCACAGCTGGGGAGCATCCTCTTGCAGTGAAGGGGGATGCCGTGACACATGCCAGGGGCACACAGCTACCCTGTTCTCCTTCCAGGGAAAGGCAAAAAGAGTGGCTTGGCTGACCTGAAGGGCTCGATGAGCCGGGCAGCAGGGAAGAAGATCACCAGGATCATCAGCTTCTCCAAGAAGAAGCCTTCCCCTGAGGACACGCAGACCTCCTCCACTGATGAAGACATCCCCTGCTGCGGTTTGTGTGGGCTGGGAGCAGAGACAGAATTCAGCTCATGTGGGGCTGGGAGCAGTGGGGAGCTGGCATCCTTCCCCCCAGCCTGGCTATACAGGAGGCAGGAGAGGGGGTAAGGGGGGTGGTGGGGTTGGAGCGAGCTCACTGAGCTGCTGGATGGCTGTGACACTGCCTCACACTGTGAAATGTTGCCCAGTCTTGGGCTGCAAATTCCTCTGGTGCATGGGGAAGGGGCAAGGGGTCACCTGTGTCCCAGAAAACAGGGCCAGGTGAGTATGTGGCACTAGGCTGGCACCTCACCTGGTCCAGGGTGTCCCAGCTGGCTCTCTCTGGGGAAACTGAGGCACAGAAGGACCAGCTGAGTAGGGAGCCATGCCATAACCTCTGGGCAGCCATGTCTTGTTAAAGCCTGCCCAAGGTCTGGCTGAACAGGCGCTGAGACCCTTCCCTCGGCTCTGCCACCCCCCAGGCTACCTCAGCGTCCTGGTTAACCAGTGCTGGAAGGAGCGCTGGTGTCGCCTGAAGGGCAACACCCTCTACTTCCACAAGGACTGCACCGACCTGCGGACCCATGTGAATGCCATTGTCCTCCGGGGCTGTGAGGTGGTCCCAGGGCTGGGCCCCAAACACCCCTTCGCCTTTCGCATCCTTCGCAACGGGCAGGAGGTGGCTGCGCTGGAGGTGAGCAGGCAGCAGGGCAGGTCGGGTGCACCGATCCAGTGAGGGGGGTCGCCAAGCTGGGGGAGCATCTCCTATGATGATCAGCACTTGCATGCAAGCAGTGCCTTGTTTTCTCCTCTCCTCACATTCAGGAAGCCCAGGGCATCATTTGAGTGAGCCAGGGGCAGCCACAGGTATTTGCCAGCTGGAGGCAGGGAGGAGGCTGGCAGGGCTGAAGCAGGCAGGGTACAGGGGGTGGCAGCTGGTTTGGGCCTGGGACCTCCTGCATGTGCCTTTGTACTTTCTTTTGGACCCTCCTAAGTCTTGCACATATGCTTCGTGTCAGAGAATGCTCCTCCACAGTGGGGCTTTGCAATGGGAGGCAGGAGCAAGGGCAAGGGGCTGGGAGCTGGGCATGCACCCCAACCCTTTTCTTCCCTGCAGGCAAGCTGCTCTGAAGACCTGGGCCGCTGGCTGGGTCTCCTCTTGGTGGAGACAGGCTCGCAGACAGCACCGGAGGCCTTGCACTATGACTATGTGGATGTAGAGATGATTGCCAACATAGTGACAGCCGTGAGGCACTCCTACCTGTAAGGCTGTCCTCCTGCTGGGCCACGGGCTGGGGAGGGGCTGTGCGGGGGGCAGAGCCTTGGGCTGGGGATGGTGACCCTCAACCCTGTGTGCTCCTTAGGAAAGGCATGGGCTGAGACATGGTTTGTGCTGTGATCTTGGGGACAGCCAGTGTCCCAGGCGTTGGTGGTTCTCAAAGCAGGGCGGTTTCCCTTGGGCAGGATGGAAAGCAGGTGTGTAGGGTAGAGTAGGGTAGGGTAGAGCACTCATGAGCAAAGCTGGGAGAGCAATGCAGGAATCCCTCAGAGATGGAAGGGCTCACTGAGGAGCTTTCAGGGATGCCCTGGAACGGAAGACCCTATCCCTCTTCCTGCAGGTGGGCCAGCTCTTCCCAGGATCACCGGCCAGACTCCTCCCGTGTGGTGTACGATGATGTCCCCTATGAGAAAGTTCAGGTGAGTGCAGCTCCATGGCTTGCCCTCTCCCTCCACTGCAGAAGATGACCTGGGGAGCCTTGGCCAGGCTGTGATGGCCCTGCAGGCATTTCACATGCTCTCCCTCCTGTCCCTGCTGCAGGCCGAGGAGGAGCCAGGGCGGCCAGCAGGAGCCCAGGTGAAGCGCCACGCGTCCTCCTGCAGTGAGAAGTCACGGCGGGTGGACCCGCAGGTGAAAGTGAAGAGGCATGCATCGAGTGAGTGGGGGACCTCAGCCACAAACCTCTGTGGGGAGACCCTGGCTATTGCAGGAGGATGCTGTTTCCCCAAGGGCGTCTGCAGCCAGGCTGGGGCTGGCTGGCTCTGGCACATGGGTGATGAGTTGTGCTGCCCCAGCTCAGCTGGACCGCAGGTGACACTGGCACAGCCGGGGCCAGAGCCTTCATGATGGGTTCCCCTTGTGCATGCAGATGCCAACCAGTACAGGTATGGGAAGAACCGGGCTGAGGAGGATGCCAGGCGATTTCTGACAGAGAAGGAGAAGCTGGAGAAGGAGAAAGCATCGATCCGCAGCGAGCTGGTGTTGCTGAGGAAAGAGAAGCGAGAGTTGCGGGAAGCCATGAAGGGCAGCACGGGTAGGTTGGTGCCATCCAAGGGCTGTGGCTGCTCGAAGGCACTCTGGTGCAGGGGGAAGGCTGCAGAGCTGGGGTGGGATGGGGATGCTGGGCTGGCCACGGCATTGCGGCCGCGCTGGGCTGGCTACCGCGTGCTGCCGGGCTGGCAGCTCCATCTAGCGTCCCTGTCCAGGACGATGGGTGGCTTTTCCATCCCCATGGCCTCACGCCCGGGCAAAGGCGCTGAGCCGGGTGCGCTTCTGCAAGCAGGGACGAAGCTGCAGGACCTGGAGCAGCGGGTGGTGGTGCTGGAGGAGCAGTGCCGGCAGAAGGAGGAGCGCCGCGTCGACCTGGAGCTCAAGCTGACAGAAGTGAAGGAGCGGCTGAAGCAGTCGCTGGCAGGAGGGCCAGCCCTGGGGCTGGCTGTGACCAGCAAGGCTGAGAATGGGGTACGCATCCGTTCTTCCTCGCCCTTGTAGCCCCAGCTTCCTTCAGCAACAGTGCTTGGGGTGACAGGGGGAGCAGCACGTGGGGAAGAGGGGGCGTCCCTGCTACTTTGTCCCATTGTGGACAGAGGTGGGAAGCAAAGCATCAATTAGGTTTGGCCACATCAGTTTTGACCTCATGACAGTTTGTGCTTTTATTTTTCCCTGGCTGTCCTTGCTCCCTGGGTCTCCTAAGGCCTCCTTCTTCTCACTCTCCGTTTTGCACAGGAAGCTACAAACAAGTCAAACGGGAACCCCCCTGAGCACCTGGTCCCTGTTAACTGTGCAGCTGAACTGAGGAAGAGAAGTCCCTCCATCCTCCCTGCCAACAAGGGAAACGTGCTGCGGAAGGCCAAGGTCCTGTTTCACTCTCCCTCTCCTCCCTGGCCCCATGAGAAATTTTGGCCTTCATCCTGTCCCCCCCTCTTGACCATGAAACCTGGGGACTGGGGATGCTCCCTACCCCAAGAGGAAGGAGTATTGCCAGGGTCCCCTGCATCCAGGCTGACCCAGCACAGTGGCACTCACTGCTGGCATGAGCCCAGCTTGTGGGGAGATCTGGGGCGACAGGGCTGGGGGAGGCAGGGGGAAGAGCAGCACTTCTACAATGCCTGGGGCAGCAGTGACCCCAGCCTTTGAAGATGTTGGAGCAGTCCAAAGCCCCCAGTAAGGAGGGATGCCCTTGAACGGCTCAGTGCTCGCTTCTCCAGTGTTGTGTCCTCATCCTCTGCTTTTTTTCATTGCTCTGCAGGAATGGGAAAAGAAGCAGACTTAAGCCAGGCTGCGGGAATGCTTGCCAAGCCCCTGACAGACACTGGGGCTCACGGAGGAGCTACAAGCCCCCTTTCTCCGAGGCGCTGGGAGGGTGCTGGGAAGGCATGGGGGAAGAGATGCTTTCCCACACCCCACCAACTGCAGCACCATCTGCCTTTACACTATAAACCATGGGGAAGGGGGCGGGAGGGGGATTTGGGAGGCGGGTGGGAAAGGGGAGTCCTTTGTGGATCAAGGTCGAATACTACTGGGAAATCCATTTCTGGGGGGAGCCTCCTCCAGGCCAGGAGTTCAGCACAAGGTGTGTGTGCCCATGGTGGTGCATAAGGAAATGGGGGAGAGCCCAGGGGCTGGCAGTGGCACTGCCAAGCAGGTGCTCCAATTTATCACGATCAGTGTGTGCCATCCTGGGGATGCTGGGGGTCAGACTAACACTTTCCAAAGCAACCACGGACTTGCTGGGTTTTTTTGGCCCCCTCAGCGTTGGAGTTCACAAACTGTTCAGGACTGGATACTTTGGAGACGCCGATCATTTGCCCCGCTTGCTGCTCACAGCTCTGCAGGATTTCATCTCAGGGTTTCGCATGTCTCAAGCTTACTATGCCTCAACCAAGTGCCCTTGTCCAATATTTCCTTCTTGTCCTCCAGGCAGAAAGGATGAGGGCACGCTGGCTTCCTCTGGGAATGAACAAAGCTCAAGTGTCAGCATCTGAAAGCAGATTAACAGTGGACACCTTTCAACCTTGCTAAACAGCTTAGAAGTGCCACAAAGGGCTGAGGCTGGAGGCAGCCTGGCTCTCTCTGCCCTAGCCCCATGCTAGCTTTCGGGGGAGTAGGGCAAAGGACAGGGTTGTCTCTGGGCCAACAGTGCATTCACACTATTGCTGCTGGAGTCAGTCAGTTTGCCAAGGCATGTGATCAAAATGGAGCGAGGGGAAGTTTAATTATTTTTTTTTTTAAAGGTGCTTTCAAACGCAGGATAGGAACAGAAAAGAGAAATAGAGGAAGGTCATTTAGCAGAGGCAGAAACAAGGGACAGGAATGTAAAGGAAAGACCCAGGCTTTTGTGCAGGGAACAAGGAAGCGGTCCCATCACCCACTCATCCTAATGACTGCCACAATTAACCTTTGGAGCTCCCTCTTTCAAAGCCCTCTTGTTAGTAACTAGGTAAGCAGCTTTTAATAAAAATGCTGGCACTGGCCGGCTGTAGGGAAGCACAGCGGGTAAACCACTCCTGCTCACAGTGAAATGGGCCAGGGTGGGCCTGGGGTGGGCTTGGCACCCCTGCAGCAGTGGCTGCCAGGGCAGGCAGGCTGGGTGAATCTCATACACTGGGTTAGTGATGGCAGCTAGCTCAGAGCTGTGAGCTTAGCTGCCTACTACCCAGGCTGGAGGGGCTCCCCAGCTCCCAGGGATGAGGTGCTGGAAAGCTCCATTCCCCAACAGTGCTTGTCCTCTTCTCGGCAGCAGCTTCCCTGTGCTGATTGTCATTGCTCTTGTCCCCTCTGGGACCAGGAGCCACACCATCCTGTTTCACTTTGAAAAGCGGTAAAACCTTCTCTTCAAAGCATCACTTCTCCCACTAAAGAAATGAGGAGCCTATGCGCACAGCAGGGAGAAATGGAGCTAGAGCACCACAGCCTGTGGAAGCATGCCAAAGAATCATAGAATGGTTTGGGTTGGAAGGGATGTTGAAGACCATCTAGTTCCCACCCCCCCCAGCCACAGGCAGGGACACCTTCCACCAGGGCAGGTCACTCAGAGCCTGGCCTGGAGCATCCCAGGGATGGGGCACCAACAGCTGCTCTGGGCAGCCTCACCACCCTCAGAGTGAAGAATTTTTTCCTCATACCTAATCTAAATCTACCCTGTTTCAGTTTAAAACCATTGCCCCTTGTCCTGTCACTACAGCCCCTAACAGAGTCCCTCCAACCCTTCCTGCAGGCCCCCTGTGGAGGCAGCTCTCAAAGGCACACTACGCCAAGGGTTTAGGGGTTTTTTAACGCTTATCCACCACGAGGTAAGAAACACCGTGCCTTCCACCTCAGGCCGGCCTGCTGGCCCCGGCCTCTCCGAGTCTTAATCGCACGAGGGGCGCAGCCCGCTCCGCCAGCGCCCCACGCGCCGGGCCGGCCGGGGCAGCCGCGCTGCCTGCCGGGACTCGTAGTCCGCGCAGGGGCTGCTGGGAGCTGTAGTTGGCGGGCGGTGCCGGCGCGCCGCGCGCCTCCGTCAGTCAGCCCGTCGGCCTGCGGGGCGATGGCCGCCCGCTCCCTGCGGCGCTTCGGGACCGTGCTCCCCCTCGGCGGCGCGGCGCGGCGCGGCAGGTACGTGAGGCGGGCCGGGGGCGGGAGGGGGACTGTGGCGTCCCTCTCCTTCAGCCGTTACCGGCCGCGGCGCTGACCCCTCCCCTCCTGTGGCGGGCTCGCAGCGAGACGTGGCAGCGCCCCGGGCCCGGCCTGAGGGCCCGCCGCGGCGGGCCGGGGTCCGAGGCGCCCGCGGGGGTGCGGGCCGGCGCGGGGCTCCGCTGGGAGGGCGCTGTCCCCGCCGGAGGCCTCTGCTTTACCCCTCGGTTGGGGTGCACGCTGCCAGACCTTCGCTTCTCGGAAGGCCTGGAACAGAAATAGGCTCTCCATAAGCAAGCTGTTTCCTGGAAAAGTGACGTTTTGAGGAAAAACATTTTAATTTTTAGGGAAAAGCGTTTCTGCGGTCAGTAAGTCACGTTGTGAGGTCGCTTCCTGCCGTTAATGCATACCCACGAGTGGTTTCTGTATCCCTTCTTGCCCATCTGAACCGTTTATTCATGGACTGTATCTCTAATGTGCTCCTCAGGTTTTATTTTTGGTAGTGATGTAGCATCTGTACCTTCAGCATGTTTTGGATGGTCGAGGAGGGAGGGTCCATTTAATTGTCTCCATATTTAGACAGTAAAACAGTGTACAGTCATATTTTTGAATGTTGTGGAACATGGCTTATAAAAGGGAAACCCATAACAAGTGCTTTGGTTATGTGAGTGAAATGTGGGCAGGTGAAAAGAAAAACAGTCAAAATGCATGTTAGCTTATTCTAGAGGGTTTTTTTTCTTCCCTGGTGGGGGAAAAAAGCCTGAAAAGACCACTTAAAATGTGGTAAAATCAATCTACAACACATAATAGAAGCAACTGTGTTTGGGACTAAATGTAAAGTCTTGTGTCTGAAAGCTCTTGCTCTTATATGTGTGAAAGCTGCTTTGCCCTTCTCAAGGTGTGCACCAGGTTTCAAATGGGTGACTGATGGGAGCTGAGCAGGCTTCCTTCTTGGAAGATCATCAGAACTTGCCGTCAGTGCGAAACTCCTCTGTACACCAGTTCTCTGCGGCTGTGCCTGTGTCACCCAGCAGAAGCGGCTCTGTACAGCAAAGCGATGGGTGGCGGGGCCCAGACACCGGTGCTGCACATGTCTCAGGGGCTTCTTAGGCTGGGCTCGCCGTTTACAGCCATCCCCCTTTAAGGTGCCCTGCACAAGCTTTTTCTCAGGTTTCATGGAAGAGGAATCCACATAGTATTAATCTCTGGTATCACTCCCTGATTAAACAGAGTGAAGTAATTGGGCATAATTAGGAGATTTCCATCCAAAGCACACTCATCCAAAGCTAAAACACTAACGCAGATGTTTCTGTGTGTCTCAGCATTTGCATGTTTTGTTATGCTGATTTGGGAGGAGGAGGAAGGAGTGTTTTAGGAGAGGTGGGGTAGGGGCCGTGTGTTCAGAGGGAAAGTGACAGAGTCAGTTTGGGATGTCCTTGTATCGTGCCTGTGCTCCAGAAAGAGGTGATACTATTGTTCTGGCCAGAGTCCTGTTCTCATCATTAAATTCATTAAGAGTAATTGGCTTAAACCATATGGCTTCAGTCAACTTCTCTGCTACATCTCTCTATTTGCCTTTCCGTGACATCACTCTGTAAATCTTTCTGTATCACCAGATTACTTGGATAAGCCTTTCACACAGTCTGGGGCTTCCACGTGTCTGTCACTTCAGGATGTGTCAACTTCCTCCAGTGGGATTTCTGCCTATTTTTAGGGCAGCTGTGATCAAGACTGGTTTTAGAAGATGGAGCACAGTGCAGTGGACAGACCATAAATAGCACTTGCCCTTTTTAGTCATGTGTTTCTTTCATCCTGAAGGAACAAGTAAATTGAGCGGCATTTTCAATTCTGCATAATAGTCTTTCTGAAAAATTCCTTTTGGAGTCGGTCTGTGGTTCTTGTTTCTTGCCTACAGCTTTTAAGGCAGTCTCATCTGAACGGCATCTGATACCCAGGGCATTTCACTGCACGAGGAAGTGTTCTGTGACTTGGTTTCACAAGCTGGAGAAAGGAGTCCATGCAGGCAGCTCTCTGCTTCACGTAGGCAGGTCCCTGTAGCTGAGGCACCAACTCGTGCATTCCCTTCTCCTCCTACACACCGAAACACACCCATTCGTTGAGTGTAAATCTCTTGCAGAGGAGAATGACTCACTAACCTTTGCTCTTGGATGCAAAAGAGTTAACTCATTTGTGTAGTTTAAGACACAGGAGTCTAACCTGTGAAGTACCTAGCAAGACTGCTTTCTCAGCTGCATTTCAGGTTTTTTGGCTGATCTGTAGCATGGCTAATTTCCATCCCTGCAGCTCCTTAAATGAAACGCAAGACAGTGAAGGACAAAGCTTGTAGCTGGTGCTTACCATGGACACACCTTTTATTTACAAAGAAGGCTTTGCAGTTGTTTAAAGCTTCACAGATCGATTTTGAAGACTTGGTGGAGGGGATCCTTCTCTGTCCTCACCTCTGGTTTAGTCTACTTTCTATAACTGAAAAACCAGTCAACAAAATGAGTGTGACAAGCATCTTAAAAATCATTCAAGATGGGCTTTTGTGCCCCAAACAGATCTCTCTGCAGCCAGGGATAAAATATGGAGTTTTCTTCTGTGTTGGGTTTCCTGGAACCCAGAAGTGCAGTGGCTGGGCAGCTTTTTGAAAAGAGCCTAGTGACCGCCCCTCGTCTGGTTCTTTGAAGACCAATGTGAGGAACATCCTATTCTAGAGCAAGTGTACGCAGCAGAAGCGTTCAGGCTTCTATTTGGCATGTAATGTGTCAAAAAGGAGTGGTTTGACATACAGATCATGTTTTAAGTACCCACTTAATGAACAAATTGCATATGCAAATGTCTTCAGGTAGGAGAAGGAAGTTTGCCATTAATGTTGTAGGATGTTTAGCAACCTTGTATTAAAAATAAAATGAGGGAAAATTGGGCTGCTGAGCACAGATTGGTAGGAGATGCTTGATGGTCTTTGGGCTGATATAAATCTCTTCAACTGTGCTTTGGTCATAGAGCTGAGCCAGTCTCAGCCCTGGTTGCCACTCAAAGGGGGACACCCTTTCCCCATATTCTCCCTCCCACATCTCACCAGGCTTCATGTGTTTGTCTTCTCTTTTGTACTGGCACTTGCTCTCATCTGATCTGTCAGCAAACCTATTCAGGGATACAGCCGGAAAAGCCTTTTTGTTTGTAGGGTTAGTTTTCAGCTGGTTTAACTCCTGAACCTTTATTCCTCACAGTACTGCAATAAGGGGAGCAAACCTGTCCGTTCCAGTTGCTGCTGTAAGCTTAGCTTCCTGAACTGCTGAACCAACACTTAGATCTCATGACCTATTTGAGAGACCCAGAAACAAATGCTGTGCACTTCTGCAACATTGTACCCGAGCAGTAAAGCCGTGCTGAAAAGTAAGAAAGCTTAATGGTGCAGGCTTGGTAATGTGAGCTCAGCTGTATCGATTCTGGAGCCTAAATTAGCAGCTCTGTGCAGTGTTGAATTGTGCTATATGAAGACAGACACTTGAGTCAGTGCCAGTGCAGTGATTTCTGTGCCATGCTGTGTTTCTCTCGGTAGATGTGCACTTAGTACATGCAAAACCCCTCTATGAAAGGGGATGTTGAAAGACCCGCTCAGCGGAAGAGCCCAGGTGTTCCCAAAAAAAGAAGACACCCTCCCTTCTTAAGTATATACTAAAATGTTTCCTAAATTGAGCTGGTTTGGAAGTAAATTGAACTTTCTTCTGCAGACTGTTCCTGGAGAGGGAGGTAGGCTGAGGCTTTAGCCTCATGTTGGCAGGAGTGGGGGCTGTCTAGGTTGGTTTGTAAAAGCAAGTGGAGTAGGAGGGGGAGTGAAAATGCTTGGTTTTGCTCTTGGAGTGACAGCATTGTTACTGCAGGTGAAGGGCTTTCTGAAAAAGAACAGAATGAACTGAAAAATGTTTTCTCTACTTTTCAAAGTGTCTAGCATGCTGGTTTTGATCATCTTCTGACCAAATGGTTTTCAGACAGACTTCTGTTATCTAGTCTTTGGGAAACCTGTGAGATTGTTACAGTATAGAACAGGCTGCTAAGCACCTAGGTGGTGTTTAGCTCAATCCAATTATATCTGACTCTTTGGTTGTTTCATCATTTCATCTGCAAGTTGTGGAGTCAGCCTTCTGGGTGAGCTCCACCTGCTGTATCAACACAAAACACGGGGAAGTGTGCTTTTTAGTTGAAAAGCATACTTGGGATGAAGAAGTCATTGAAATAGGGTAGGCTTCAGCACTTGAAGCTTGGGCTTGGTTTGGGTTTTTTGCCTTTGGGACTCTTTCATTGCCAGTAGAGATAAAAACATTTGAACTGCTTACAACTGTTGCAGAATATTAGGGACAATGTTCAGTCCCTTTTCCAAATACATCTAATAGAGCTGTGAAGGTCCTGGCAGAAGGCTGCAGAATATTTGGGGTGCACAACACTTGGTCATGTCTCTTGACAGTTCTCATTGGTTTCTTAGACATGAAAACTTAGCAGTAGACATGAAAACTGGGCAGGAGTCTAGCGATTGCTACTTTGTAAGTAGAACTGGTTGGCAAAAGGTTCAAGCTCTCCTCCTCTTGACTAAATAGGAGGAAAACTGAATATACCAACTACTATGTCTGTTTGCACCCAGGAGAACGAATGGGTCAGAGCATCCGAGAACTGGATCCTCCGTTAGCCAGCAGTTTGAGATGTATATGTCTTTCCTTGCTTGTTGAATTGCTCCACAGAAATCCACAGCCATTCCATGGTGTGACTTTCCCTTCTGTGATCTCTGCACCATCTTAGGTAGCAGGCTAGGCTCTGCCTGGCTAGCTTAAGTGTCATGGGCTTGCAAATCTTACAGAATTTTGCTCAGAACATGTAGGGGTTTTTAAATAACTGTAAAACCATCTTTATACTACCTGCCTCCTTTTTAAGACTACCTTGCAAAAATGTTTCCGAAGTTTGTCATTCAGTATTGACCACCTGTACTGGGAGGTCAGCAAAAATGCAACCCACAACTTGTGTTCCTGTGAAAATCTGAGTCTTTTCAAGGTATGTCAGAGAAGTGGTATACAGCCTCTGCAGTGACATGTAAGTCTAAAATAAAACATTTTTTCAAAACATCTGTCTGTCTTGCTGTACTAGTTGTCCATATTTTCTGAAAAGAGCTGCAATTTTATTGAGAATCCTGTGTAGCTTTTTTAAGAGAGCCTGCTTTTAGTAATGACACTAAACTAGAATTCTTGTTGGCCTGTTGTTACTTAACTTTCCTTCTTTATCACTAGTTTGTATTTCAGGGAGTCCCCCTGTGTTTTCAGCACTGCAGCTCAGCAGAGAAGTACAGGAGACGAGTGTGGCCCAGAAGATCCCCGTGATGAGCCCAGGCATCCCCTTTCTGACTGTGCCTTAGAGCACAAAACCATCAAATTGGAAGAACAAGTCCAGGATTTAACTGTGAGTATGCTGCTGGTGGCGTCATGGTATCTTTTGTTCAGTCCCCTTGACTTGGTCTGTCTTTCAGCCCTAGGTTTTTCTGTAAGCCCTATGACATGCACACAGCACTGCTGTGCTATGCAGATGTGCTATGCAAATGTGCTATGCAATGTGCTCTAAGTGTGAGAGGGTGCAGTGTGAAAGTACAGTCTGCCTTCTCCAGGAACACCACCTGTCAGTAGCACCTAGGAGCAAGACACTGACAGTATGATCCTGGCAGGCAGCACTGTACATTGAAGATGGTCTGGTCAATTCTTTCATTGCATTGTACAGAGGGAATGGCAGTAGCTTCATCCTGATTATCATCACACGTTGTGTCACACTGGATCCAGATTGTCCAGGGAGGAAAGTCCTCTTTAGTGACAGTGATGTGGTGGAAATGGTAGGGATCATGTCATAGGGACTTCGAAGAACAGATGTGATTAAGGAGAGGATTAAATACTGCAGCACCAGGCAATTCTGACAATAATCACCCTGAGAATATTACTGCACCAAACGATAAATCAGGCAGTTGCAGATCTGTTGCTGAGACCACCAGCTTGCCTGCTAGAGAAAGGAGTGTCTCAATAGCTGCAATGAGTCATGCAAAAAGCAGCAGCCTGACAATGCGGTGTTCAATTGAGCTGTGCCTTGAATGCTTCTGGCCTTCACTTGGGTCTTTTGAGGGAGTTGCAGCTGTGCTTGATTAATCAGTAGGAGAGAGAATTCGGTTTGCCTGTAATGAGAATGCAAGAGCCCAGCCCAGCCTTCTGACATGAAGTGGGCTCTTTATAAAGTGTTTCTAAGAGATTGCCAGCTGTCAGGAGATGGGTTTTATCTCCTCGTTTGATGTCTCCCCTTGCTATTGTGGTTACAGGAGCGATACCGGAAAGCCTTGGCAGATTCTGAGAAGGTCCGGAGGAGAACACAGAAGTTTGTGGAAGATGCCAAGCTCTTTGGTAAGCAAAGTGAGGCAAAGCAATGTTGATTGCACTGGCCTGCCTGCCTGAGCATAAAATGCTGATCAACAGCTTTTCTCTCCCCCTGGGTCCTGCCCTCATTCATTGTAAAGTCTGGCATGATGTGTGGCCTGAAATCTTGGTGTCTGGGCTTGCTCACTATTTTTTCTGTATGTCCAGCTATGTCCTATCAGGTTTAGCTCAGTGAGGGTTTTGTACTTTTTTTTTTTTTTTTTTTTAAATTAAAATAGGCCAGTGCAACTGAGTGTAGTTTGGCTGAAATTGCAGGCTCTTCTGTATGCTGAGAATTGGCTCTGGCAGGATGTATCTCATACTCTCAGCTGTGTCAACAGGTTGTGATCTCCTTTACTATATTAATGGCCTCTTTGCTTCTGCTCTAGCTTTTAGGAGGTAGATCCTGCCTAGGAAAAAGGTTGTCAATCAGATATTGCTTAAAATTTCTGTAAGAAATATTTTAGCATCGGTGAAGTGAGCTGAATTTGTAGCTTTGGCAACAGAGGCAGGTGAAGGGGGAAGAAACTGCTGTTTAATCATTCCACTCTGTCAGCACCATCTCTGAGAATGAGAAACTTGCTCTCCACAGTACATGAATCTCAAAAGGTTTTTTGTTAGTTAATTCTAGTAGTTTTGAAATTAGAGCTGTTGTATTTTTCTTACTGCTCTACTTGTGCTATAAAATGACTGCAGAATTCTGGGATAATCAGCACCATTGGTTTTGGGGGGGTGGGGGTTGAGCTTTTTGAATTTTATATGTAGTATGCTTCAGATCTGAAGAAAAATCAGGTTCTTGATTAGAAGTTGCTCATGGAATGAGTCATGGGGGTCTGTAGAGCATTAGAACAGACTCCGGTGCAAGAGGAATACCTGAGAGGAGGTTGTAGCAAGGTGGGAGTCAGTCTCTTTTCTCAGGTAACCAGTGATAGGACAAGAGGAAATGGCCTCAAGTTGCGCTGAGGAGGTTTAGATTGGATATTAGGAAAAACTTCTTCACTGGGAGAGCTGTTAAGCATTAGAACAGGCTGCCCAGGGAAGTGGTTGAGTCACCATCCCTGGAAGTATTTAAAAGATACGTAGATGCGGCACTTAAGCCCATGGTTTAGTGGTGGACTTGGCAGTGCTGGGTTAATGGTTGGACTCAATGGTCTAAAGGTCTTTGCCAACCTAAATGATTCTGTGATTCTATGAAATGGTTGGTAATAGGTCTGCTTCTGTCTGCTCCTTTGTTGCTTCTCCTTCATGCTTCTTCATTCTGTGCACGTTTAAACATGTACATACAACTATAGACAACACCTATTGTTTCTCTTTCCCTGTTTTCCTAATGTCTTTCCAGTAAGTTAGTTATGGCATCTATGTAAATGAAGGGAGGCTGGTTTTCCTGAAATTTCTGTGCTGTGTAATACGCCTTCTGGAAGTGTATATAGTCTAAACCCATTTTTCTAATGAAAAGGACTGCATGACTTTTCATGACCAACTCAGGGACCATTTTGTCCAGTCCTTCCATGGTAGTTTTAACTTACGAAGAAAATTGTCGACATACTTTTGAATGGTCATGTATTATTTTTACTTCCCCCCATTGTGTTTGTTCCTATGTGCATGGGCATTTGTGTGAGTTGCTTGGAAAAACATTTATGCCCGTAAGACTGTATGAGAGGGTGTGGAACAGTGTCCTAAACAACAAGTCTTAGTTGCAATAACGTTTTGGAGTGAAATACTAATGCTCTGCTTTGTCAGATATACTAGAGAGAGAGAGATATGTTGATGTGTATAGTTGTACCTTTCCTGCATATACCTTGAGCTGGGGAGTCTTTCGATTACTACCCATGTAATACTCAAGCTTTTGCTACAGGATACAGAAGACACTGTCTGCTCTCACTAAAGTAACAGTGCAAATGAATTAGCAGCTTTAAAAGTGCCTTCAAACTGCTGTGACTTTGTGCCTGTCATTGGTACTGTAGCTGTGTATGTTCTGTAAACTGCACTTCATTTACTTTTTTTTTTTTTTTTACATTTCTTTGTGCCTGTAGGGATCCAAAGTTTCTGCAGGGACCTTGTGGAGGTAGCAGATATCTTGGAGAAGACTGCTGAGAGTGCCGCAGAAGAAGCGGAGCCTAGTAATCCAAATCCAACCCTGAAGAAAATCTGTGAAGGCCTCTCTCTTATAGAGGCCAAATTGCAAAGTGTGTTTGCCAAACATGGCCTTCAGAAGATGAACCCTGTTGGTGGCAAATATGATCCGTATGACCATGAAATAGTCTGCCATGTACCAGCCGAGGGAATGCAGCCAGGCACGATAGCGCTGGTGACTCAGGATGGCTATAAACTCCATGGTCGCACTATCAGGCATGCACTCGTCGGCGTGGCGGTAGAGTCACAGGAATGACGTGGGCTTACCCATTGGCACCTGGGACCTTACTGAGCTGAGGACCCCTCAGCACAGTCACAACTGCAGCTGCATGTCTTTATTTATTAAGCTAGGTTTGTATTGTATGTTGGCTTCTTTATAATGTGTGCAGTCATTTTGCCATTAATTCTAAGGTACTTCTGTATTTAATAATCCTTTTTGGAGTATGTGGCGTAGTACTAAGAGTCCTGCTATTTGTCAGAAACACGGCGCTGTAGCCCTTTTCTCCGTTGCTCATTTCTCCATTAAGACTTGTATGGGGAAGTGGAGAGATACAAGAGAGAAAGGGAAATTCTGTGAGAGCGAAGGAATCTTGTCTCCCGGTTCCATCTATGAGACAGACTCTTGTAGTGGCCTTCAGGAAAGTAACTTCTCTGCCTCAGATTCCATATCTGTATTAAGGGAATATAATAATACTTACTGACCTACCTCACAAGGATGTGGTGAGGCTTTTTCTTTGCAAAGCACTTGGAAGAGGAAAAGCCCAAAAGGCTGAGTATTATTATCAGACTGATTTTGGTGTCTTCCCTTGTCCCTAGACCCCTCAGGTGAAGTTGATCACTTGAAATGACATTTAGAGGCAGCTTTTTCTTAGTCAGTTCAGGAAAACAATCCCGAATTAATGAAATCTCTGTCATACTACAGTTGAATAGGGATGAGGTTTTAAAGAAAAATCAGTTGTTAGGTCAGACTAATGTTAATAGTTGTTCTCCGGTTAAAATTGCAGCTTGCCTCCTTGCTCCTAAAGGTAAAACAAGGAGTTTTGGTTCTTGATGGAGCCAGAAAACTCTTCTCAAATCTCTTTTTCTCCAACCAAAAAGTCTGTTTAGAGGAGAGTAATTTCTCTTCCCTGATGGGTGTTTGTGCAGCTTTCAAGCATGATAAACTGTGTGCTTTTTGTTGCAGCTGCTGGCAGAATGGAGATGTGCCCTTAAGCAGGAAATCTGGACTTTTATTTTCTCAGCTCTGCAGTATTGGTACTCAGATAACAGTAATTTCCAGTTCACATTCAGATTCTACTTTTGCATGGTCATAGTAAATATTAAACCTTTTGGGTTTTGATGCAAGGAGAAAAATCTTTTCTACTAAAAGTCCCAAGTGCCCTTGAACCAATTTTAGCAGCGGTGACAAGAAAGCAAGAGAAGCAGAAGGCTGAGGAAGTGAAAGCTGACCTCAAGCTGTCCTCTTAGTTGGAGGCATGTTGTTGTCACAGCATGGCATATGTATTTCCCAGTGGTCCTTTTGCCTGGGAGTCCATTTATCTCAGCTGAAAGGATGCAGTCACTGAGTAAGATCGGAATTTAACCCTTTACAGAGCACCTATACAAGCAGTATAATGACAGAAGAGTTCTTTAACCAGCCTATGGTCTGCACTACACAAAACCAAGGCAGGAGTGGTTGTTGTCAGGTTGTTTCTTACTGATTCATTAATTCCTGCCTTTGTACTTTCTGGAATTGGATCCATGGCCTGACAGTTATTTGAGATCCACTTCCAAAAACTCTTTACTTATGGTGGATGCCATCACTGGTTTGGAAGAAAGCTTATTCTTCTCCCATTCCTTTGCAGGCTTCAGTTGCATAATCCTTTTGTGGTGGACTTCAAGATTACCGCAGCCTTCCATTAGCAGCTATGGACAGTCTTTCATCTGGGGAGACTATGTGCAGCTAGTTGGTTGTCATTCCAGAAATTTAAGGAAGATGCACATTTCTAATATGCTCCATGCAAGCTGCTTTAGTGACAACTGTATGTGGGTGACTCAGTAGTGGATACTTTTTAAAGTGCAGTTTTCTGCCTCTGCATAGGTAGGTTTTCAGGCTGGTATTTCATATTTCAACCCTGAAACAGCGCTTCATGGTAGCATTAACGTTAGATCACTTTGGACAAACTTTTCATTCAATGTTCTTGTTTTATGACGTTGGAAATTTCAGAGATATACAGGACTTCCTGTTCATTGTTTTGCTGGTCTGCATGCTGACTGGGTCACTAGGTTATGCTGTTACTGAAGACAAAGAACAGGTAAAATACAAAATGTGTCAATGCAAGTCTTGCTGTTTTGCATCAAGACTGTCTGCGGCCTCTTCTGAGGAAAAAGTGTCTTCAGCTGGAAGGAGTGGCTGGGTTCTCTGCTGCTGCTTCAGCCCATGCTATATCAGCTGAGTCTTTTTGCAATGTAAGGGGAGAGCTGGTTTTGGAAACTAACTTTGAATGTGAGACTTTATAAGGAACTAAACAAAATGAAAGGCACTTTACACAACAGGTGCGTTTTTGTCATAGAAAGGCTACAGCTTACCTGAGCCAGATTTAAAAGTAGTATGTGAACAGAAGTGTTGGGATTCAAATCCTCTTTAAACTGACCCACAGAGCCACTTGACTGTGAAAATATTTGGTCCACGTTCGGACTATTTGCCAAGCCTGCCTGTCTCCTCAGCTAGTATTCACCCATTTTTGCCTTAAAGAAATACCCTAAAATGCACTCCAGACCTTCTGTCTGTACGAAGAGGTTATTGATTCAGCTTGTATATCTGGGATCTGTTTTCTCTGAGGCACTGCTGCGTGGCCAGAGCAGGAATCTGAGGGATCTGGTTCCTGTGCAGTCTTTCTCACCCTCCCATAGGCCCTGTTTAATTACGGGCAAGCTATTTTCCCAGTTCATGCCCCATTTTTTTCAATCTCTGAAACTTCTAACAGGATCTTATCGGGCTTTTATGATGATTACTGTTAAGATGTACCCATCGCTTAGAGACTCTTTTACAGATGTTACCAAAGAGATAAATACTGTAGCTGTTGTTTGTCCTAGTTTCTGCTTCCTTTGAATGGTGAAGTGAAAATGAAATAACGAAACCTGGATTCCATCACAGGATCCAGATTTCCTAGGCAAAATTTTATTCTCTTGCCTTTGAAGCACACTTAATGATCTCTCTTATCATGGATGAGATTGCATAAGGGTGGATTGAATTTCTCCTTTGTAGGTTCTTGCTCCCTTGTCTGCCCTGTTTGCGTAAAGCTTGCACACTCGGCACGGTGGGGCAGAGTCCCCACTGGTGCAGTTCCGTTGCACTCTGCAGAGTTACGCTAGAGAAGAGGCCAACCCATGAGCTTTTTCTCTTCAGTCACTTTATTCAATGACTGTTTCATAGAACACAGGAGCACATTAGCAGGGACAGAACAGCAGAGGAGAGGAAGTGTCACATACCTCTTAGTCATTTCCACTCCGTTTGCCCAGCCATGAACTGAAGAGCTCGAGCTGGGAATGCAGACTAGATAAGATGTGCATGTGACCATATCTGCGGACCTGCATTTCTGCTCTTGGGAAGTGGGCAGCCCCACTGAATGTGGGTATTTGCCTTGTTCTGTGACTTTGCCATGCCCTGTCAGTGGGATATCTCTGAGTTGAACTCCTGGACGCGTCTCCAGTGGCACTGTCTCGTGAGCGTGGCAGCATCTTAATTCTGACCAAGAGCAGTGCAGAATGTGAATGTTGCTTTGTGAACCTTAAATTCTCAGTGCTTCATCAGCAGAGCTTCTGTTGAGACAGCTGTGATAAATCAATAGCTATTATCAGTCCTTTAATTTTTTAAAAAATGTATTTAAGGTTTATATTGTGAATATTGTAGAATTTTTTTATTTTGAAAATTGCAATGTTTTGATATTACTTGCGAAGTCAAATGAACAAATGAACAAAGCGTTGCTAATCTCCAAAAATCTAGATCGATTTAGTAGATGGGAAACCTGTATATATTGTGGGGTTTTGTGTTTCTGTGCTTTCTGTTTACCTAAAGCTTCTGGCTGATTGAAAGGCAAAGACTGAAGTGTGGGAGTGGTGCAAGTGATTGACAAAGACATTTGACTTAATGTTGGAAATTGGTGGAAATTCCTTTAGATGTGCGGATACTGTCCATTTGCTAATTAAAAAAAAAAGAATCAGAGTTGCTTCTTTTTCCTTTTTTCCTTGCCCCAAACTGCTGCTCATTCCAACTGCCACTGTAATCAGGTGGAACTGCAAATTGAAAGGTTTCTCTCTATTCTTGAGCCCATTGTCTAAAATAAGGGATATAGTCCATGGCAGTACTTTATTGAACACTTTATTAACAATGCTTTAGGTGGACTTCTGGAAATGCAGACGTGTGTGTGTGTGTGTGGTCCTTTCTCACACAGGTGAGTTGTCAGCAATTTCTGCACTGATAAACTGCCCGGGTGTGGTGTTCTGTGGTAGTTCTGTGCCTGCTTCTGTATCTATTCTAGTAGGTCTGTTGACAGACCATTGTGTAGAAAAATGCTGTCTGCCAACCTTTGGTGGTGGTTCATTCTGAAGAACGTTGCTAACAGTTTAGATTTTGATATCTGGTTTTATTTTTGCCCTTCTATCCTCCTACAGCTTTGCTTTGCTGCTTTTTTGCCCTTTTGTGTGTGGTGTGTTGTAGCAAGCATACTGTATGGCAGCTTGGTTAAGGATGGCTTAATATACTATGTATTAACCTTTGTGGTATCTGCAGGTCGGTTATGATTTCAGGGGTTTGTTGGAGAAAGCAATAGGTTTTCTCTGTAGGGGTGTGATTGCAGCAGATCTCAGTCTCTCCTCCCGCATCCTCTGCAAAAATAGCCAGGCCTCCATTCCTGGTTTTGCCTTAGTGACAGTTGGTGCCATGTCAGTGGGCCTTTGCTTGCCTTGTTCTCCTGAAGCTCTGAATGCCCCGGGCACTTCTCACGAGAAGAAAAACCTTCGCAAAAGACCATTTACAAATGGCCTTTATGGGGTGAAATCTGTGCTAAAGCCAAGTCCCCTTGTGATCACAGAGGTTGTGTCCCATTACAGGGGCTCTCCCTCATTCTGCCTAAAATGTGCAGGCATGGCTCTGCGTTCACTGTGATGGCACCACTGACCAGACTAGTCCGGGAAATATTGCTGCCTGCTGCTGTGTCTGTTAATTTCTGGCTCTGCTGCAACAGTGAGAGTTGGGAGTTCTCAAACCACAGGCACCGCCATCTGCAGAAAAGCATTGGAGTTTGTGAGCAAGGGGAAGAGCGCGGTATTGCAGAACGCCTGCAAGCAGGGCATGGTCTGCCATGAGAGGGGAGGCGATCAGGAGCGGTACTGACCCGGACTCCTAGGAGCCTCGCTGTGTGTACAGCCAGATTTCTTGCCGCCCACAGCCATAGTGAAATCAGGCCGGTTAAGTAAGAGCTTGTTAAAACCCGAGGCATGCTGCAAAGATACTTGCGTGCTGTGTTTTAAGCTGCTTTGGGAATGTTGTCTCCCCATCTCTGTGGGTTGATACTGCACATTGTGAGGACTTGGGTGAGCTGAGCAACGGTACTTTTTGTCTGTGCCCTCCCAAAATGTTCATACCTGAGTTTCTGGGTTGTGCATGCTCCCCGGTGCAGGAACTGAAGTGGCTCCTCACTGGGGGAAAGGAGGAGGCCTGTGCTTCTGTTTCTCCTGAGACGAAGTTCAGATGACGGGTTCTCAAACTAAATTTTGTCACTTAGTACAGAGCCAGCCCTGGGCTACAGCAGGCTCTAGGTCTGTAATTACATGCCCTAGCTCTTCTAGAGCTTTTTGCTCAGTCTTTGCTATCCTTTGTAATCCGAGTAGCAGCAGGCTCCCAGGTGGGATCCCCGTAGCACAAGCTGCTTGCTGCCAGGGCACCTTGTTTTGCCCAGGGCAGAAAGTACAAGCAGAAGCTTGAAATGCCCTTGCTGACGCATAAACCGAGCAGGATGCAGCCTGCTCCCCTCAGCCGGGTCCTGAGCACCACGTACAGACAAAGCACATGGAAAAGGTGCTCTGGCAGCAGCCTGCAGCAGGAGGCGGGGGGGGGGGGGGGGGGGCTGGGTTTGGGCTCTCGGTTCACCATCCAGCTGCTCCCCAGGGGGGTGTTGCCGGGTGTCCTGGTGGGCGAGGGGCCCAGGGCACTGAGGGTGGCCGCCGTGCCGCACCCAGCGCTTTTGGATGTGGAGGGTCTCCTCTGGCCCTCGGCGTCGTTCCCTGAGGCTGAGTGCTGGCAGATGAGCCATGACACCCGGGCCGCTGTGTCCCCGGCCGGCCTGGCGCTGCCCGGCGGCGGAGCAGGGC
Source organism: Falco naumanni (assembly GCF_017639655.2). Taxonomy (NCBI): domain Eukaryota; kingdom Metazoa; phylum Chordata; class Aves; order Falconiformes; family Falconidae; genus Falco; species Falco naumanni. The sequence continues at coordinate 12,298,559 of NC_054061.1, forward strand.
TGCGAGCATCCCCCGGCGCTGCGGGAGCGGAGCCCGCGGGCCCGTTCCGGGGCGAGGCCGGGGCAGGCCGGGCTCCGCCGGCCGGGAGCGGGGCGG